>NC_133334.1:240733779-241061904 GCF_042186555.1 Aquarana catesbeiana
CCCCAGTGCCGGCAGCACTCATGCAGCCCCAGACCATGACACACCCACCACAATGCTTGACTCCTCACCTGGTTGCTGCCACACACGCTTGACACCATCTGAACCAAATACGTTTATCTTGGTCTCATCAGACCACAGGACATGGTTCCAGTAATCCATGTCCTTACTCTGCTTGTCTTCAGCAAACTGTTTTCAGGCTTTCTTGTACATAATCTTTAGACGAGGCTTCCTTCTGGGACGACAGCCATGCAGACCAATTTGATGCAGTGTGTGGCGTATGGTCTGAACACTGACAGGCTGACCTCCCACCCCTTCAACCTCTGCAGCAATGCTGGCAGCCCTCATAAGTTTATTTTCCAAAGACAACCTCTGGATATGATCTGAGCTTGTGCACTCAACTTCTTTAGTCAACCATTGCAAGGCCTGTTCTGAGTGGAACCTGTCCTGGTAAACTGCTGTATGGTCTTGGCCACCGTGCTGCAGCTCAGTTTCAAGGTCTTGGTAATCTTCTTATAGCCTAGGCCATCTTTATGTAGATCAACAATTCTTTTTTTCAGATCCTCGGAGAGTTCTTTGCCATGAGGTGTCATGTTGAACTTCCAGTGACCAGTAGGAGAGAGTGAGAGCGATAACACCAAATTTAACACACCTGCTCCCCATTCACACCTGAGACCTTGTAACACTAATGAGTCACATGACACCGGGGAGGGAAAATGGCTAATTGGGGCCAATTTGGACATTTTCACTTAGGGGTGTACTCAATTTTGTTGCCAGCGGTTTAGACATTAAAGGCTGTGTGCTGAGTTATTTTAAGGGGACAGCAAATTTACACTGTTATACAAGCTGTACACTCACTACTTTACATTGTAGCAAAGTGACATTTCTTCAGTGTTGTCACATGAAAAGATATAAAAAAATATTTACAAAAATGTGAGGGGTGTACTCACTTTTGTGAAATACTGTATGTACACTAACCCGTTAACATAGCCTTTTTTTAAAGTTGTATTAAATCCAAAATAATTTAATATATTGCAGCTTACAGATTTATAAATGTTGCTGCTGCGTTTTTTTTATTTTGTTTTTTAAGGTTTTTTCTCCTTTATTTTCACCTGCTAATCTTTTTTCTCCTTTATTTTTACCTGGTCATATTTTTTTCTCCTTTATTTTTACCTGGTAATCTGGACAGTAAGCCTGTTATTTTGCACCCTATGACAGGAAGTGTGGTGCTGGTTGGTCACTTGGTGAAAATAAAAGGCAAAAAAAGAGAACAAGACTACAAGAAGATAGTGAATGCAACCAACACATTAGGGATTAATAACTGCAATGCACTATGTTTTTTACTTTAACTTTTGTTTTGTTTTTTACTTTAGCTCCGTTGCAACATGTCCTATCTACTTGCATCAGCACCTTTTCTGGTGTCCATACACAGACGGATGTGCTGCCTTACAGGGTTCAATGAACCTTGCAAGCAGCTGAGCGGACACAGAAGCAAACGGGGCTTGGACAGCAAGCCAGATGGGCTGTAAACGCTGGTGTACACAAGTCCTAATTGAACTGGAAACATTAAAAGCCCAATTGCTGTAGCCTATTTTTCTAATAAAATTTTTTTTTTTTTTGTCCTAAATGTTTAAAATAAACTGATTACCACACTATGCTTAGAGGAGATGTCGCCAATTAATGTTTTGCATGACAATCCCACAAAAAAGAAATAAAAAATAAATAACCAAAGGTTATAAAAAATAGTATGTAGATACCATGTGCTACAAAAAAAAAATAGTTGTTTCTGTAAAAAGGTGTGAAACTGTTTGCTGACCAGACCAGATTTAACAAGGATCACAAATGAAGGCAGAGAGAGTTTCCCACTGTGACACATTAATAATAAGTTCTGTATCCCATCCATCCCTGGCCATGAATATGTAATGTTATAAAATGAGTCCTTTTTACACAACACAACCTCAGACATATATAAATAAAGACTATCCATCACAAGCACGTGAAAAATTAATGAGGGTGGAGGCATTGCAAATTTTCACTTCTTGAAAGATAAGGTCAAAACTGTTTTTTTTTTATCAAGTAAAAATAGCTTTTTTTTTTTTTTGGACACCTGTTAATATAGGTATAGATGGAGGATAACACACAGCATATCACCTATAAACTAAAAACATAACATATTTAAATATCCTCAGGGCTATGAATTCAGTAACTAGCAGATGTCACTGCATGCATTACAGACATGTTACTGCCGTAATGGATCAAGCACTATAGCCTCATTTTTAAAGTATTAATTGGACAGATGGTTATTTTGTAAAGTATGACAGAGATTCAAGTGTACATGTGACCCACAATTAGAGTAGGCACTCCTTCTATGGGATGAACTGAGACTAGCCTATCAAGAATCAATAATCCTATAATAAGAAAGGTAACATTTGCTTAGTTTACTGGTTTGCTGCATTTGGAAATTTTACATTGGGGTTGATTTACTAAAATAGTTGACGACTTCACAAGATGAATATGTTCGCTTTGTACATAGTTTAGTAAATAAACTAAAGTTGTGTTCCCCATAAATGCAAAATAGTCTGCGAGGGAAATAAAAAAATATATATTTTTGCTTGTCCATGATTTGTGCATTGAAGCAAACACACCTTCTCCTACTTCTTCTGTGAAGTTAAAAGCTGTGCAGCAGCAGACTCCCACAATCAATTACTCTGAGGGGACAGAACCATGGTAGCTGACACTGAACACTTGTTTTAGGGCCCATTTAACACCTATGCTTCTGCTTGGTAATGCACTAAAAAACAGGTATGGGATTTAAAAAAATAAACATGTGTACTCCCATAGGTGGATGCAGCATTGGTCCAGTGCTGTATCTGTCCCTCACTGCCTCTAAGACCAAGAACCAACCGATCAAAGACCAGCTGCCGGTCAGGAATCTAGGCAGATCCTGACATTAAAGCCTGGATGGCTCCAGAGTCTGGAGTGGCTGAGTGACGTCAGCCGACAGTGGACTTTAGCCTGCTGAATACAGGTCACAGGAGTGCAGAACTATACACTCTGTGACCCACAGGAGAAGAAGGACCAAAAGAGCTTTGGCTCGATTTCTCCTTTAGGTCTGGTTCACACCTATGCATTTTTTAGTGCATTTCAGTTTTGCAGAAACACACTATAGTCCATTTAACATAATTTCCTACGAGTCACAATCACATCTGTGTATTTTATGGAAAGGGCCAGAGACTTTCTGTTTTTTTTGCTCCACAGACTTCAATGGATCAAAAATGTGTATTTAAAAATGCAAAATGCACCTGAAATATGCAAACTGCAACTTGCATAGGTGTGAACCAGGCCTTCACAGGCTTAGGTGCAAATTGGCCTAATACTATTCCTTTAAACACTAATGTTTACATACGGGTGATACTCGAAAAATTAGAATATTGTGCAAAAGTTCATTTATTTCACTAATGCAACTTAAAAGGTGAAACTAATATATGAGATAGACTCATTAAATGCAAAGCAAGATAGTTCAAGTCGTGATTTGTCATAATTGTGATGATTATGGCTTACAGCTCATGAAAACCCCAAATCCACAATCTCAGAAAATTAGAATATTGTGAAAATGTGCAATATTCTAGGCTCAAAGTGTCCCACCTAATCAGCTAATTAAGCCGTAACACCTGCAAAGGGTTCCTGAGCCTTTAAATGATCTCTCAGTCTGGTTCAGTAGGAATCACAATCATGGGAAAGACTGCTGACCTCACAGTTGTGCAGAAAACCATCATTGACACCCTCCATAAGGGAAAGCCTCAAAAGGTAATTGAAAAAGAAGTTGGATGTTCCCAAAGTGCTGTATCAAAGCACATTAATAGAAAGTTATGTGGAAGGGAAAAGTGTGGAAGAAAAAGGTGCACAAGCAGCAGGGATGACCGCAGCCTGGAGAGTATTGTCAGGAAAAGTTCATTCAAAAGTGTTGGGGACTTTCACAAGGAGTGGACTGAGGCTGGAGTTAGTGCATCAAGAGCCACCACACACAGACGGATCCTGGACATGGGCTTCAAATGTCTTATTCCTCTTGTCAAGCCACTCCTGACCAACAAACAACGTCAGAAGCGTCTTACCTGGGCTAAAGAAAAACAGACCTGGTCTGTTGCTCATTGGTCCAAAGTCCTCTTTTCTGATGAGAGCAAATTTTGCATCTCATTTGGAAACCAATGACCCAGCGTATGGAGGAAGAATGGAGTGGCACACACTGCAAGATGCTTGAAGTCCAGTGTGAAGTTTCCACATTCTGTGTTGATTTGGGGAGCCATGTCACCTGCTGGTGTTGGTCCACTGTGCTTCATTAAGTCCAGGGTCAACGCAGCCGTCTACCAGGAGATTTTGGAGCACTTCATGCTTCCTTACGCAGACGAGCTCTATGGGGATGCTGACTTCCTTTTCTAGCAGGACTTGGCACCTGCTCACACTGCCAAAAGCACCAAAACCTGGTTCAATGACTGTGAGATTACTGTGCTTGATTGGCCACAAAACTCGCCTGACCTGAACCCCATAGAGAATCTATGGGGCATTGCCAAGAGAAAGATGAGAAGAGCTGAAGGCCACTATTGAAGCATCCTGGTCTCCCATAACACCTCAGCAGTGCCACAGGCTGATAGCTTCCATGCCATACAGCATTGAGGCAGTAATTGCCGCAAAAAGGGCCCAAACCAAGTACTGAGTACATATGCATGCTTATACTTTTCAGAGGTCCGATATTGTTCTATGTACAATCCTTGTTTTATCAAATGCATGTAATATTCAAATTTTCTGAGATTGTGGATTTGGGGTTTTCATGAACTGTAAGCCATAATCATCACAATTATGACAAATCACGACTTGAACTTGACGACTTGAGTCTATCTCATATATTAGTTTCACCTTTTAAGTTGCATTAGTAAAAAAAAATTTACTTTTGCACGATATTCTAATTATTCGAGTATCACCTGTAGATGTGTACCAGCTTATAAGCAAAAAATGTAATTTCTACTTGAAATTTGCAATGCAAATTTGTATTTTCATGCAATAGATTTAGGAAAATCGACAAATTTGAACTTAGAGGCTCGTCCTTACCTTTACTTTACCTACTGCATTGTTTTTTTTAAGCCTCGTGTACAAGGGGCAAGAGGGGGGGTTGGAGTTAGACACAGGAAGCGGAGGTTTGTGCACGGGTGGGTGGTATCAGCTCTCATGCAATATTCATATTAAAAAAGTTGCTGATAAATGTGCTTGCTGTCCAGATCACACTGCAAAGACATTATTCTGAGCAACATGAATTTCTGAGTTTTAGAATACAGTGTGCACAGAGAGGGGTGGCTCTGTAGATGTAGCTAAACCTATCATTCAGATGAAACTGGCTCCATGAGCACTAAGTGCATCTGTGGCCCAGGGGGCATGTCTATGACAATCAGTGGGTATTGTGGGAGGCTGAGCATCACACAGACAGGAAGTGTGCCTGCTGCAATGCTCTTTAACCAGAATGCAGTGGCACACATTGGGGAGGGTAGGAAAGGGGAAGAAAGAAAAAAAGAGCAGCACAGTTTACCACTAAACATCAGGAGCACAACCAAATTGAACAAAAGCAGGTGAAGCAGGATTTCTGCTTCAAAGTGACCCTATTGGGGAGCGGGGGCACTGTGGTTTCTCCTTCCACTCTCCTGCAGAGCTTGGTGCACCAATACCACTCAACATATTTAGGTGTGTCAATTTTTGTGTTCCCTACTGGTCACTGTGGTTTCTCCCACCACTACTGGTAATTGCAGAGGACACAATAGTGGCATAGGGCTCCTCAAGAGAAACCACAATGGCCAGCAGGGGACATACTATGTCACACACCTAGAAGTGTTGAATAGTATTGGTCCGCAGAACTCTGCAAGAGAGTAACGTTTCTGCAAGCCAGCCACTGGAAAATGATAAACCTGCTTCTTTCATGGGGATAAAGTATATGTTACTCTAAAAATAATTTTGTATACATATACGGTTGTTAAGGATGCAGCGGCCGGTTTCCAGACCCGCTCCTCAGCAACCAGCTATACACAGGGGTTGATTTACTGAAGGCAAATAGACTGTGCACTCTGCAAGTGCAGTTGTTCCAGAGCTTAGTAAATGAGCAGAAGCTTTGCTGACTCCCATCATCCAATAATGTGCCAGCAAAAATGCTGTTTTTTAATTTTCCTTGCACGTGATTGGGTATTCTTTGCAAAGTGAAGCTTTACCTCATTGGTAAGCAACTGGAGCAACTGCACTTGCAGAGGGCAACTGTGCACAGTCTATTTGCCTTTAGTAAATCAACCTCACAAGAAAAATAAAAAAGCGCAACGCTTTCTGATGCGTCTCCATTGAAGTCTAACGCAAAACTCAATCTGTTTCGGGAAGACCCTTTCCAAAAACGCACAGGCTGAAAAACACATACAGTAGATGTGAATGTGTACCATAGGAAACCATGTTGAATGGAATGTAGTGCGTTTCTGCAAACTGCATAACGCACTACAAAACGCATAGGTGTGAACGTAGGGAAAAACTTGAGCATGCATGCAAATCTGGTGCAGCTCTGCAGAGAAACCAATCAGTTTCCAGGTTTTATTGCTAATGCTTCTTTGAACAAGTTGGAGTTAAAAGCTAATTGGCTACCATGCACAGCTGCACCAGTTTTAGTAAATCCCCCCATTTGTCTAGTCTACTTTTAAATCTGTATATACTGAAGCTGCACTATAGCAGTGTCTCTCAACCTTTTTTCAGTCAAGGCGCCCTTTAAAATGATGGACAGTCTCAAGGCACCCCATTCTAGAATGTAAAAAACTATTCTACACATCAATGTCCACACACGTAGGACACCCACATTAGAGGTGATTTATTTTTCAAAATCCAATACACTTTGCACACTAGTACTGACTAGTATTCCAATGTTTCTCTTTTCCTTCAGTTTTTTTTATCACTTAGCTAATGTGACCCCAACGCTGACAGAGAGGGGTAGGAGAGGCTCGTTGGCTGTTAGGATGCCGGTGGTTAGAAGGTGGTAATGGTGCACAATGATAACCCGTGGTTTTGTGTAACTAAAAGGTAGGCTTTATCCATCTGCTGGTTTGTATACAATTTTGGGGGCAATTTGTAGGCATTTTGCCAAGGCACCCATGAAGGAACCTCAAGGAACCCTGGTTGAAAAAGGCTGCAATGCATATAAATACATAAAATATGTCAGTATACAAGAATTGTGGCAGCCAAAAGGGTTAAACAACACAAGCAACCCCATAACTGTCCTTGGCGGGTTTTTAGAAAACCTAGTAGAGCTCAAAACCTTCCACAAAACATGCTATTTATGAAAAAAAAATGTTAATGATGTAAAAAATAAATACAAACAAGGACAGCATTCTATTCAAAAGCCGCCTTTGCACACACACAAAAAAAAATGAAACATTTAAAATAATAGGCAGAATAAAAAAAACAGAGACTGTACATTTATTTACTAGCTTATGAAAAGGGAATCCATATCCACATCTGTAATCTATAAACTGAAATGTTTAGAAATCGCTCATCCTGCATAACACAGCGACTCCTCTCCGTGTGCGATGTGCTTACTACGTTCAGCATTAGTGCTGGACCGCTCTGTCTGATGTTTTCCTTAATGTGATTCTGACTTTTGAGAATTAAAAAAAAATGCAATGCGATGAATACTGATATGAGGAAGGAAGAATGATCATTTAATTGGCACCAGAAGTTTTTAATTAGCTGGAGGAGGAAAAAAAAACAATCTATGAAACAAAAATAGAGAGTGCATATCTACAGTAATCTGGAACAGAAGTCAGTTAAACAAACTTGGTGGCGGCCGTATAAACACAGACACGTCCCAAATATTTACCGCAAAATGAACAATTGAAAAGAATTGTGGGATTGTGTGACTCAGACACACCAATCTAAGAGCGTTACGGTGGCGAGAACTTTTATATGGCAGGCTGGCTTGTTCATGATTACCAAGCGGAAACATTTACATTTTTATAGACCATATAACAAACCTAAGGAATTGTTGAATTTAGCTGTATTTTATGTCCCAGATTAGTAAATGTCTTTCCAATAAAAGAAGCAAGTTCCTAGGAATTAAAGGCATGGTCTGCAGACTGAAACATTGGCTTCTGTTTTAATTACATTTTGGGCTGTTTGATGGAAGATGTCATTATAACCCTACCTTGTTCATATCTCTAATATGGCACAGTATAAATCCTTCTTTTATTTTGAAGAACAACATCTGCTGTTGCATCGCCTGGTAATTCTAGCAGGGAAAGTTATGTATTTAAATTCTTAAGCTATTTAGCATTGAGCTCTTTGAAATGAATTTAATATAATGTCCTTGATTTACCCCCCTTCATGACCGGGGCATTTTTTTTTTGCGATACGGCACTGCGTTACTTTAACTGACAATTGCGTGGTCATGTGATGCTGAAACAAATAAAATTGACGTCCTTTTTTCCACACAAATAGAGCTTTCGTTTGGTGGTATTTGATCACCTCTGCGGTTTTTATTTTTTGCTCTATAAACAAAAAAAGACTGACAATTTTGAAAAAAACAAAACAATATTTATTTACTTTCTACTATAAAAACACATCCAATAAAAAAAATTAAGAAAATATAATTTCTTCATAAATTTAGGTCAATATGTATTCTGCAACATATTTTTGGTAAAAAAATCCCAATAAGCAAATATTGATTGGTTTGCGCAAAAGTTATAGCGTCTACAAACTATAGGATTTTATTTTTAATTTTTTTACTATAATGGCGGCTATCAGCGAATAGCGGGACTGCAATATTGCTGCGAACACTCTGATACTAACTGACACTTTTGATACTTTTTTAGAAACCAGTAACACTAATACAGTGATCGGTGCTAAAAATATGAACTGTCACTGTACTAATGACACTGGCTGGGCAGGGGTTAACATCAGGGGTGATCAAAGGGTTAACTGTGTGCCTAGCCAGTGTTTTACTATACTTTAGGGAGTGCTTTTACTAGGGGAAGAGATGGTATTTATTCCCTGCTTTGCAGAGTCACCATTTCCATCCCTTCCCTCTTGTCAGAACGGTGATCTGCTTGTGTACCTAGGCAGATCGCAGTTCTGTCTCTCTGCCTAAGAACTGGTGGGTGGCAAAGGACATCGGGTACCGTGCAACTGCCGATCAACTTCCGCTGTGTGTAATCACAGTGGAAACGAGCCGCCGGCAGCGCACATGAGCGCCCCCTACCCGGAAGTGTCGGATCACAGATAGATAGATAGATAGATAGATAGATAGATAGATAGATAGATAGATAGATAGATAGATAGATAGCTCGGTTCACACAGGGGCGACTTGTCAGGCGACCTAGTCACCTGACAAGTCGCCTCCCGTTCTGTGCTACGGAACCGCAAGTCGCTCCGACTTAGAAAAAGGTTCCTGTACTACTTTGGGGGCGACTTGCATAGACTTCTATGCAGAAGTCGTTTTGCAAGTCGCCTCGGAAGTCGTTTGCAGGTCGCCTCGCTGAGGCGACCTGCAAGTCGTGCCGCCCCTGTGTGAACCGGCACTTAGGGTAAAAGGTCAAGCGGATGAAGTGTACAGCACGTAACCCGACATGTTTCGGAAATAGGTATGTATTACTCCTTCATCAGGGGATTTACAATTGGGTGATCAAATCTCTATCTGTAATATAAATTTTTAGAAATAGTAAAGTGATATCGTCACTTATACTCTTGATATTATACATTTACTTTTTGCCAGTAAAAATCCTCTAAGGGCGACCTTGGTGTACCTACAGTGCACAGTTCCTTTTTGTTCCAGTTTTTAGGATGTTGGCATATTGTACATACCTTACTCTCATCTCTCATTCTTGGGGTCTATAAATCCTACAGGGGGTAGAAACTCCTACAAGGGCTATAAATCCTACAGGGGGTATAATGCCTACAGGGGGTATAATGCCTACAGGGGGTAGAAACATCTACAGGGAATATAAATCCTACAGGGGGTAAAATTCCTGCAGAGGCCTGTGTACACCCTCGACCAATGCCTCTCTGCAGCAAAAGAGGTTAGCGGGAGGGAGCAGGAAAATAATGGCTCAATCGTGGTGTTTTACAGTCCCCCAAGCGCTAGTGTGAACGAGCCCTAACAGGGTCTTTTTAAAGTCCATCCCGACCACCTCATAATCTTTTTTTTTTTTTTCACAAAAGATTTTTATTGAGGAAAACAGCATTGCATGTACATTGTATTTGACATATAATCTGCAGATGTAGTCATGACAGAGTACCACATTGAAGTCATACTCTTTTTTTTTTTTATTCCCTGTTGCTCCTTCCTTCATCGTAGTTGCCACTAAAAACGCGTTGGAGCTTACATCAAGTGACAGTATTTGGTCCTAGTGAGAAGCAGTTAGGTCCAAGAACTGCATCACAGGAAGTTACATGCTCCCCCATATCTGAAAGCACCTGGTCATTTTGGTGGCAGCATCCTAAGGGAAATAATATTTGAACCGCTCTCCTGCCCTCACTAAATGGACCAGTGCTGCCAGCCTGTCACTAATGCAGCAACAATGCACATTTGATGGTACTGGCTGGCATGGCAAGTGACAATCCACATAAGTTGGCAAGTGACAATCAACTTCTGGTGCCAGGCGATGTGGCAATTGACCATCCGCATCAGGTGGCAAGTGACAATCTGCAAATGGTGGCATTTGATGTGGCAAGTGACAATCTGCAAATGGTGGCAGGTGATGTGGCAAGTGACAATCTACATCTGGTGGCAGGTAACGTGGCAAGTGACAATCCACATCTGGTGGCAAGTGACAATCCACTGCATCTGGTGACAGGCGCTGGTAGCATGTGACATGCTGCATCTGGTGACAGGCAATGGTGGCATCTGGTGGCAAGTGACAGGCTCAGGGCTCCCACTGATTTTGCATTATGGCGAGTTGAACCACTTCATTATATATTAGAATGTAAAAATAGAAATAATGCGCTCCAATCACCCTGACACCATATCAACCATGGTGCCATGATGATTGAAGTGCCAACACCAGCCATTGCCTCCCCAGGCCTGCAAAAAGGTTGGTGAATGCTGCTGTGGGCTCTAGACCCAGATCTTTTGCAGACCTAGCAAAGCCCCTGCCAGTAACACACCTCCTGTATTAGAGGGCCCTGACTGTGGATTAAGGAGCACAGAGGGGCACATATGGACAGCAGTATTGTCAGTCTGGGGGAGGGGGTGGGGTGTAAGATGTACTGGCAGATTTAGACACACTAACAAATTGAAACCAAACTCCAGCTAACACTGCAGTTACACAAGCAGTTACAGCAACATTCTTTTCCTTTTGGGGTAAAGGTTTTACATGAATAAATAAAGCTGATTATTTTAAGTACCCTTGTCAGTGGTAAATGGTTTGTCTTAACACTCTTAACTGATACATTTGCAGGACAGCTTGTTCTGTTGATAAAGAACATTTATAAAAAGACCAGATGAAAATAAAGGAAAGAAAACTTAAAAAAAAACGAATGCAGCCATCACATCTAAGATTTTGTAAGCTGCAATATAGTAAATGTTTATTTTTTTGGTTTAATACCACTTTAGGCTCATGCTCACTAAGGATTGAGCTCTTGTCCTGACTCTGCAAAGGGTGTGTCGGACCTCTACAGAGGGACCACTGCTTCTGCTCAGAATGCACGGATACTTCTGTACAGCATGCTGACAGGGGACAAGCTTTTCTACTTAGGATATGGCTACTTTTTGAAGAAAACAAAGAAATGATAGCAAAGAAGTGATAGCTATCAGGAGAGGATAGAGGAGTGAGGATAGAGAGAGCGCAGTTCTGCTGCTCTCGGGCACAGTACTGGATCGAGATGGGGGGGGGGGGGTGGCTGAAAATAGAAGGTGTATTACCTTAATGCAGAGAATGTGTTAAAAGAGAAGTATGGGTAGAGAGAAGTATTTTTTTTTCTAAGGATCATACTTACCTAGGTACCTAGGTGGATGCTGCATCTGTCCCCTGGCACCTCTAACACTGAGAACCGAGTGATCAAACACCGCCGATCACTCGGTTCTCAGAGGCTCCCCGAGCAGAGAGCTGTTGACTGATAGTCACCGGCTCTCTGCTCTGCCTCCCTGCCCCCCACTCTCACTGGAGTGATGGGCTGTGGGGGGCGGGAGAGGCCGGCTCAGCCTCTCAGCGGCATGAGGCTGAGCCAGGTGACGGTCCAAGCATGTGGGTGGATCCCAACTCCATTGTCTCGCTCTTTCCCGAGCTTTCTGTGACGTCAGCAGAAGGAACTGCACTTCTGTAACCCACAGGAGAAGTACAGCTAAACAAGCTTTGCCTGTATTTCTCATTTAAAGTAAAAATAAACTTTAGCCTTTGCAACCACTTTAAGGCTCGGTTCACATATATGTGAATTGGATGCATTTTGAAACGCATCCAATTTGCATGACACTTGAAATAACGTGATTTCCATTGAAACTGTTCACATATATGCGGTGCATCTCCAGTGAGTTTTCTGAGCACTGCGGTACGATTCAGGTGTAAATTCCTTCACTGAGTTCTATGGGAATGCTTCTGAATCGCACATGTCATCAGTTGTGTTCAGGATTCAGTTCAGGATTTCAGCACAAATTGCTCTCCTACTACAGCAGTTGACACCCTTTATCTACTATGTATTGGCCAGCACTGAAATCACAGATGTGACAAAAAGTCTTGCAAATTCACATCAGAACCGCATAAAAAACACACCTGAACCGCTGAACAAATGCTTTTTTCATTTGATGTGAAAAATGGACATTCAATTTGCAGCTGACGTGTGTACCCAGCCTAAGACTCTGCATCCCTTTTTTGATGGACCTGGAGTGCATTTAGATCCTTTAACCAAAGATTTTACCCTCTTCCTGACCAGAGTACTTTATGCGATTCGGCACTGCATTGATTTAACTGACAATTGATGTACTTTTTTTCCCACAAATAGAGCTTACTTTTTTACTAAACAAAAAAAGAACGACAATTTTGAAAAAAATTCAATTTTTTTACTTTTTGCTATAATAAATATCCCCCAAAAATATATAAAAAAACAATTTTTTTCCTCAGTTTAGGCCGATACGTATTCTTCTACATATTTTTGGTAAAAAAAAAAAAAAATCGCAATAAGCTTATATTGATTGGTTTGTGCAAAAGTTATAGCGTCTACAAAATAGGGGATAGTTTTATGGCTTTTTTATTATTAATTTTTTTTTTTTACTAGTAATGGCGGCGATCTGCGATTTTTATCGGGACTGCGACATTATGGCGGACATGTCGGACAATTTTGACACATTTTTGGGACCATTGGCATTTTTACAGTGATCAGTGCTATAAAAAAATGTCACTGGCAGTGAAGGGGTTAACCACTAGGGGGCAATCAAGGGGTTAATGTGTTCCCTTTTGTGTGTTCTAACTGAAGGGGGGAGGGGACTGTGCAGGGGAGATGACAGATCGCTGTTCATACTCTGTATGAACAGCCGATCTGTCTGTTCTCCCACAGGGAACCGGAAACTGTGTGAAACGGTTCTCCGTGTGCCCCGAGCAATCGTGGAAGCCCGGCGGTGATCGCAACCTCCGGGCACTCACATCAGCTAAATGGGCGAGCAGGGGGCGCGCACCCCTAGTGGCCAAATCTGAGAAGCAACGTAACATGAAGGCGATTCGTGCAGCTGAGCCATGTTGCCACAGTACAACTGCGGCGGCTGGTCGGCAAGCGGTTAAACAGAAGTTCAATTGGGCTTTAAACATCAGTGAATGTTACTCTCCGATTTGAATATTTTAAAGCCTGATGTTCAGCTTGAAGCTTAACATTTTAAGGAGCTCATACTGGACCAGAGATACTCTAGTTCAAGTTCTGTACAATGTCAGAATTCCCTGATGTCAACTGATACTGGATGAAGGAACCATGACCACCAAAAATAAAGACCACATCAACTTTACTTCTCTGTCCTTCCTAGGCAGAACGTTCCTCCATACATTCAGCTGGACAGTTTGGCCGCCTTTTGAGCTGCAATTAAAATGATTAACACCAAACTACACAAATGTTGAGGCTGGTACAGCACTATTTCAAGATGACGGTAACACTTGAAATATAATCCTATTATCAATCAACCCTGGGAATACATTAGCTGATCAATGCTATGATCATATAAGAAACAAATAAAATATATATCAACTAAGAAATATATACGTAATAAAGAGACACTCTGACAGAGGTGCAAGCATTCCTATTCAACATTTTCACAATCCAACACAAAATAATGGCAACAAAATGTCCAAAAGGGATCACTTACTGAAAATTTCCATCGTGGGTCAATAGCATCATTGGCCTATACAGCAATAATCTGCTTTTACAGCTGTTTTTCTCCCAACGTTCACCCAATAAATCTCAATGTTCTGCTCAGGTTTTAATGCACAACTTTGAATTATCTTGTGCCCCCATAGAGCTCGGACGCAATAAATGGTTTTACTATGAATCACATTGGACTGCCTGAAGCATTGCGTTGGTAGAAGACATGGTTATATTATGAGTCAATGACAACTAGAATCAAGGACAATTAATGCTTCTTTCATATCAAACTCAGCAGTGCAAAATAAAACCGAACATGATTATAATTTACTGGAGTAATAAAAATACAGCAGAGGGCAAATGAAAGGATCTAGAAATGGGGTGCTTCATAATATACTGTACTTCCTTTATAAAGAGGCACAAGGAAAGTTCTAAGATACCAACAAGGCAAACGGCAAAAGAAGAATGTAATGTGCAACTCCAAGCACACCTTTCAAAGTGCTTTCCCACCCTAGACTTTTCAACAGCAAATTTATTTAATTGGGATTTTTTCATTGATCTACACAAAATAGTCCATAACGTCATAATGAAAAAAAAAGTAAAATTTTTCAAATTATTTAAAAAACAAAAAAAGCGAATACCCCCTATATTGTGAAACATAAACAAAACAGTGGCCAGTACCACAAGAGTTTCAAAATGTGGTGCACCGAAATGAAAATTCCGCTGCTGAAACCGAAAACCGACAATACACTTGACCAAAAACAGAAAACCGAAATTGGAATGGAGAGTTTAAAAAAAAAAAATCATATATTATATATATATAATTGTATTATATCGACTTTTTATTAATAAAATGAATTTCAATTAACATGAATTTATTTACGGCCATTATCCGCACCATTTCGGCCCAAAGGCTCCTTTCACATGGGCAATCAGGTCTGCCTATCAATTTTTCAGGCAAACTTTATTGAATCATCTAGTCCAGGGGTCTCAAACTGGCGGCCCTCCAGCTGTTGCAAAGCTACAAGTCCCATGAGGCATTGCAAGGCTAATGCCCTGTACACAACACCGGTTTTCCCGTTGGAATAAATTCTGAAGGTTATTCTGACGGAGTTCCGCTCAAGCTGTCTTGCATACACACGGTCACACCAAATTCCGACCGGTCAGAACGCGGTGACGTACAACACGTACGACGGGACTAGAAAACAGAAGTTCAATAGCCAGTAGCCATTAGCTTCCATCTCGTACTTGCTTCAGAGCATGCATCGTTTTTGGTAGGTCGGAATAGAATACAGACGATCGGTTTTCCCAATAGGAATTGGTTCCGTCGGAAAAATTTAGAACATGTTCTCTTTCTAGGTCTGTCAGAATTTTCGCCGTAAAAAGTCCGATGGGGCCTATACACGATCGGAATATACGATGAAAAGCTCCCCTCGGACTTTTTCTGTTGGACATTCCGCTCGTGTGCACACGGCATGACAGTTACAAGCATGACTCCCACAGGCAGAGGCATGATGGGACTTGTAGTTTCGCAACAGCTGGAGGGCCACCAGGTTGAGACCCCTGCGTCTAGTCTCTTCTATGGAGCGGCGGATGTCAGTGCACACATGTCCGCTGACACCCGCCGCCATCCAATCCGATCTTGTCTGCCAAAAACAGACAGATAGTGGTCCTATTCCCCATCCATCCAGAGGATCAGATTGGATAGAAAGGGACAGGCGTTCCATTTCCATCTGACTGCCCCATAGTAGAGCGGGACTGGGTCCTTGCCCTCTTTGCATAACGAAGCGGACATGGACCTGTCATCCTCCAGCTCAGCGGGGATCACCGGTGAGAAATCCAAGCTGAGCAAGCAGATTCTGTTTCACGGCGCAAATGCTTGCCTGGAATATGTGCAGGTAGTTCTTAAGGGAACTACTGCCAGAAAAATGTTGTTAGGGTAGTTTTGAACGCCCCTGAGTGTATGGTATACCGTATATACTGTATGTGCACTGGGGTGTTGTCATTCATTCTTTTTTTTTATTATTATCAAAGAATGTTTTAAGTGACATAGCAGTCCATTTCAAATAAAAAAACACAATCAAATTACAGCTCCTATAAAATTGATACAGGTCACACACAGGATACATAAATATGCAGGTATCATTTTATACAGGCATTTAGACCCCATTCACACAGGGGCAACACGACTTGCAGGTCGCCTCAGCGAGGCGACCTGCAAACGACTGCCCGGGCGGCTTGCAAAACGACTTCTGTATAGAAGTCTATGCAAGTCGCCCCCGAAGTCGTACAGGAACCTTTTTCTAAGTCGGAGCGACTTGCGTCGCTCCCCTTAGAACGGTTCCATAGCACAGAACGGGAGGCGACTTGTCAGGCAACTATGTCGCCTGACAAGTCGTCCCGGTGTGAATGGGCTCTAAATATTTGACACAAATCCACAAAAAATACCAGCTATTCCGCTAACAGCTCCTAACCCTCAGGGCAGTGTGACAACCGCATTTGCACTAACTGTAATCGATTAAAGTAGAAGTTCAGACTAAAACTAACTGACTCTAAATCTACTGGCAGCCACAATCTAAGACTATCTAACCCTGTAAATTGCTGTACATACCTTTTCTGCTGCCGATCTGGTCCGAAGCTGAGCTGTCAGCGGCTGCTTCTCTATGTAGGCATGTGCAGAAGAGGGAGCTGACAATGGAAACCCCATAGTAATGTCATAGTAAGTCTATGGGTGACGTCATTTCCCTGGTATTTTTGTCGGCTGTCCCCTGTACAGAGCATCCACTGCTTGAGACCAGACCGCATCAGCTGCAGAATAGATAGCGATTTTTGCTTTACAGGGTTACATAAATTAGACTTAGAATGTGGCTGCCAGCAGATTTAGAGTTAGTTATTTTCAGGCTGAACTTCTAGTTTAAGTCAAGGGGTCTCGAGCCATGGTGCCCAAAATTCTCATATTTACCAGGACATCCCCTATGTTGGTAAATATTACATTCCGGTCGAAGGGTGTCACCTATGGAACAGATCCACTCCTTCAGGAGGGAGGGTCCATGCATGTCCAATGGATCAGAAGTAATCTGCGGGTCTGAAAGAGGGCTCTAGAAACTGCCTCACGAGTAATTTCTTTAGGTTCTATGTCTCCCAAAATTCCCAACAGACAACATTTAGTGTCTAAAGGTACAGTGGCTTGAAACACGCTGTTAACAGTGTCTACTACTCCCAACTGTGTCTACTACTCCCATCTGTGTCTACTACTCCCATCTGTGTCTACTACTCCCATCTGTGTCTACTACTCCCAACTGTGTCTACTACTCCCAACTGTGTCTACTACTCCCATCTGTGTCTACTACTCCCAACTGTGTCTACTACTCCCAACTGTGTCTACTACTCCCTTCCAGTAATTATGCAACTTAGGGCAGGTTGCCAATTATTCTTAACAGTAACCACATACATATACTGTACGCAATTTGAACAACAAAAAAAATCCGCCCTTCAGCACACCACAATACAGTAATATGATTGCAAACTGCTTTGCAGTGATTCGGCCAAAAACAGAGCAGGTCTGTTTCTTGTGCACTAAAGCTTAAAGGCCCATTCAAAAAAGATGGGCTGCCTTAGACTCCATGCACACCAGCGTTTTTTTTAAGCTCCTAGAAGCTGTTATTAGTATTTTTCTGCTTTAACGTCTATTAGCAGAAAATTGTTTTTGAAAAGCTTTTTTGAGCATTTTTCCAACAGAGAAAAAAAACACTGAAGGCTCCTAAATGCTCCCAACTGTTTCTAAATGCTACTAAAATGCTCCTACAGCTTTTTCATGCTTTTTTTCTTCATGTACCGCAAAAACGCTAATAAAATGCTAATGCTCCTAAAACCTTCTAAAGAAAAAAAAAAATTCTAGCTTTTTATGAGCTTATGAAAAACACTAGTGTGCATGGAGCCAAAAAGTAGAACTATACGCAAAACTTTTTTTTTCATTTTGGATAGAGTAAGGGAAGGTTATAACCCCTGTTCGATTTTTTTTTAACTCTATCCCATTGGAAAGATTTCCTTCAGTTCCTGTCTCATAGCCAAACAGGAAGTGAGCAGAAATCCCTGCAAATTAAGGGAATTCCTTGGGGAACCCCAGGTCACCAGAACTAGTATCCCCATTGAAAGATTTCCCCTCTATTACTTTTCTGGGCAAAACCCAAAATGTGGGCTTTTCTTTTACTTTCAATTTCAATAACAACGGTAAACAGGACAAACAGAGAGGGTGAATCTCCTTAACAAGGGCACAGACGGCACTAAAAGCCTGACAGGTGTTTTAGTCCCTCTACATTTTGCCTTTAGTTATAATTTAATACAGCAGATGTATTTGCACAAAAACAGTGTTAAGTGTTCCTAACTAATATTTCTATAAACAACATGTGCATCCAAACTGCAAAGAAAAAATGCTAATGGAATTCCATTCTGAAGTCTACCACATGTGGTAGAAATTTAAAAAATAATTAGCACCATAAGTGGCATCTACTCCATCCTCAGAATGTTTTAGCTTGTCTCATTCAGGGAAAAGAAGAGCATCTATGCAATAGGAGCCCTGTGTGCATGCAAGCTGTACTGCCGATCAGTATGATGTACATTTGCAGGAGTGTCAGACCCTGGGGTGTTTATTATTTTGCTGATATACTGTACAGTATGCAAGGAAAGCGGAAAAAAAAAGTGTTCATTGGTTATATTAAGGCTTCGGTCACACGGCGTACTACAGCATACATCAGTGCAAGAGCTGTGTTTGCCCACGTGGCAATGCACAAGTATACCATGCATCCCTGTGCAGGTAGTCCCATTCATGTCCATTGAGACACAGCAGCTGCAGACACTGCTGCAGCTCCCAATTTAAAAGCTGTGTGCGTGCACAACCTCCATCCTATACTGTCTGCATCCAGGGCTGGGGAACAGCATGGCTGTTCAATTGATAGCAGCAGCTGTGTCCGTGCAGCCAATGCGTCCCAATTGACATGAATGGAACTGCCATCTTGGGAGTGCATGGAAAACCTGTGTGGGCAAGCAAGGCCCTCATACAAGTGTACGCTGTAGTACACCTATGTAAACAAGGCCTTAAAGGAGAAGTTGGTAAAGAAACAAACCTACATATTCACTAACATGCTGCAGCATCAGTGTCTTGCTGTAGCTGTTCTACGCCATGTCACATGACCGCTGATCACTCAGCTCTTGCTCTTACTTGCAGTAGAAAGCAGTGACTGTAAGTCAGCGCTCTCTTCTCTGCTTCTCCAGCATTTACTGGAGCCTCAGGTTGGTGAGGAGGCAGGCTTGACTGTACTGAAAGGCGGAACCAGCTGTCCATCAGGCATCTGTGTGGATCTTCACAATACTGTTAGGATCATTTCCAAGTGTGCAGCAGCTCTGCCCCATCAGCTGAGAGTGGGCAATAGGCCGCTATAAGCTGACTGTGGGTCACAGGGGAACAAAGCAAATGTACTCCTGTAAAACTCCTAATCGTGGGCCATAAGAAATAAAAGTACCAACATACTGTAGTCTGCTATAAAAAGATTTATTGCCACACAGTATTGCATTTTTTAAAAAATCCAAGTTCACAGCACACAATGTTACAAGTCAAATGCCGGCTAGCTTCCGCAGCAGACAGGCGACGTGACGTCACGGGCTCGACTCCTCCCTCCTAAATGCATTGCGCCCTGATTAGGCTTCTTCAGTAGGCATATATATATATATATATATATATATTATCATTTTTTTATATATTTGATAAGAGGGGTGATTGGAGTGTTGCGCAACACTAATTATTCTTGTTATATAGTCGCTATGGTGTAATGAGAACACATGCGAGTGTTATAGCTTGCAACACAGAAACAATTTGTGGAGATTGCACAGGAAAAATATACTTCCACAAAAAAAAAAAAACACTAGTTTTGGGTTTTAGGTTTTTGAATCTTTAATATATTTTCTATGATTGATTGAGTTGCGCTGATTGTTTCTTATATATAGTACCCCTGTAATTCTCAAGAGAAGTACAGCCAGAAAAGCTCTTGTCATAGCTCTTTTTTAATTCCTAATTTTCAAACAACATCAAGCTTTTTCATTACACTAAATTTCCCTCTATTTTGTATGGAAAATACAGCATGTGGAGTGAGCAATCACCACTGCTGTAGCAAGAGTGACTCCAAGGTGAGCCAGAACAGGGCTGGAGACCATGGCATAGACATCTTTTAAGTGGAATCCCCAAGGAATATATGAAAGCAGCATGTAACGCAAACCATCGGACTCCACCTATAAATGAAATTTTATTTTTGGGTGGTCTGACATTTTAATTCATTCTACGTAGAAAATTTTAGCTATATTTTACTTTCCTTTTTGTCAATTCACGCTACTGTCATCTGGTAAAACTCTATACGCTTAATACTTTCCTTATGCTATGTGCCAGCAGTAGGCAATTATGGATACCACCCTAAAATTGCCTTCTTTAACTAGGATTCGCCGATTGTATTACATCCCGTTCTTGTGCAGGCTGAAGCAAACTTAATCTTAGAGCTGTTATTAACAGGATGGCCTGTGATATTTCCACTTGCTTAATCATTTGGAAGGATGTTATATGAAGTTCAGAAAGTAATTTGAGTTTTGTAAGAAGTCTCCTCCTTAATCTTCTGCTACTGCTGTGTTGAATCCTCAGTAATATCTAAACCCTTAATGCACGGGCTCATATGGCAATCCTCCATCACATGTCATATCACCCTGCATTACTCTGTTCCAACGATAACTATTTAAAGGAATAATCTGCTAAAGAACCATGCAAGAGAAACTTGCTGCTCAGCACAGTTACAATCCCTAACTTGTTATTAACTCTAAGAAATAAAAAAAAGACTGTTTTATACAGGACTGTGGCTGTCCTAATATATTTTTAAATCTGTCATTTATATGATGTGCTTATCTACCATTAACGGATATCATCTAGGTAAAATAATGTCATTGTAAGCCTAGAGAGCATAGCATTGCCCATAAGGAACGGGTTTGTACATTCTCCCTATGCATGGTTCTCTGATTTTTTTCCACAACCCCAAAAAAACAGGTAGGTTGTATTCCACTTGTTGGATTTTTAACCTTTGTTGCACCTCAGTGCTGGTGATCTCCTGCAGTCTCTTTTAGCCAGTTCCTGTCTACATGTATGCCCTCCAGCGATGGCTGCATGGCATTTCTCAGGGCAGGTTTCCTGATGGTGACAACAGTTGACCTTATCTTCAAAATATGTGTTGAAACAGCAACTTGTAACCACCATCCAAAGCCTGTTGTATATTTAAAAGTATTGAAATTGATATCAATATGTTAAGGAGACGCCAGGGTCCAGCTCTCCAAGGAGAAGCATTACAGACATAACCTCGTTCTTATTCCATGAGGCCCGGGTACCATCCACTTTGGCCTCTTTATGGCACCTTGGATGGATCCGGTTGCATAGCTCCTTGACTTAGTAAGGATCCCGTAGCGGAGCTCTTTTAGGACTTCTTTACCCATGACCAACACCTTAGACACTGGCGAAAAAACTGAGGTACTCCCTGTATGGGAGGAGTTATATAGGGAGGGACTTCCTGTCTTGGGTGTGCCAGTGTCCATCACCTGAAGGTGGCCTATAACCCACATAGTAATTACTATGGCTGCTCTGTGTCCCGTGATGTATGATAAAGAAAGTGTTTTACCCCCTAGCGTTGCTAGAGTACTAGTGTCAGGGTTTTTTGTTCGTGTAGGTAAATTAAGGCTTGGCTGGCATCCAAGTCTGTGTGTTTTTTTGGGTCAGAATTGAGGGACTTAGGGAGAGCTGGTATGACTTACAGGCAGCATATCTGATACCTTCCCCTTACTGGAAACTAGCATAAGATTCCAGAAGGATGGGCATAGAGGGAAGGAGGAGCTGCCTGGAATATTCTGAGGGCCCTGACCAATCCCCAACAGATGGGCTGGCAGGGGGCAGACCCCATCAAATACTCAGTCAGCCCAGCTGGGGGAGTGGAGTTCGGGTGGAAGATGGAGATAGAGTGTTAGGCTTTTAAAGGCCTTTGAGAGCAACTCCCCTAGTCTGGGGGGGTGGTGAACACAGGCCTTGGCTCGGGTGGGGAAGGGACCCCTTCTCTTGACACATGGAAGGATCCTGACCAGACGGCATGGGAGCAAGGAGGTGACAGCAGGAGAGCACTGCTAGGCAAATCTCCAGGGAGAAAGCCAGCCAGTAGGGCTGGTGAGTGTTAAAGTCAGAGGACTAAGAGGCATGCCTGAAGGGACTGGGTGCAGGCAGTCTGGGATGAATGCAGAGTCAGTCTGGGAGGACTAGGGAGAAGTAGCCAGGAGGGCTAATGAAAGGGGCAGCTGCAGCCAGGCGGGCGGGCAGTGCCTGAAGAGGTGGTACTGGGATCAGTAGCCACAGGAATAGGACAGCTAAGCACTAAAGACCTTTTTTTCTGCTACATTACCAAAGGGGCCAGCAGTCCCTGCTTGCAAAGTGTATTTGCTCTGGATGTGACGAAGTCTGTGTTGGATCAATTTGTGCTAGCTGGTCCTGGGAGGTGTAGTTCTACAAGCAAGATTGTGTTCGAGGTAGAAGAGGAGAAGTGTATATAGTTGTGTCCCTGGAGAATTCTTTCTGTGTTGATGAAGTAGGCATCCCATAATTACTCTAAGTTCAACTCCCCTAAGGAGTCCTGCAAGGACTGATTCCTGACTCCAGCTTTTGTGGAAAATTTGTGCGCCTGGCTGTGCAGGGTGAGAGATACCCATTTTCACCAGCAGCTCCTACGAAAAGGGGGGGGGGGGGGTGGTAGCGCTACAATAGTGAAGGTAAAAGCACAGCAATATTATTATGTATTTTAGAGTTTTCTTTTCCATAAATTACTTTTTATTGACCTGCAATGTGCCTCTGAACTTGTTAGCAAACTTGGCTGACGTTTTTCTTTCAGGCTTTATGAGGTACATAAATGGTCTACACCTGTAGCAAGGGTATTATTCAACTTTAGTCAAAGCTTCACAGCTGGCTTTATCCACAGATGCCCCTTATCTGCAAAGGGGGTTGTTTGGTAAAGGTAAACTGTCCCTTTAAGCCTACCAGTGAAGTCCACTTAATACAGCTTCCTGTATTGGTGTTGCAACAATGCTGTATTGCTCCAGAATTCACAGCTGAGTAGGCACCCTCATGTAGGCTGTGTCTCCTTGCACTACAGTGACATGAAATATTAGGTTTGTCATTGCTGATTTACAAGACTGTAGGTTGTCATTCAGGGGGTGGCACAGTGGTGTAGTGGGTAGCACTCTCGCCTAGCAGTAAAAAATGTAGCTGGTTTGAATCCCAACCATGACACTACCTGCCTGGAGTTTGCATGTTCTCCCTGTGTCTGCGCGGGTTTTACTCCGGTTTCCTCCCACACTCCAAAGACATGCTGGTAGGTTAATTGGCTTCTGTAAAAAATTGCCCCTAGTATATGAATGTGAGTTGGGGACCTTGCATTGTGGGCTCCTTGAGGGTAGAGACCGATGTGATGTGTGCGATGTATGTGTGGAGCGCTGTGTAAATTGATGGTGTTATATGGGTACCTTATATATTATTTTTTATTTAATAGAGGAGTATATTAATGAGACACAATGTACAGGGATAGGGACAATTGTAGACACGCACCCACACTCGCTCAGGTTGAACACCAGGATGGACTGGTGTCTTTATTCAACCTTACTAACTATGTAACTACTATGTAACTATGTAGGACCAGACCACACCTAGTCCTGCCCACTGCTTTCTGAATTGGCATCACTGCCTGTGTTACTGAAACCCTCCCACTGTGAGCTGCAGTGTCTAATAGGGTAAGCATGTGAGACACACATGAAGGAGGATGTGGCTCAGCCAAGAGGGTAAAAGAAGCGTTTTTATTTTTATTATTTGGCACTTTTTAGACTGTCATACAGGAGTCTTTAGTTGTAAATGTCCATGGGCGCAGCAGCGGGCTCCGGTGCGAGCACACACGAGTGCCCCTATGGGAAGCGGCTTCCGGTGGGGGGCACTGGACAGAGAGGAGGGGGCAGGACCCCCGGCGGGGGACATGAAAAGAGGAGGTTCGCGGCCACTCTGTGCAACTCCATTGGACAGAGCAAGTAAGTATAGACATGTTTGTTATTTATAAAAAAAGAAAACTTACCTTTACAATCAATTTAAGGTTTATGAAACTAATATGGTGAAGCAAATGCTAATGCAGAGCCTACCTTGAGGCAAGTGAGATATTTGTGGGTATTGTGTGCCTCAAAAAAAAAAAGTTGCAATTAAATTAAAAATAAAAGGTATAAAGAATGGTGGAAAAAAAACCCCAGTATTCTAAATGCAATATACTCCTATCTTACACCTCAAGCCTGAATCAATACATAAAACTGAATATTTTACATTGCACAAAATGCCTTCCCTTTCCTTGACACAGCTAGGTGTTCAATAACAAATAAATAGGGAACAGACAGCTCTGGGTCCATAGAGACAATTATATCAAGAATAGATTTCCTAAACAGCTCTACAAATGTGGACGTATTTCTAATATATATACAGTATACTGTATATATCAAAGCATTACAAAAGCATTTTAAATAACAATATATATGTAAAAATACAGAAAACTTTCTGGATCCATTAAGAGATAAAGTCAGACCTCAAACAGTGAGCTGAGCTCTTAACCACTTCAATTCTAGCACCTCAAACCCTTCAACTTTAAGTACCTTTTTAAGGGTAAGGAGCAATTCTGTGCCAAATTTGGATTGACATATGTAGCAATGACCCCCCAAGGAGCCCCTATATTTAATGGGCCCTCCTAGCCATATTATTACAGCTGCCCCAAAGAACTCAGGATTCACCAGTGGCAACCAAATGCAGGTTTTATTGGCTCAGTGACCAGTAGAGAGAGAGATAGGGTTTACAGGATACCAAATTCCCTCTGCTCAAATAGAAATTACTTCATCCTCTCCCACAGGCCAATGGTGTGCATTTAAATTAAAAGTATAGCCAAAGCTTTTACTTTGGCTGTACTTCTCCTATGGATCACAGGGGTGCAGTTCGTTCTGCTTTAGCTTTAAATGCCAGTAAAAGCTCTCCATGTAAAGAAGTTAAAAAAACTTACCTCTCTTGCAAACCATGGCAGGGGGGCTGAGAGGGACAGGCTAGGGCTGCACTTTCTCCGCTAAAGTTGAGATTTGTATAACAAAGTACCCAGGACTTTGGTATCATGGTGTTCATCAGCAGCTATCCAAAAGGGCTATTAAAACATGCTACCATAATAGTTATTAAAAGTTAATATGTTACCTGGAGCACAAACAAGGTTCATAAAGACATGGATGAGCGAGTTTGGGGTGAAGGTACTTTGACTGGCCCGCAGAGTCCTGACATCAACCGATAGAATACCTTAGGGATATATTAGAGCATAGACATCTTCCTAAACCTTGTGGACAGCCTTCCCAGAAGAGTTGAAGCTGTTATAGCTGTAGGGGGGAGGGGAACAATTCAATATTGAACCCTACGGACTAAGACTGGGATGCCACTAAAGTTCATGTAAAGGCAGGCGTCACAATACTTTTGGTAATACAATGTATATAGTTTATAAAAAGTTAAAAATAGTGTAAGCCCTTCATATAAATTACAGACATAAGTTGTTGTTTTTCTTCTTTTGCTATTAACCCTTTTGCCACCCCTTGACACACACTGTGCTATTAACATGTTAATTGGCAGTCTTCATCACAGCTGTACACAGTGGCAGCAGCACAATACAAGCCTGAATGTTAATTAAAAGAGCCCATTTGTGCACTAAACGAATTTCTTGCCTTAAAAGAGACAGAAGGATAAAAAAAAAAAAAGTCCCTAATCGTTCTGCATACCGAGGCTACCAAGTTTAAAATATTAAGTTGTACAGATCAGAAATGTAATCGCGAGAGACAAGCTGTGAGAGTTTTTCAATCACTGTGGGCCTGCATCAATTTAAAGTCATGTTACATTAAAGAGAAATATGTCTGGGAGAGGCTCCCAGTTGTCACTTTGGATTAGATTTGTAGTTGTGATCAGGATGTGCATTTTGCAGGTCTTCGAACATTCTGAAAATATTGCCTAATGCTAGCGGTAAGGAAACTGCAGAGTTCTGGCTTATCTCGGCAGTCTCAAAGATATGCCGCGTACGAATTTACCTGCACAGCGTGAAACCCATCACGAAGATAAAAACCTATTAACATGTAAACATTAACTAAAACCTTCGGACGTGTTTAATAAACAGCGACTGAGATTTTTTTTTTTCCTCTTTTATTGTTATTCCACTGCACTCAAGTTAAGATTGTTACACATATCGGTTGGTGTCCAATCTTGAATCAATGAAGCGTGGCAAAAATAATTTATACAATTTATTTAAACAAGCAAAAAGGCATTTCAGTTTTACCGCCGAATGCGAGGAGGGCTACGCATGCCATCCCTTGAGAAAATAATTAAGCCTGTGTGATGGGCTAGCTTTATTGGATGCTGTTTGGACATTTTATTGCATATTAAAGATAAAAAAGGGGTTGTCTTTCAGGCAGCTATATATCCCACTAAACAACGGGGAGTAATTTATTGTACGCTAAATATATTGTCATTTAAGCATAATATTACAAAGAATGGTACTGCCTAACTGCTTAATTACCTACAAGAAATATAAACTCAAAGGCATTGTATATCCTTTTATTTTTTTAAGTTATAACTGTAAATTTGATCTTAATGTAAAGAATTAAGGTGCATTTAAGTTTAAAGAGTGCCTGTCAAGATAGAAATATGAGAGCGATCATTGCTAAATTGCTTTTAAAGGAGTAAATCCTGAGCTTTTATTCTTATTCTGACATAAACCTAAAGAAGAACTAAAGTTCCCCTTTAAAAACTGCAAGCAGGCAGGCTCTTAATGCAGAAAAAAACATGTAATGTCTCTTCTGCAATTAAAAAAAAAAAAAAAAACCCTACCTATCTTCTTTGGAATGTACACTATGCTGCGCTGTTTATATTCCGGCACAGCATTTGTGTGTCGGGATAATTGCACTCCTGCGCCTGCGTAGGAGCGTCATCATCCTGGACCAGCCAATGGGAATAGCCACGGCCCGACCCCTACAAGAAGTCGGGAAGCAGATGTTGCCGTTGACAAGGGACGTCAGACCATTGAAGGAAGGTACAGTGGCGAAAATTATTATTTGATCCCTTGCAGATTTTATATGTTTGCCCACTTACAAAAAATTGAAGGGTCTATAGTTGTCATCATAGGTGTATTTTAAATGATAGAGACAGTATATTAACCAAAAATCCAGAAAAAAAACACATGATACAAATGTTATAAATTGAGTTGCTGTTCAGTGAGTAAAATAAGTATTTGATCCCCTATGAACCAACAATAATTCTGGCTCACACAGACTGGCTACAGTATATGCTCATGTGGTACAATGGTCAATTAAAAAGGTACTCCTAACGACAACTTGTTATGTCTATTAAAGACAGCCGTCCACAGAATCTCTTCCATTCAAACCTCACCATCATGGGCAAGATCAAAGAGCTGTCAAAGGACATCAGGGACAAGACTGTAGACCTCCACAAGGCTGGAATAGGCTACAAGACCATCAGCAAGAAGCTTGGTGAGAAGGAGACAACTGTTGGAGCGATTATTTGTAAATGGAAGAAATACTAAATAACCATCAATCGCTCTCAGTCTGGAGCCCCATGCACGATTTTGCCTCATGGGGTAAGGATGATCATGAGAAAAGTGAGGGATCAGCCCAGAATTACACAGGAGGAGCTTGTGAATGATCTCAAGACAATTGGGACCACATTCGCCAAACAAACCATTGGTAACACAATATGCCGCCATTAATTAAAATCCTGTAGTGCCCACAAGTTCCCCCTCCTCAAGAAGTCACGTCTGAAGTTTTCCAATGAATACCTAAATGATTCAGAGAAGAATTGGGAGAAAGTGCCGTAGTCAGATAAGACCAAAATTGAGCTCTTTGGCATTAACTCGACTCGCCGTGTTTGGAGGAAGAAAAATGCTGCATATGACCCTAAGAACACCATCCCTACAGTCAAGCACGAAGGTGGAAACATTATGCTTTGGGGCTGTTTCTCTGAAAAAGGTACAGGCCGACTTTGCCGCATTGAGGGGCCAATGGATGGGGCCATATATTGTAAACTCTTGAATGAGAATCTTCTTCCCTCAGCCAGAAAACTAAAGATGGGTCATGGATGGGTTTTCCAGCATGAAAATGACCCAAAACATACAGCCAAGGCAACAAAGGAGTGGATAAAGAAGAAGCACATTAAGGTCATGAAGTAGTCTAGCCAGTCTCCAGACTGTGATCCTATAGTAAATGTATGGAGGGAGCTGAAACTTCGAGTTGCCATGTGACAGCCAAGAAACCTTAATGCCGCGTACACACGGTCGGACTTTTCGTCTACAAAAGTCCGACAGCCTGTCCGACAGACTTCCGACGTACCTTCAGCGGACTTGCGGCAGACTTTCTTACGAACGGACTTGCCTACACACGACCACACAAAAGTCCGACGGATTCGTACGTGATGACGTACACCGGACTAAAATAAGGAAGTTCATAGCCAGTAGCCAATAGCTGCCCTAGCATGGGTTTTTGTCCGTCGGACTAGCACACAGACGAGCGGATTTCGGGGTCCGTCGTAGTTACGACGTAAAGATTTGAAGCATGTTTCAAATCTAAAGTCCGTCGGATTTGAGGCTGAAAAAGTCTGCTGAAAGTCCGGAGAAGCCCACACACGATCGGATTACCAGCCAGCTTTAGTCCGTCGGCGTCCGTTGGACTTTTGTAGACGAAAAGTCCGACCGTGTGTACGCGGCATAAGGATTTAGAGAAGATCTGCAAAGAAGAGTGGATCAAAAGCCCTCTTGAGGTGTGTGCAAACTTGGTAACCAACTACAAGAAACGTCTTACCTTTGTTCTTGCCAAGGGTTTCCCCACCAAGTACTAAGTCATGTTTGTCTTGGGGATCAAATACTTACTCACTGAACTGCAACTCAATTTGTATTTTCTGGATTATTGGTTGATATTCTGTCTGTATCATTTAAAATACACCTATGATAAAAATGATAGACCCTGCATTCCTTTATAAGTGGGCAAACTTATAAAATCTGCAGGGGATCAAATATTTATTTTCCCCACTGTAAGTATCATAGAGTTAGACTCCCCTTTAAGAGGGCAGAAGGACATGCAGGTACGACTCAGGTACGACTCAACTGCTCTCAGGACAAATCTTTAGAGTAGTTCATAAACTTGCAAGGTTGGCTGTTTCAATACAGAGAGGAGGAGAGCACTGTAGCTAAGTGCTGTTCCTAGTGATTATCTCAGGGGGTAACAACACATATTGGAGAAGGTTACCAATCCAGTTTGATTAATGTCCCACCTGACAACCTTTAGGTTTTGCCGCATTTTCCAAGATTGCCATAATTTCACTTAAAGAGTTAAAGGTCAGTTTGTGAATTGACTACACAAAGACTTGAACTAGGCCACATCCCTAGTGTTTCTAGAGTTTGAATATGGCACCATTCATGTCTATAGGGTGTTACTGTATAGGTGCAGTCAGTGCTAGAGAACATTTTTGACCTGAAGATGTAAACACTGCGGAACAATGACCTTAAAGTAGTATTAAAGCCTCAGCAGTTTTTAGCTTAACACATTGAGGACAATAAAATAAACATTTTCTAATAAACTTTTTATGAAAATATCTCACCCCAGGGCTTGCACTTTACAACTTTCAATGCTGCAGTCTTCTGCTTTCTCTGTGCTGCTTCCCTAAACTTCAGGTCATCGCAGGAAAAGTTTAACAGTGGACAGTACAGTCTCCAGTCATTATGTTGGCTTGGAGAAGGAAGGGGGGAGGGGGTAGCAGGGAAGTACCTTGCCATCCTAGGCTACAGAGCTGTGTTTTTTGTTGATGCACACCATGTAGAAAGACACAACAGTATAGAATATATACGGACTATATACAGTATAGTAAAGTAAATTTATTAATAGTAAAACAAATAACATTCAAACACCAGCAAACTGGAAACACAGCAAACATCAAGATACAAGTGAACTACAACCATATAACTAAGTAACAGGAAGCCAGACTAACAAGATAACTATATACAATATGTACTTAAATGGGAAACATAGATAAACAAGGGAAACTGGAGATGAAGGGAACAGATGGGAAGGGGAAACCAGGACTAGGATCAAGTACAAGGGGAGCAGAAGAAAGGCAGCAGGGTTCACAATGCAAGGCAGGAGAAGGATCAGGATCAGGTTAAGTGGCAAGCAGTATCTAGCAGCAAAGCAAAACACTGAAGCAAAGTGTAATAGTAGAGGAGGGACCAAATACCCTACTAGCAACTAGCATCAGGTGGAAATGGATTACTGGAATCTGCTGGCTGCTGGGAAATACCTGCTGGTGGGCACCAGAACTACAACCTCCAACTCTGGGAAACACAGTGCCACCAGCAGGTGATCCAGGTCCTGACACCCTGCATGGCTACATTGGTTGCTGCATTAGTCAGCTTAAATTGGAACATAGGCAAGGATTAAAAGATAAATAAGCTACACACGCTGTAATTGATTACATCTGCTGTTGAAAGTGCTTTAAAAACTGAGAGTTTAAAATTTCCTTAGAGGAAGAGGTAAGTCACTACCTGGGTTGGGGAGTTCTAGGTTAGATTATGTTCGAGGGCTTAGGATAGTGACCTACTGAGTTTTTAATTCAAACTGAACTTGTCTCCACCTCCTCACACATACCTCAGCTCTGCTTGAACTCCATATGCTACCTAGCATCTTTTATTACCATTTCAAAAGTTGTGTAATAAGCATAAATGAGTTAGGATATTGGTTCCTAGAATCTGGTTAGTCAACAGTTGTACACCAAGAGGGTTATTTACTGAAGGCAAATCCACTTTGCATTTCAAGTGCACTTGGAAGTGCAGTCGCTGTAGATCTGAGGGGGACATGCAAGGAAAATAAAAAGCAGCATTTTAGCTTGCACATGATTGGACGATAAAATCAGCGGAGCTTCCCCTCATTTCCGATCTACCCCTCAGATTTACAGCGACTGCACTTGCAAGTGCACTTGCAGTGTACTTGTAGTGCAAAGTGGATTTGCCTTTCGTAAATAACCCCCCAAGTGTTGTGTATCGCATGCAGATACTACATACACTGACATCTGTGGGTGAAGCAGAGCAGACAAGGTGCTGTTCTCGTAAATGCAGCTTCTGGTCACTAAGCTAAGCACATGTTGAAACTGTGTCCAGAGAAGTGGGCTACATGTGCCATTCCCATCACTCCTATGTTTACATTGGACAAGCGGAATATGCGAAAAAGGAGGGTTGACTTTTAAAAATGGCGGACAGTTGGAGAGTTTGAGAGCTCTGTGACCTGTATGATGTCGAGTAGAGAAATGGTAGATCTTACAACTGAATCATTGGAACCATTAAATTAGGCTACTGTACTACTGCCTTCCCAAGCAATATTATTTACCACGGACTGCGATTACAAAAACATTATGTGCAAGAAGTATAGCTTCGCAGCACTGTATGAGATGTTTTTTCACCTACTGTTGAGTAACAAAATGTCCTCCACCCCAAAAATACCCATGGAACCTATCAACCACAATTATAATATGCAAAAATTAAACTCTGGCAGCTTGATAGTCCTTGTGCCGCTTGTTCTTGTGTTATATACCGAAGTTAAATCTTATGGTCATTGCACTACAAACTGATTGTTAACCCCAGGCTTGTACCGGAAGTAAATTGGACAACAATCTGATCTTTCTAAACATCAGAGAGAATGGATTTAAGAAAAGTGAGACACTGCAGTGTCACATGATTGACATCACAGTACTTGAGTTGTTGGGGCATGAAGCACACAATAAGGGTCTTGAGGCTGCCAAGGTACAATTGATAAAAAAAACTGTCTGAAGAAGAAATCCTCTACCAGCAATTTTAGCATAACCACAAGAAGCTGATGGGCCATCATAGAAGCCAAGTGCTTTTCAACACCTTGCGGAGTCCATGGCGTGAAAAAAATAGCCTTTAATCAATCAGCAGTGGAAGGAAATATTAGGAAGGTGATGTTTTTTAACAGTAGCATATATCAGTCAAGAAAAACAAGAACAAAGCAATGCTGAAACCATTAACAACATAGAAATAGCTAAATTTATGAGAACCTTTGCAGAGACGAAACACACCAGATATGTTGAATTAGCCAGGGCTATACTTTCTCTATGTCTTATTCAGATTAATTAGTTCAATTATGTTTTGAGTGCGTGACTAATGTATCATTTTAGTTTTAATCATTTCAATTGAAAAAATATTAAATTTTTGAAGGAAGATAATCTGAATTTTAATTATGCTAACAATACTATTATAAAAGGCTTCTTTCATTTCATTTTAATTGAACTACAGTATGCTTCCTAACTTCATTTTTTTTTCTCCAGGAAAGGAACAGAAAATTAATTCTCGACACTTTTTTGTCGAGCACTAATGGCCACATGTCATGAATGAAACCAAGAACAATCATGCTATTGTCCATAAATACATGACCTGTGTTCTTAATTATTAAAAATATCTCATAGATTTTATTTTGAAAGCAACAATAATTATTCTTGAATTAGTTAGGCTAGTAAATTAAACGGGTAGTAAAATGAAGTATTGCAAATAAGTTCCAACAAGACAAAAATGTTTATGTATGGTTCATCATTTTATTAAAGCAAGCTTGTAGCACACATAACATAGATACACACGCACACACAGACACACAAAATGTTCACAGAACTGACTAAGACCAAGGTCAAGGAAGAGTGGTTTATACTGTACATAATTGTGCTAGAGGTGATGATATCAGTAGTGAAATACTTTGAGGACACATCATAATGCTAGGACGTGTTTGCAAGCCACCCGGTTGTATTTTGTCAGTATTTGTTAAGTCAATGTACATAATGCTTGGTGCACTAATTATTGGTTAAAGGGCTGGTTTTAACTTTCAAATTATTTTAATAATAGTTACACTACTGACAACTTCTTCAAGAGAACCTTATGGAACTATAAAGTGGAAGATCCATCATAAAGCACTTTAGACCTTCTTTTGATGAAGTGGTCTATTGTTAGAGTGCTCTGAGCTATGATTGGAGGGGAGGGAAGGGACACCCCCCATTCACAAAGTATGGAGAACAAACACAGCTGCCAAGCAGTCCCTCAAGAACGCTTGGATGTCACAGGTGCTTTTATCTTCTGATCTTCCTTCTAGGTTTGGACCCTTTGGTCACTTGATTGGCTGGACCGCAGTGAGGTCAATCCCTGAATCCTCATCTCTTCATGGAAGCCTATCCTGCCTTCAGCTAATAACCAAATTTTCTACTTCCCTCATCAGTTCATCCCTCACATTTTTTACCCTTTGTTCCACCAGCCCCTCCCTATTAGATTGTAAGGCCCTGCTAACCCTCTTGTATTGAATTGTATTGCCTCCTTTTATATTGTAAAGCGCTTTGCAAACTGTTGGTGCTATATAAATACTGTATAATAATGTTACTAACCAGTGTCATAGAGAAAGAGGTCTGAGTTATTTGACAGTGATCACCAAAGTTTTATCTTTCAAATCTATCACCTTCTGTCCCAAAGCTGAAAGATATAGAAGGTACACTGTGCTTGTTCTTTAAAATCATCATAAAATACAATACATTTTTGTGGTCTATTTCTACACAAAAAGTAAAACAAATTGTATACCCATGGCTTAATTATGCCCTTACCGATAATGGTGTTGAAGATATGAAATGTTCCTTTGAGAAACTTTTCGTATTTCAAAAACATCCTATTTTCCTCCAACTGGGAACAAGACACTAGTGAACATGAGTAAAAAGTTTAATTTTACTTCACTTTTCTTAAAAAGCAGCAGTTTATAACTAAAATAAGCTTTTTTAATGCTTAAGCTATCGTACTAAATAGTCAGCAAAGCCTTTCAGGGTTCCATCTAAAATCTCAAAGCCCGAAATCTGTTTAAATTCTAGAAATGCCTCTAGTTATTTTATCCTTATCACTAAAGAAAATGAATTGTAGATATTATTTAAAAAGTCGTTTAATAATGAACATCATCTAAACCCTCTACCTCAGATGTCTTTAAATAATTTAGCTTTTAAAGAACGCTTAGTGGTAAAAGTATAAAATTTTACCAGTTCAATAGATTAACTGCAAAACGAAATTAACACTGCCTTAGGAAATGGAGATAAAATTTATATTGAAAACGTTTTGATGGACTATTTTTTTCAGAGTTTTATCTAGAAAGACCTAACATTTTAAAATGAGCCTTTAACAGTGATGAGCATGATTCATCATGGGTCTATATTCAGTACAGTCATAAACTTAATTTGATTGTGGCCAAACTTTAACAGGCCTTGTTCTAGCATGTCTTTAAATTGTAAAAAAAAAAATAAGGAAATTTCACCATGTTCCAGAACTAGTGTTGTTTATGAACACCTCTTCCAGCATAGAGAGTGTGGAAATTAAATAAACTTTTCTAGGCTTCTGTGAAACACCCTGTCTATGCGCAATTGCCAATACACATTGACAATCCCGTGATCGAGCACATTAAAAAAATCTCAGTAATATTGGATGTGTCCATTCCAGTCTCCCTTGTTAAATGCAGTGTAGTTCAATTAACATCTCCTCAATATATAATTTAATTTTTCCTTCGTCTTGATCCTCAGCCCAGTCTAAAATGAGCTATGCCAGGATAGATGTACTTTGAATATTGTAGAAAGTATTCATAAATAAACCTATCAGGCTGGTAATGATTTCTGCCATAATGTGACAAAACGTTTCAAAGTTGGTACGGGGTGAAAGAGTTGTTCTTTCACAACTTATTTTATTTCGTCTGGCACTTACAAGAAAACAAATTACTCATGCTCAAAACACTATTTATTGCATATATATATATATATTTAGATACAAAGTTTTGGGCTTTGTCATTTTATCATCTTGTGTTTCAATAAAGTTTATGTAAACCCTAAGGCTACTTTCACACTGGGGCGGGCGTTGGCGGTAAAGCGTTACCGTTGTTTTAGCGGCGCTATGTGGCTGCTAGCGGGGCGCTTTTAACCCCCGCTAGCGGTCTAATAGGGGTTAAAATCACCCATAAAGTGCCGCCGCAGCCGCACCTTGCCGGCGGTTCGGCAACGCTGCCCATTGATTTCAATGGGCAGGAGCGCTTTAGTTTGTACACACTACAGCACTGTAAAGATGCTGCTTGCAGGACTTTTTTTTACCATCCTGCAAGCGCACCACTCCAGTGTGAAAGCACTCGGGCTTTCACACTGGAGTGAGAGGAGAGGCTCTTTACAGGCGCTATTTGTAGCGCTATAGCTATATATAGCTATATATACCACAGAGCATTTTAGAACATCAGTTGCTGCTGATCCTGCCAGAAATCCATTAAACTGTGCACTCTGTCACTTTTGCACTGAAATCCCAAGCAGTGTTATCAGCCTTGCTTAGTTTATCTCTGACCTACAGAACAGCACTCCCTTAAAGGATAAGTTCACTTTTTGCAAAAAATAATAAATGCACATTTTTTTTGCACGTAAAAAATGTGCATCTATTTTTTTTTGTCTCTAAAGCAGTGGTCTCTATTAATTGGGGCCCAAGGGCCAGATGTGGCCATTTGCTTGCCTTAATCTGGCCCGCGAGGCACAATTCCTCCCACTGACCCTAACAATGGGGCACAAATCCTCCCACTAATCCCAACAATAGGGCACAATTCCTCCCACTGACCACAGTCCGCCCCCCTAAAATCTGGATGACAGGAAATTGGCCTTTTGTTTAGAAAGTTTGGAGACCCCTGCTCTAAAGCATAGTACCAGCGATCAGCAGATCGCTGGTGCCATGCAAGTCTCTAGCAGAGCCAGTGTATCGGCTTGCCCGTACATCCCATACGGGTAAGCAGATACCATCCAACAGGAAGAATGAATAAACTTCCCCGTTGCTCAATAGTGCCATGGTAGTTCATTGAAAACTACAAGCCGCCGCAAAGGCTGCCAGACCTTGCAGTTTTCCATGCCCAGAGCCCTGTCAATTAGTTACTTAATTACGTTGCCCTTTGTATCTTACGAAAGTGGAGCCAATTAAGACCAAATCTTGTTTGGCGTACAGAGGGAAACCCTGGCGCAGACAGATTTTGCAAAAGTGTCTCGTGTGCATTCTAAAAGTGGCGCATCACGCCCCAAGTTCAAGTACAATTTCTAAGCAGGTACATGAATTTGATGCATGCTGCACCACTTTTAGAATGCATGAGAGACACTTTTGCAAAATCTGTCTTCGCCATTTTTTTTATTTCAGGGAATGTGTGTTAATGCACAATGCATAAATAGCCATAGTGTGTGGGTTTATAGTACAGTGCCTCGAAAAAGTATTCATACCCCTTGAAATTTTCCACATTTTGTCATGTTACAACCAAAAATGTAAATGTATTTTATTGGGATTTTATATGATAGACCAACACAAAGTGACACATAATTGAGGTGGACCTACCAAGACATGCCTGTCCACCTAAACTGACAAGCTGGGCAAGGAGAGCATTAGTCAGAGAAGCAGACAAGAGGCCAATGGTAACTCTAGAAGAGCTTCAGAGATTCAGAGAATCTATCCACAGGACAACTATTAGTCATGCACACCACAAATCTGGCCATTATGGAAGAGTGGCAAGAAGAAAGCCATTGTTAAAAGAAAGCCATAAGAAGTCTCATTTGCAGTTTGCAAGAAGCCATGTGGGGGACACAACGAACATGTGGAAGAAGGTGCTCTGGTCAAATGAGACCAAAATTTTAATTTTTGGTCTAAAAAAAAAAAAAGCTATTAGTGGCAGAAAACTAACACTGCACATCACCCTGAACACACCATCCCCACCGTGAAACATGGTGGTGGCAGCATCATGTGGTTGGGATGCTTTTCTTCAGCAGGGGCAGGGAAATTGGTCAGAGTTGATGGGAAGATGGATGGAGCCAAATACAGGGCAATCTTAGAAGAAAACCTGTTATGCCGCGTACACATGATCGGAAATGCCACCAGCAAAACTCAGATGAGAGCTTTTTGTCAGAAAATGCGACCGTGTGTATGCTCCATCGGTCTTTTGCTGGCGGAATTCCAGCCAGCAAAAGATTGGGAGCATGTTCTCTATTTTTCGGTTGGGAAAAGTTCCTATCCAAAAATGCGCTCGTCTGTATGCAATTCGGACGCGCAAAACATCACGCATGCTCGGAAACAATTTGACGCATGCTCGGAAGCACTGAACTTTATTTTCTTGGCTCGTCGTAGTGTTGTACGTCAACGCGTTCTTGGCGGTCGAAAATTCAGAGAACTTTTGTGTGACCTGTGTGTGCAAGGCAAGCTTGAGCGGAATTCCGTCGGAAAAACCATCCAAGTTTTTTCTGACGGAAATTCCGATCGTGTGTATGCAGCATTAGTGTCTGCAAAAGACTTGAGACTGGGGCGGAGGTTCACCTTCTAGTAGGACAACGACCCTAAAGCTACAATGGAATGTTTTGCATCAAAGCATATTCATGTGTTAGAATGGCCCAGTCAAAGTCCAGACCTAAATCCAATTGAGAATTTGTGGCAAGACTAGAAAATTGCTGTTAACAGACGCTCTCCATCCAATCTGACAGAGTTTGTGATATGTTGCAAAGAAGAGTGAGCAAAAATTTCACTTTCTAGATGTGCAAAGCTGGTAAAGACATCCTCAAAAAGACTTGCAGCTGTAATTGCAGTGAAATGTGGTTCTACAAAGTATTAACTCAGGGGGGCTGAAAACAAATGCACGCCACACTTTTCACATATTTATTTGTAAAAAAAATTTGAAAGCCATTTATCATTTTACTTTCACTTCACAATTATGTGGCATTTTGTATTAGTTTATCACATAAAATCCCAATAAAATACATTTATGTTTTTGGTTGTAACATGACAAAATGTGGAAAATTTCAAGGGGTGTGAATACTTTTTCAAGGCACTGTAACTTGTGAATACGTCATTTTGGTTTAAGATACTGTACACAGACCCACATTTAAAGAACCTTTTGACATGTGTTAAATTATATAGCAGCAGTCACCTTTAAAATAAGAGACTTTATCCTGGAATAGCTCCAGGGCTCACTTCTATCCATCACTTCTGGGTGTATCAGACAGCATGTGGGTTCCTCCCATTAACCCCTAGCATGTATACAGTATATATATGATTTTGGTGCACTCACAAATAATTTTGCATCCTTAATATGGCGAACATAAATTTTGATGACTCTGGAATCATTAATACTGTCTATTAAAAGGCAAAAAAAACAAAGAAAATGTGTTCTATTAAATTAACCACTCATTACTTCACTTAACTGCATTAATTGGCTTACTCTACCACAAGATTAAAAATAAGTCTTACAAAAATATAATTTACAAGTTCATAATCTATGATTATTTTAATTTACTTTTATTGGCTACAGTACACAGCAAATGGAGTATGCCATTCGAGTGCACAAAACAGGCTCAGTTTGGAAAAGATAATGACTGAAATTAGTTTATAATGAATGCATTTATGCTTTTTTATGTATGGAATACGAATACTAACATTGACAAGCCCATTATGAATAATGATCAGTTTACATATTCATACCGAGCTGTATTTAATTATTTCCATAAGCTGCTCTCGATTCGGTTTACAAAAAATTAATTTGCAGACATGTTATTCTGATTTATGTATGTGCTGGCCCCAAAGTTGTTTATCACAATAGTCAGACCCCATCTCAAGTAAATGCTAGAAATCACTTAAAATATAAATAACAAAATGTTTGATGTTACAATTATGTCTATAAACCTGAAATTTTTCACAATACAAAGCATTGGTGTTATACAAGTATTGTACTGTACCTATTAAAGCGTATCTAAAGCCAAGAACAAAAATGTAATATATTGAAGTATACCTGTCCTTAGTTGTGGTGTCTGCATTCATTTTCAGGCTTTTTTCCAGTTATTTTTACTTGTTGATCCTGCCAGTAATTACACATTTTGTCCCAGGATGGCAATGCTCACTTATCATACTGTATCTCTGAATAGGCAGCATTATTACCCTAGGGCACATCCACTTCTCCTCTCCTCTTCTCTATCACTTAAAGAGGCATGGTTCTGTAGTCCTTAAAGGTAAAAAAAATGGAATTGCACAGAGCGGCCGTGAACCTCCTCTATTCGAGTCCCCTGCCGGCGCTCCTTGCCCCTCTTCTCTGTCCAGTACCCCCCTGGGAAGCCGCTCTTCAAGGGGGCACTCTTGCGTGCTCGCACCCAAGCCCTGCTGCTGCATTCATTGACACAGACAGAGGGACTTGGTCCTGCCCCCCCCCACTCCCTCGTCACTGGTTTTGATTGACAGCACTGGGAGCCAATGGCTCCCGGTGCCCCAGCAAAGCCAGCGAGACCCAAAAGTGATGGGAGAGAAGAGCTGCAGATGTGCACGGCAGGTTCAATAGGTATTTTTGTCTTTTTCAAACAGAAGTAACAAAATGTTTTCAATGGCAAATTTAAAAGACCAAAAGGAACAAAATAAGAGAAATTGGGTTTACATGTCTTTTAAAGTGGACTTGCCAAAACAACAGTGCATTGAATATGTGCGGTATAGATAAAGTGTAGGTGCAGCTGAAACAGTATTTCTGTTGTCCACAGGGCTGTTATTTTTTTATTGGCCTAGGAGACAATTTATTTGAAGCACAAATCTCAAGTGATAGCAGGGGAAGAGATCCCCACGCCATCACCTATACTTCACCTTCCATCTACCAGTGGAATGCTCTTAGGTATTTCTCTAGCATTTACATTGGTAGATATGGAGGAAGGCTTACTACCAGGGCCACCAATAGGGGGCACATAGGGGGGCCTGGACATTGGTGAGACCGCCTGGGAATACCAAGTGCTGTAGGCTAAAGCTTACGGCCACATCACCCTGAAAGTGCCCGATCTCGTCTGGTCTTGGAGGCTAAGCAGGGTAGGGCCTGGTTAGTACCTACATGGGAGAGCAGGAGGATTGGTGCAGTGGGACAGGAGGACGCTTACAGAACGATGCACTGTGTCTCTCCCTCCAGCAAAGAAAGCCAGTTTCTCCCCTTCTCCCTCCCACCGGCTTTCAGCTGCTGGAGGGAGAGACGCAGACACAGTGCATCGTTCTGTAATTGTCCTCCTGTCACGCCGCACCGATCCCCCTCCCTGTGCTGCCCACATCCAATTCCCCCCTCTGTCCAGCCGCCCCCCCACGTAGCGCTTCCGGCTTTTCTCTCCTGCAGGCTGCTGCAGATAAACAGGCAGATGGAGAGTGGGGGAAGGGGCCCTTTCCTTTTCTGAATTGGACACAGTGCTGATCACTCCTGTGTCCCTTGATAACTGAGCATAGTAAACTGTGTCTCTGGTTCATTCATCTTCAGTGCAGCTGAGGCTAGAGAAAGGAACTGAAGAATCTGCGTCCTCAATTCCTTTCTCTATCTCGAAGGTGAGATGTCAGGGGTCTGTTTGGAACCCTGATATTTTATCCAAGCCCCCCCCCCCCCTCCCCCCAACAGCATTATAAAAACAAAAATTCTAAAAAAAAAACTTTGTAAAAAATAATGTTTACATTTGTGAACAAAAAACATTTGTGAAAATTGGAAAAATAATTTTTTTTGTAATTTTGGGGGTGGGCTCTCAGGCTGTATGGGGCCCCTTGATTTCTAACAGCAGCCCTGCTTACCATAGTGAAGAAGTTTTGTGTTTAATAGATGCACATGAATTCTACTGCAGGTGCAAGACAGCCACTAAAAGGGTATAAATAAGCCCAAACACATCAGGTGGTTATAAGGACATGTAGTACAATCTGACCAACAAAAGACCTTATAGTATTTGCTAAAGATCGTATTGCTATGAGGAAAGGCAGAGAGCAGTAAGGAACCCCAAGGGTTGGAGGATCTTGGCAAAAACAATAGATACAACCAGATAAATAAAAAACTGCCTACTATTTCCGCTGAGACAAGAGGGTTGGCGAAGTCTAGGAAGGCCTGCTAGTGCACACTGACATGTGTAAATTGGGAAGTTCAGATACTAATTATGATATCTATGCTTATCTTAAAAGACAAAGTATTTTCCACTGTGGTCTGCGCAAGAGTGAATGAAGTTGTTCTTTAAGTCAAAGTCTGAAAAGTCCAAGTCCAAATACAAGTCCGAAAACTTCGACTTGTATTTGCTCATAGATATAAAACAGCAAACTCCCAGTCTAGCCATTTTCAACTGGACCAAAAGGTTATTTCATGTCTATGCTTATGAATAGCTTCAGATGCCCCAGCCAAGATAGCTAATCTTTCTTCCTACCACATTCCCAAAGATTGCGGTTAAAGCCAAAACTGGGTCAAAACGACCCTGTGAGATGGTTAAAGTGGTTGTAAACCCTTTTTGGTGACTAGAATAAGGCCTACCTATAGGTAGTGGAAATATCTCCTAAACGTGCACCGTTTAGGCAATATTTCACTTGTAGTGCGCCAATGTCATCATCGGAGCATGCGCTGTGAAGAAACGGACCACCGTGCCGTTTCTTCCCCCAGCATGTGACGTGACTAACGGCGCATGTGCGGGACTCCGCCAGTCACAGAGCCGGAGTCCGTGGCCCCGGAAGGAAGAGGGGCAAAGATTGACGTGGCCTGCTCTGGGGACAGCGCCGGCTTCGGTTGCAGGTAAGTGTCATATAATGGGCTAGTATGTGATGCATACTAGCCATTATGCTTTTTCATTTGCAGGCCTTGCGGGGAGCAAAAGAGGAAGTAAAACCCATCGGGGTTTACTTCCTCTTTAAGGTTCAATGTAATTTACAGTATAAATCAGATGGAGCAAAATAAAAGATGCTGAAAAGCTCTAAATGCTTTTACTTTTTTTTTATCTTAAGCAGACACAGCCTACGTAGAAAAGACTGCCCCCTGCTAACAGCTATAGAAAGGGGCCCTCTGCGGATAAGCACTGGTCTCAAGCCATAGGTTCTACAAGCCATACTTTGTCAGACCTATGTCTTTATGGACCTTGCTTTGTGCACTGGTGCACAGTCATGTTGGAATAGGAAGGGGCCATCCCCAAACTGTTCCCACAAAGTTGGGAGCATAAAATTGTCCAAAATGTCTTGGTATGCTGACGCCTTAAGAGTTCCCTTCACTGGTACTAAGGGGCCAAACCCAACCCCTGAAAAACAACCCCACACCATAACCCCCCCTCCACCAAATGATTTGAACAAGTGCACAAAGCAAGGTCCATAAAGACATGGATGAGGAAGTTTGGGGTGGAGGAACTTGATTGGCCTGCACAGAGTCCTGACCTCAGCCCAACAGAACATCTTTGGGATGAATTAGAGCGGAGACTGCAAGAAAGGTCTTCTCCTCCAGCATCGGTGCCTGACCTCACAAATGCGCTTTTGGAAGAATGGTCAAACATTCCCATAGACACACTCCTAAACCTTGTGGACAGCCTTCCCAGAAGAGTTGAAGCTGTTATAGCTGCAAAGGGTGGGCCAACTCAATATTAAACCCTACGGACTAAAACTGGGATGCCATTAAAGTTCATGTGCGTGTAAAGGCAGGCGTCCCAATACTTTAGACAATATAGTGTGTATGTCAGACTAGTATACCTCTATGAAGTGGAATGTGTAAGTACTTGTACTAAGTGTTTTGCTTTTATTGGTTTTGTTCTGCCATGATGATTTTATCTTATGTAATTTTTTTCATCAATGCTAATAAACCCATCTATCAATTTGTCCAAGTATATTTTCTATAACTAACTTTTTAAGCCCTCTCTTCACAGCACTATAAATATATACAGATATCTGGACGTCAAAGTCCATCAGAAAACCGGCAAAGATGATGCCAAGCTGCCTGACTTGCAACTTCCCTATAAACAGGTCTCTGAGTCTCTGGAGGCCTGCTGTCACATAGCCGGCTTTACCCCGTGGCAAACCTAGATCCATGGCTTCAGCTGGTACATATGTAAAACATAAAGAATGTGATAAAATATACAAGGCATAATGCCTCAGCCCCTAGATACTACAGTACGGAAATGTTAAGAGATCTTTACATAAACATATATTATTACTGCTGGATTAAAGTACATTCTTTGACTTCGAGATAAAAAAAAATTGCTTTGGGTTGAAGGCTGAGGAGATGGTAATACACCTAAAATGTGCGTGTAAATCAATTTGGTAATAGCAGAAGCTGTACCGTCACTAAAGTGCTGCAGTTTAATACCTTTTAAAAAATTAAGGAAAAGTGGTATTGCCGGGAGAGGTGGACACCTCTGCTTGTTTGTAAAATGCACTAGGCTTTGCATTTTATTAAAATGATAGATAGGTATTTTTCAGCACAGTACACACACTATAAGAAACAGAATTTTACTAACTTACTGACAGTCAATACAGATAACAGATATACATATTTAAAGAAGAACTCTATTCTATTTAAGGGGAAATTCCACTACTTTTTATAGTAAGTATGCATTATGAGTTAGTATTCTAACATTTACCCTCAATTGCTGTTCCATATTTAATTAGTGTATTTTATTCTAAGATTTATATGTGTCCCTCTAATAGTTATTGGTATATCAGGAAATGTGATTAGCATTCTTTATTGGCCACAGCCATGAACATGATGGGTAGAAAGACACCTCGAGGATGATAAGTAGAAAGACATCTCCCTATTATTGAACCTGCTGCACATTTTGCTGCAGCTCAGCGACGGTGCTTGAGCAATTAAAGTGTTTGTAAAGTCACTGTGTATCTAATGCAAATATGCAGCCATTAACAAAACTGTATGTGTTTCTTAGAAATGAAAAGGCTAAATATCATTTCTGCTGTGCGGTCACCTGATCCCCTTGTGCTGGCCGGTGTTGTGCCGAGAAAGTTCCCCTCGGCGGATAAGGACCCCCCTCTACTGCGCAGGCAGTAGGAGCCGGCGGAAATAGCCGAAGCGGAATAGTTGGAAATCAGCTGTACACAGCGCCTGTAAGAGGGCCCCTCGCGGGCTCACTTCGCTCGCTTCGCTTGGCTCAACACTTTTTTATTCTCCCTCTAGGTCCACTTGGATGGTGGGGCTTGAACCTGGACCCAGGGCGCAGGCGCCGTGTACAGCTGATTGAAGATTTTCAGCTTCGGCTATCTTCGGCGGCTCCTAGTAGTTCGTACTGCGCAATCGATGCGCCTGCGCAGTACGGGGGTCCTTATCCGCCGGGGGAACTTTCTCGGCAAGACACCGGCCCCGACCTATGGAGAGAAGTGGGAGGGGCCGAGCCGGCCAGCAGAGAAGTATCTCTGCCCCTCCTGCTTCTCTGCATAAATCGGGGCTGACCAGCACAGGGGGATCACATGACCGCACAGCCGCGGTGTCAGAAACTGTATTTTGCCTTTTCATTCCTAACAAACAAACAAACTTTTTCATTCATAACAAAGAAAAGTTTTGTTAATGGCTACATATCTGCATTGGATACATTGAAATGTGCTGCATTATGCAGCAGAACAGAGGTGGGAGGGGCGGGGAGGAAACGCTATCATGCTGACAGGGAGGGAGGGGGAGAGACTGTCAGAGGAGAGACAAGAGCTGCAGATTACGAGGTACATAAACTAACCACAGTAATCAGGGCCCAGCAGCCATGATTATCGTGGTCAGCAGAGGCAGGGGCACTCAGGAAATGGCAGGATCAACCAGGTTTTTTACAAGTTAGGAAGAAAAGAATTGCACAGCACAAGCACCGTGCTGTTATTCATGCCTTAAAAGAAACAGAATCTTAGTTTGTTTTTTTTTTCGGGTTACAAACACTTTAAACAGAGATGATTTAGAAAAATAAATAGGTGAATTTCAAGTAGAAAAGCTTATTGTGTCACAACAATGTACAAAAAAGTAAAAATTATAGTATCCAATTTTGATAACTTTTGGATACACATTGGAGTATAATGTTGGACTTTTATACATTGTTGTGATACAATAAGCTTTCTTACTTATATTACTCCATGTATATTATGTTTTGTAAGTACAGTTCACAACAATGTGATGTAGCTAAACATTTTTCTTTCTTTGAGTAATAAGTCTGGTCTTACAAGGGAATTGATTTTGCACCCATTCTAATAATGATTTACAAAAAGTTGTAAAAACATAACAAGTAGTTCTGACTGATAGAAGTTCTTTTACCCTCTGAAGTAGCTCATGATCTAATCCTTTCCTGAGTGTAAAATCAGGCCATCAAATTTGAGTGGACCGAGCCATTTTTAGTTACCTGATTAACTAGTGAAATAAGCTTAACTTATACGAAAGGCAAAAGGCAACAGAATTTTCTCCAGAGCTTAGTGAAGCTCTGCTGACTTCTATCATCCAATCACGTGCAAGTAAAAAATACTGTTTTTTTTTTCCTTCAATGTGATTAGGTATTTTTCCCTTACAAAATGAAACTTACCACATTCACCAAGCTCTGGGGCATATTATCTTGTAAACTGAATAGCCTATTTGTGTTTAGTAAATCAACCCCATAGAGTTCCATGATATATATAGTCTCATAGGGGGGTTGGTTATCTCAGTGGTATTGCATTTTTAATAAGTTTGTATCAGTCATTAACTGTATTTTAGGGCACAGATGCCCGCTTTTATTGAGCCACCTGGCTCCCTTGTCAGCAGCATCGATACTGGCAGTGGTTTCTCAGACCCCACTCTCTGGCTCTCCTGGCTCACTCAGCCTTAATTATAGCATCTCTCTGCACAGGTCCACTCCTCTAGATAGGGTTCCCCTAGCACTCTGGCTCTCTTACTCTTCTGAGACTTACAGAGCCCCCTGGACTTGCTTGTTGCCTCAGCTCTCTCAGTCCTGCAGACCCGCTAGCTGTCCCAACACTCCCATTTCTGCGGGTAGGGAATCTCTCCGACATGAAATGTCGTCTCGAGTGGATCACCTCTCCCGACTGCAGCACACACCTCTCTCCAAACAAGAGCCCTAAACTATGGCCAGTTCCTGGCTTATAACAAATATGCACACCTGTGCACTCCTACAGTCTGCAGGTTTCCAGGACCTGAATACAGGACTGAAGGCTTCATTCCACCCAAGACACTTTTAAGCCTTCAAGCTCCAGGTCCTGATCCAGAATTACAAAACTCGTTGCTCTGGAGCTTCACAATCTGCCTTAATGCAAATCCTGTGTATTTTCGGCCTATTCTCACACCATGGCAGAGCCTAGCACTGTCACATAATTCCTCCCATCTTTTTTTCAAACCAAAGGGCGGACCACTGGAACCCATCACTTTGGTTGGAACACCTCTGTGCCAGTCACGTAGGCCATACCCTTTTTCCAGCTGTACTTCTAGACCCCTCTACCCTGAATCTCAGCGGTGTTCCACTGTTCCTTTTACTTAGCCTTCTCCCTTTTCTCATGGGGTTCCTGATCTTATCCTTTCTTTCCTGGGTTACTCTAGCTTGACACTTTTTTCGAATTCCCTGTCCTGAATAAGTCGTAAACCTACTGTGCCTAATGCAGAGCCACTTTCCCCCCATTTGCACCAACTCCAACCACTCTCTCTGTTCTTTTGGGTTCATCAACCCTTTTGTGGCTACCCTTGGCAACCAAAACCTCAGTTACAATAAACTTTCATAACTAATTGTTCATTTCATTGTCACACACACCAATCTCATCATTAAACTCTTTTAGATTGTCTCCGGGTATCTTAGCCCGTACCTCTATATGGTTGATGGCCAGAATTTATGCTGTTGCCATGCCAGTTCTAGGCCCTTCCTTTTCATGAAGTCTAGCAAGTGAGGCAGTATACATACCATTTAAAAACCACTGCTCAGCTGCTCCTCAGACCACACTAGTAGAGATCGTTACCGCATTTGATGGAGAGACCTCCGACATGTCTGTCACTTGTAATTTCAAGGATAGTTCACCCAAGTGCTTTCCATACAAACCCATATCCAGGAGTACTCTCATAGGTAACTGTGAAAATACTTGCCACACTGTTAAAGTGACACTAAAGGTACAGTTTTTTTTTTTTAAATAACAAACATGTCATACTTACCTCCACTGTGCAGTTCATTTTGCACAGAGAGGCCCCGATCCACCTGTACTGGGGTCCCACAGCGGCTCTCGCGTCTCCTCCCTGCAATAGATAACCCCCTCTGGGAAGCTCTCTCCCGAGAGGGTTACCTTGTGGGCGCGCTCCCGTGTCATACACTCGGCGGTCGTAGCCGCCGAGTGTATGGCTCAGCTCCGCCCCCGGCGCCCACGTCATTGGATTTGATCGACAGCAGCGGGAGCCAATGGCTGTGCTGCTATCAATCTATCCAATGAAGAGCCCAGAAGCCGTGGATAGAGCGACGCGGAATCACGCCCACTGCACGGCAAGCTGTTTTTTCACCTTAATGCATAGGATGCATTAAGGTGAAAAAAGACAAATCTTTACAACCCCTTTAAGTGCCATGCTCACCGGTTCCACTCGAAATCAGTGTTAAACAGCACAGCCTGAAATACCTCACTCCACTTATTGGTACTCTGCAGTACCAGCTCGTCTGACTGAGGTGGAGACACCCAGGCATGCAGGGAATGTGCTTTTACGAGTCCAAGCATTTTCAGTCATATATTAGACATCACAATACATTCCGCATCTAAACACAAGACCTTTTTAAGAACATTTCCCTAATTAGACACGTCACATTCACTGGTTTATAAATATGCCCCTACTTTGTATACCTTCTGTTTTGATGCACCAGGAATGTATTTAGATAATATAAACTGAAAGTTCCATTGGGTCTTACAGCAAATCTGTTCTTGGTTACTATGTGGAAGTGGTGGATTGATGGCGCTGGAGGCTTAGGTAGATGTATTTGGGTGCTGATTGATATATTTAACTAAAATGTACTGGTGGTATCCCAGTGGGGCATCTAAGTGATGAGTGGGCTACTCTTCTGAATCGAAAACTGGAAAAGTGACTTCATACTTTAGAATGAATGCTTAAGTGTAAAAATTGAAGAGCAACACCAAGATTGTCTGAAATTAGGTTTTATTCCAAATATATATATATATATATATATATATATATATATATATATATATACACATTGTCTCCTTCAAACTAAAAGTTTAAACTGTGTATTTTGAACGCTCAGCACTAGTTCAGCAGCTGATGAACTTAGTGCTAAGTGTTCGGACAATGTACAATCTTCAAAACGTTTTGGATGTATAGCCTGCCAAATGTTTGGAACAAAACCTGATATCTGACTCTAAAATCTTGCCGTGGCACTATAATTATAGTTATTAACTATGGCAGCAGGTACCATACAATAAATGCCCCTGGCTAGTTATCTTCCTGCCCTGGTCCACCACAAAATGAGCACTTCCAGCTATGGAACATACCAAATAGTCCCTCCTCCACCCAAAGCTTTCAGTGTCTGACCAGTCAATCACTAGGCCTGAGCCTCGTCATATTGGGATGGTGGGGTGCTTACTTTCCTTTTTTGCGGTTTCAACTTTCAGGAATTAGTAGCTGCTACTAACCTGTGACATTGCTTTAATTTTATATAAATACAAACCTTCTTTAGACCCCTTTCACACTGAGGTGTTTTTCAGGCGCTTTTGGGCTAAAAATAGCACCTGTAAAGCGCCTGAAAAACGGCCCCCCTACATTAAAAAAACTCCTGCAAGCAGCATCTTTGGAGCAGTGAAGGAGTGGTGTATACACCGCTCCTAAAGCGCCCATGCCCATTGAAATGAATGGGCAGCGCCACCGAACCACCGGCAAAGCGCCGCTGCAGTGGCGCTTTGCGGGTCGTTTTAACCGTTTTTCGGCCGTTACCGGGGTGCTTTTAACCCCCTGTCATATTAACCCTTCTTCGGCCGCTAGCGGGGGTTAAAAGTGCCCCTCTAGCAGCCGAAAAACCTCAGCAAAAACGACGGTAAAGCGCCGCTAAAAATAGCGGAGCTTTACCGCCGATGCCCCAGTGTGAAAGCAGCCTTAATTATATTTTTTTCTGAAATTAGCAACTTTACAGCATTCCTTGACTTTTACTATAAAATCAGAGAAAATAGCTTTTCCCCTTCCCTTCCATAATCACATTTTTGTCCCTTGGACCACAAACTGTATATGGCTAAACAAAATACTGTACAGCCCTGAGACTTGATTTATATAAAACTAGTATCCTGTTATCCGCAGATCTGTGTGAGTCCAGCAAATTTCATTATTTTCGCCCCATGTATATTGCCAGCTTGCATTCTTTATTTCTTTTAATAACTCGTCCACAGAAGCAAAGTAAAATGAGATAGTTATAAATGCTGTAGCCTCCCACAATTATCTTGTGTGTAAAACAAGTGCATAATAAATTCTATTAATGAAGAAGGTGAGGCCGGCTTATGGTAAATACAGGGATAAGTGTTTACTGTACGTTTAATGTGTTACACAACTGCTTTTATAATTCTGCTTATCTGTTCCTTCTAATTCCCTAACGGCAAAATAAAATAACCCCCTAAAGAGAATAATTACTGTTATACTTCTTACAAGGCTCTGTTTTTTTTAGCGTGAGAGAGAAGTAATCTGAGCTGCTTTTTAAAGAGGACTTAAAAAAAAAATAAAAATGCAAATAAGCTTCCTTGTAAATACATTAATTACCCACCTAGCCCCCTATTACCGTGTTTATATTGTTTGCAAAGTCTATTTACAGTGCTGTTGAAATTAACATCACCGTGGCTTCGGAAAGGCATGTAGTCGTTGGGTTGTGCTCTGGAACCAATTAGGATGAACTCTGTGTCTGCGGGGACTCCAGGGGAAAGAGCACAGCCTTGCAATGTCAAATAATAATATCGTTTGACTGGACTGTATGGATATTGGATTGTAATTACACAGTTGGTCCCTGCTCCCTCCCTCTCACTGCTTAACAGATTCTCATTGTCTGCTTTAGAAAAATCAGTAGGCACAAAAGATTCGGCTAATGATTTAACATGCAGAAGGGGTCATTTTTATGCAAGGAAAGCTAAGAAGTCAAGTGGCACTCTTTGAAGCAAAAGCTATTCTGTGCTACCTAGTTGGACTTGCCAACTTAAAATGTAACTGTGGCCAGGCTATGAACACTGAAGGTTTTGGATATTCTTAACAAGCAATACATAGGATTTACAAGCCCTCCTTGACATTTGTAGCTGCAGGCACTGTGGAGCAATTCAATCTAAAATTTCACAAGAAAATAAGTTGTTCAAGTTTGATCCATTAGTTTACCGTACCCTGATCCCCTTTCCAGCAGTGACTTCGCAGCCTAGCAGCCAACGGAGGACAGGGCTGGGGGCATTTGCAACCCGGGATCAGTCCTAATGATATATATTGGGGTGATGGCCCTAAGTGGAGCTACTTCGCCATTTAGACATCAGTCATTGACACATGGTGGGCATTATGCCCGCATGCCCCCATTTATACTTATGATTACAGTGTCCGGTAGAGGGAGGTCTTCCAGCACTAACTGTGCCGCTCTAACTTCATGTGACTAAATTCCAAGGCTGCAAAGGAATGTAGCCAGGAGCTGGCTAATGTTGCCTGCATTGTCAGGAGACACTAGGCAGCATTGCTGCTGTGAAGTTGTTCTCTCTTAATATTCAGCCCGTACTCTTTGTTGTCATATCCTGAAGATAGAGTGACTGAGTTATAAGAGTAAAGCAAAGCATCTTGGGACGTGTAGTCCAGGAAGCCAAGATTTGCATTCAGCTGGACTGTTTTGAACTACAAATACCAGCTGGCTGGGGAAGAAGAACAGAATGCTGGGAGAGGTGATAAAAAGCTTGTGTGCAAGCGGGATCTTCCTCTTGGGACCCTGGCCTGGAATTGCAAGCAAGTCACTCTGTGTCCTGTGTGTGCTGTGGCCAAGTCATGAAGAGTGCTTTTCAGATGGACACATGTATAAAGACTAACAAGAGACTAGCACCACTAAGGCTCTGATGAAGAAGGGACACCTTCGAAACGCGTTAGCCAGCAGCAGTCCGTACGTCCTCTTCCTAGGACCTGGAAAAACTGCTACCATTGGACCAATCGATTCTGTGCCTGTATACAATGCGATTTTTTCTCCTACCTTTGTGAGTAGATTTTAATCTTGGTTTTAACTAATAAATTTATCAAGGATAATGCACTAGGCTGGTGCGCTCTCTCTCTCTCTTTTTTATCATTGTCATACTAGGATAATCCCATCCTGAAGAGCAGCAAGGCCGAAACCCATAGTCCTTCTTGAACCCTTGGGATCACTTAGCCAATACACCTGTGCGCAAGAGTATTTTGCGTCTATAGTGGCCAAGTCATGGCCTGTGCTACAGGGAGAGAGAGAGTCATCGTATGTGGGTGCATGAGAATCCGCTGCCAGCTACTCCTGACTGTCCAGCGGCAGTCTGGAGGCTGCTCTTCACACGCCCATGCCAGATCCATCCGAGCTGAAGGGCAGTGTGTCGCCGGGCCGCAATACCCCTTGAGCAGGGCTCTACTAAGACCTATCGCTGAGACCTATGCCACTTTCCATTACCAAGAGTTATTGGAGCTGGTGAGCAGGCACTTGCCCATTCTGATACCACAAGAGACACTGTATGCAGACACCACTGTCTTGTTCTTTGCCTAAGCCTGTAGGACCTAGTGCTACACTTACTCTGTGGAGCAGCAACAGCATTCCTCTTTCCACATGACACTACAAATACACTTTGCTACACACTGTTTGTTAAGACATCACCAGGCTACTTCACCACCTCCTGATTACCAGGATATCTCAAGTACTTCACTAAACAGCTAGCTGAAGACAAAAGGGGTTCTTTCTACTGAGAGACTACAACATCCCACCCAAGGGTTTAATCCCACCCAAGGGTTTAATAGTTTCATCAATTTAAGAACAGTGTTGTACCTTTCTGTTATATCTGGCCTGTGGTGTTGAGGTACAGAAGGGAGCTGTTTGACATAAGAAAGGTAATTTCTCTGCTCTCTTCCTGACTGTTCACATAGGTTTCCAACTTTTTTACCTGTAATCAGTTACTGTTTCTGTTCTACTGCCTCATATTACCATTATTACCGTTATCACTTATCTAGTGAAACTTTTACTAGGCTTAAGCTTATGTTACTGGAATCTAATGTTTCTAACTTTTCAGTAAAAAGACTCAACTATTTCACCTAAATTGTGTATGTGTCTCTAATTATCCTGATTACCAGGGTGACAGAGGTGTCAGAGGACTTGCAAGGTCAGGGCAACCAGTGGGGTACAGATTCAGTAAGCGGCCCTCACGGGGGTAGTACTACAGGAACATGATGCTGGAAGGTGAGAATCTGTACTTATCATAAAAAGGGACACTTGGATGTATTTGCTTCCCCAGGTTGAACTTTTGCAGCCCTTCCCTTGATCCAGCCTCCTTATTTTCAATATGAACATGAAGCAGGTATTCAGAGAGGGGAGAAGTGTGAGCAAAGCTGCTCAAAGAATGACCTGAATGCCTACCCACCCTATCTAATCCCTGTTTCATTAACCACTTACAGACCAGAAGATCTTCCCCCTTAACTTACCGATCGGCTCACGCCGATATACGTTGGCAGAATGGCATGGGTGCACAAAACGACGTACCTGTATGTCACTCCGTCATTGCCGGCTATCAGGCGCGTGCATGCCGCGGGTCCCGCGGACTCGATGTCCATCGGTGGCCCACAATCATGGCACAAAGAGGCAGGTCGGGGAGATGCCTATGTAAACAAGGCATTTCCCTGTTCTGCCTGGCAACATGACAGTGATCTACTGCTTCCAGTGATCGGGAGCAGTGATCTCTGTCATGTTCTAGTGAGCCCATCCCCCTACAGTTAGAACACACTGAGGGAACACACTTAACCCCTTGATCGCCCCCTAGTGTTAACCCCTTCCTTGCCAGTGACATTTACACAGTAATCAGTGCATTTTATAGCACTGATCGCTATTGCCCTAAACAGAGGAAGAAATTAGGTTTTTTTTATATTTTTTGGGGATATTTATTATAGCAAAAAGTAAAAAATATAGCTTCTTTTTCAAAATTGACGCTCTTTTTTTGTTTATAGCGCAAAAAATAAAAACCGTCAATTTTGTTTGGGTACAACGTCGCATGACCGTGCAATTGTCAGCTAAAGCGATGCAGTGCCGTATCTCAAAAAAGGGCTTGGTCAGGAAGGGGGTAAATCCCCCTTATATAGAGGGGCTTTATATATAGAGTTTTCTTTTGGTGGTATTTGATCACCTCTGCGGTATTTATTTTTTGCGCTACAAACAAAAAAAGTGACAATTTTGAAAGAAGAAAAAAACATTTTTAAATTTTTGCTACAATAAATATCCCCAAAAATTTTTTTTAAAAACAAAATTTCTTTATCAGTTTAGGCCAATATTCTTCTACATATTTGTGGTAAAAAAAAAAAATCGCAATGAGTATATTGATTGGTTTGTGGAAAAGTTATTGCGTCTACAAATTAGGGTATAGATTTATGGCATTTTTATTATTTTTTTTTTTTTTTTACTAGCAATAGCAGCAATCTGCGATTTTTAGCGGGACTGTGACATTGCAAGAGACAGATCGGACACTTTTGACACATCTTTGGGACCATTGACATTTATACAGCGATCAGAGCTAAAAATAGCCACTGGGGGGGGGGAGTGGACTGCCTGGGAGTAGAGAGAGATCGCTGTTCCTGATCACTTGGAACAGCAGAACACTCTCTACTTCCCTGACAGAACGGGGATCTGTCTATTTACATTGACAGATCCCCGTTCTGGCTCTCTGAGAAGCGATCGCAGGCCGCCGGCGGACATTGCAGCCGCCAGCCACGTGAATCAGCTCCAGAGTCGCGCCCCCTATACCCCTTAAAGCGGCCGCTGTACAGCTACAGCTATTCGTGCAGGGGAGCCAACCTGCCACAGTATAATGACAGCAGCTGGTCGGCGAGTAGTTAATATGGATCAAACTTAATAGCTTAGGTCCACTGTAATTCCTGCAATGTGATTCACTACCAAATAAAGAACAAAAAGCATGCATTGCAGGAAAAGGCAGGAAAAAAGTTGACAGCATGGCACATCAGTGGGGTCAGACTAAGTAGTCAACTGTACGTATTTAAATACACTCATATATAAAACATTTTAGATTCTAAAAATATTGTTAATCCTATGGTGAATGCCATCAATATCACATCACATTTTAAATATATTTTAGACCAGAAAAATATATAGCCATGCCATATAAGCAGATGTGATTGTTTCTTTTCAGATGCACACACTCTTTGGCCTATAACATTTTAACTTTTTTAAATTAGGCAAACTGTCAGCAAACAGTTACTGAACTTTATAGGGGTCAAGCCTGTATGTTGTCAACTCCAAATACACAAATCTGATAGGATCAGACTATTATTGGGTCAGTTCACCTAAAATGATTTTTTAGTAGCCAGCTAACAGAATGGAAACATGTACCAATTGTAAGAATGCCAGACCAAAGGATAAAAGAGTCCAAATTTACTTACTGGTTTTTGAGGGCCAGGAAAAACTCCCTCTTCATCAGAGTTTCAGGAAAAATAAGAACCTTGAGAGGACTAAAAAATATGGATTTTTTATGTAAATCTATGTAGGGAAGTTAATTGCTGGATCAAGAGTTACTGGCCAGCAGTATCTATGTGTGCAATCAAGATTTTTATTTTCTTTGACTAACAGCACTGTCTGGTTGTCTCTCAGGGGTCCCAACAACAAGATCTCCCCCTCCAGAGTTCATCTGTCTAGTTGCAGCATCAGGGATCACTCTTTTCCTGCTGCACCCCCAAAAACATTTAATACTTCAGCCATGCCAGGTTTTTGGGGATCATGTGGCCCTCAGTCTGTTTAAAAAATGTAAATTGAATAAAGTCATAGGTTATTCTTTTATATCACTTTGTACCTGATTTTTTTATGGAACCCCTCTCATGTAAGTTGATTTTATAACTATAATATTAAGGAGAAGTATGGAATAAAAAATAAATGAAAAAACCCTTTATACTTACCTTACCCTTACCTTACCAGGGAGCTGTCCCATGCCAGCTCTAAGACCGAGAACTGAGTGATCACATGAATGCCAATCGATCAGTTCTTCGATAAACAGACTTTATCATTCAAAGAAAAGCTGCTGCAGGTATAAAAGTACAGGCATCTAGAGTTGAGTCATCATGCATGAAGCAAGATCTGAGACCCTGTTATGGCTGAATCTCGAGTTGGTCTAAAAGGCAAAGTTCAGACAATTGCATCGGAGATTGCCACTACTTACCTCCTCCTGAGCATTCCTACTGGTCCATCACTATGACCAATGACCAATAGAAAAGTACAGAATGCAGAAAGCAGCTGGCAAACTTTAAAGGAGCTATCAGAATGAGGATTTGGCTGTGTGACAGGAGTCACTTTGGATGGGAGGTTTGTGGAACTCAGCTTACCTTGGAGAGCTCTGGAGACTCCGTGTCCAGCTCCCCTGGCCTCTCTTATGTGTAAATCACCTTGCGTCCATTAGGGGCGCAGGGTGACTGAGAACCCCACTATGATCTGTGCTATTTAGACACACTGTACAGCCACACTGGAATGTTGTATACAGTATATTGTGTGTTGTCTCATGCTGCTGTGGACTCTTTGCTGTGATCGTTTGGGGTGGGATTGTAGGCAGAAACAAAAAATAAAGGGGGGGTGTTGGGTGCGAAGGCAATTGGTTAGGGAAACATGCACAGTTACTGTAGTTCTACCGAGGGGGTCACAAAGGTGTTATAATCTTGAGAGAATCGGAAATCGTGCCAGTAAAACCTGGTTTTGTTGAATTTTTCCTCCTTTAGATGTAATGCAGCCGTCAATTGTTCCATCAGGTTAATTTCATTCACCACAGCTATTCACTGACCAATTGACGGGGGATCTGAGCATTTTCATTTTTGCTGAATACATATTTTAGTGGCATTAAGAAGGTGGATCAAGAGGGATTTCTTATATTGACGTCTCAACATCGGGGTAAGATGGAGCAGGCACTGCTCCGGATCGTCTGCAAGTGTAATGTCTGTCAGTCTAAAAACTATGCGTCCAATAGCGTCCCAAAAGGGGCGAACACGCGAGCACGTCCATAATACGTGCAGTAATGACTGTACTTTTTTAATTAAAGAAACTGTTTAAACCCTCTACTATGAATAACTACAGAACTCATAATTTTAAAAAAATGTCATTCGTTTCCTTTTATGTCACCTAACACCTTTGGATTTTTAGGATGGGGGTCTCAAAGCAAACAGCATTCTAAGGTGCCTAGAGCAAAGCAAAATATTAAGAAGACAGCTGCAGAAGCATATCCTCATATGTACAGCTGTGAATACAATATTCAGCATATAGCTCAGGAGATGTTCAGTGCACTGCCAGAGACCCCCTGCTAATTCACACAAGATCAATACATCTCCGATAAATCAAACACATGTGATTCTGAACATAACAACAACAAAACATTAACAGCACATGAAGTAGACCACCAATGTCCTATATAAAATCTTAAGCAAGCACACATAAGACAAATAATTATACTGAGTAGACTAAGAATATGATCAAGTATCATCAAAGTTATCAATACACAATGCTTTACAAAACTGATTTAGAACACCCAATGGAAAAAATCTAGATGGTCAAACAACCTTTGTTTAAAGAGGGTTTCTGCATGTCTCACTTCCAACTCAAGACAATAAAAATAAGGTGGTTACTCCTCATTTTAGGATAGCAAGGAAAGCCAGCAAACCTCCTCCTATACCCAATGGTCAATGAGACCATCCATCACGGTAAAGGACCAAAACAGAGGCAGGATGGTTGTTAGCTGCATTATAAAGCTCCCGTGGCTTTGATGCTCCTAAGATAAATGGTAAATAAAGGGCTATGTAGTCCTGTGTTTGATCCCTCATATAGTTAATAATTTCAGTACTTATATGCTTTAATGGTTGGTTTCTTACAAATCTGACATAGTCAGCCAGGGTAAAGTACATAACTGAATTTAAACAAAGCATATAGTAAGTCCTAAAATCATGATCAATTGGACATTTGTGCTTCAACACTCAGCAGAATGGTCACTGAAACTAAAATGCGTAACTTGAGTTGCCTGCCTGCCAACAATGCAATGCATACATTGGGAGTGGAATTAAAGTGGGAGACAACATGAACACCATAAGCTGCAGGAAGTCAAAACCTGTATTGAAAATAATCAAGAGGCTCAAGAAATTACTGTTTAAATCTTACTATAGAAAAAGGTGAATGCCTATATAAATATCATGCTCTTTTATCCCTCTACAGCAGAGGAAGGCAACCTCGGCGCTCCAGCTGTGTTAAAACTACAAATCCCATCATGCCTCTGCCTCTGAAAGTAATGCCTGTAGCTGTCAGAGTCTGGCAATGTCCTGTGAGATTTGTAGTTTTACTACAGCTAGAGTGCTGAGGTTACCCACTCCTGCTCCATAGGCTCTTCAAATATTTACTGTGAATAATAGAAAATATTCAGTTCAGAAGAACTTAACTATAAGGAAAGCAAAGAAACCAGCAGTGTTCAATCTTCACTAAAACGAGGCCACAAAAATTCATGCTTAGACTTTTGCCATAGACAAATGCCGTAAACAAACCTATCTAGCAGAATGAACAGCATAAAAAGGGGTTCATTGTATTACAGGCAGGTTTTTCACTTTGCAAGGTAAATTTAATGAAAATTCACATTGTAGACAATATGCAACCTTGTTCACGAAAATTTAAAAAAAAACATTATTTTTGTTTGGATGATGGAAGTCCGTAGTACTTCACCACATTCACTAAGCTCTGTGGAACATTCCCTTTAGTAAATCAACCCCGCAGTCCACACGCAACTTCACTGAAGTCTTTGAATGACTGTAGAAAACACCCACCATAAAACAAAAAAATAAAAAACAAAAATACAATTGCAGCTATAGTTCTGCTTAACCTCCTGCTGCCCACATTACACGTACGCGTCCATGGCACAGTGACCGACCTGTCAAAAGGGTGATAGTTGTAGCGCTAATACATGTACACATCGATATTCAAATAAAACCGTGCAAAAGGTCAAATGTTCAAGTGACAAGTATAAAAGGACAAATATGAAAAAAGTCCAACAGATGAACTGAATCTGTTATAGATGGCCTATATATCATCCGCAAAAAGAGGGTGGAACAGGGACGTGTTGTGCTGACACATTGTGTCTCTCATCCGGGTGGTATGAAAAAAAGGAATGCTCACTATCTTCATGGATGTTTCCAAACACGTATCAATTACTTCTGAAGTACAGTGAGCATTCCTTTTTTTCATATCACCCGGATGAGAGATTGCCCTGCTGTCCAGTCAGGTCTCTGACCTTTCGGATCCAGTTTTGGTGTTCTTCCCATCGGAGGTTCGTTTGGTGGCCATCCCTAATGTTGGTGGAGGCTTTGGATCCCTTGGAGTTCCTTGTGACCGTTGATTCCGGTACTCATGCCTATATGACTCTTTGTCGCTGACACTTGAGTCCACCAGTTCCGGTAAGAGTATATATACCTCTTCCTTCTATTGATGAAGTACCATCTTGACGTTTTTCTGGCTGGACAGTGTCAGCACAACACGTCCCTGTTCCACCCTCTTTTTGCGGATGATATATAGGCCATCTATAACAGATTCCAGGGCCGTCTTTAGCGCAGGGCAAACGGGGCACTTGCCCTGGGCCCAATCTTTGTTGGGGGGCCCGCGCTAGCCGTGAATTGGGCCCCGATCACAGCTTTGCAGAGCGCACAGAGGACACGGGAGGATATATTCCTCGCTAGCCAGCTGAGAGGGGGCGGGGCCGGGAGCTCCACTGACGCTCTGACCCCGCCCACGTGCAGCCTGTGTACTCGGAAAAGAGCTTCTGTAGTGAGAGCCAGTGATCGGAGTGGGAGTGTCAGTGGAGCTTCCGGCCCCGCCCCCTCTATACTGGCTGGTGAATACAGAGGTCCGGGGGCGGGGCCGGGAGCTCCAATGACACTCCCACTCCGATCACTGGCTCTCACTACAGGCGCTCTATTCCCAGTACACAGGCTGCACGTGGGCGGGGTCAGAGCGTCAGTGGAGCTCCCGGCCCTGCCCCTCTCAGCTGGCTAGCGCAGAATACATCCTCCCATGTCCTCTGTGCGCTCTGCAAAGCTGTCATCGGGGCGACCATTCACGGGTGATGTGGGCCCCCCAACAAAGCATCAGTGGAGCTCCCAGCTGCTTTAGTGACAGCAGAGAGTGGAAGCCCCGCCCACAGTCCTGAATGTATGTAGTAAGTTTGGCTGGCCAGGTATGTCCTTACAACGATAAAATGCCTGACTATTTAAAGCCTGAGCTGTGTTATTTAACTGTAAAGCTGTGCATTGCTGAAAGTTCTCTGACCATCCCCTGTATAATGTCTGCAGTCTCTGATTGTCTCCTGCAGTATGTCCGCAGTCTCTGATTGTCTCCTGCAGTATGTCCGCAGTCTCTGATTGTTTTCTGCAGTATGTCCGCAGTCTCTAGCAATCTCCTGCAGTATGTCCGCAGTCTCTGGTTGTCTCCTGCTGTATGTACACAGTCTCTGATTGTCTCCTGCAGTATGTCCGCAGTCTCTGATTGTCTCCTGCAGTATGTCCACAGTCCCTGGTAATCTCCTGCAGTATGTCCGCAGTCTCTGAGTGTCTCCTGCAGTATGTCCGCAGACTCTTATTGTCTCCTGCAGTATGTCCGCAGTCTCTGATTGTCTCCTGCAGTATGTCCGCAGTCTCTGATTGTCTCCTGCAGTATGTCCGCAGCCTCTGAGTGTCTCCTGCAGTATGTCCGCAGTCTCTGATTGTCTCCTGCAGTATGTCCGCAGCCTCTGAGTGTCTCCTGCAGTATGTCCGCAGCCTCTGAGTGTCTCCTGCAGTATGTCCGCAGTCTCTGATTGTCTCCTGCAGTATGTCCGCAGCCTCTGAGTGTCTCCTGCAGTATGTCCGCAGTCTCTGTTAATCTCCTGCAGTATGTCCGCAGTCTCTGAGTGTCTCCTGCAGTATTTCCACAGTCTCTGATTGTCTCCTGCAGTATGTCCGCAGTCTCTGGTTGTCTCCTGCAGTATGTACACAGTCTCTGGTAATCTTCTGCAGTATGTCCACAGTCTCTGATTGTCTCCTGCTGTATATCCACAGTCTCTGGTAATCTCCTGCAGTATGTACACAGTCTCTGATTGTCTCCTGCAGTATGTCCACAGTCTCTGATTGTCTCCTGCAGTATGTCCGCAGTCTCTGATTGTCTCCTGCAGTATGTCCGCAGTCTCTGATTGTCTCCTGCAGTATGTCCGCAGTCTCTGATTGTCTCCTGCAGTATGTCCGCAGTCTCTGATTGTCTCCTGCAGTATGTCCCCAGTCTCTGATTGTCTCCTGCAGTATGTCCGCAGTCTCTGATTGTCTCCTGCAGTATGTCCGCAGTCTCTGATTGTCTCCTGCAGTATGTCCGCAGTCTCTAGCAATCTCCTGCAGTATGTCCGCAGTCTCTGGTTGTCTCCTGCAGTATGTACACAGTCTCTGATTGTCTCCTGCAGTATGTCCGCAGTCTCTGATTATCTCCTGCAGTATGTCCACAGTCCCTGGTAATCTCCTGCAGTATGTCCGCAGTCTCTGAGTGTCTCCTGCAGTATGTCCGCAGTCTCTTATTGTCTCCTGCAGTATGTCCGCAGTCTCTGATTGTCTCCTGCAGTATGTCCGCAGTCTCTGATTGTCTCCTGCAGTATGTCCGCAGCCTCTGAGTGTCTCCTGCAGTATGTCCGCAGTCTCTGATTGTCTCCTGCAGTATGTCCGCAGCCTCTGAGTGTCTCCTGCAGTATGTCCGCAGCCTCTGAGTGTCTCCTGCAGTATGTCCGCAGTCTCTGATTGTCTCCTGCAGTATGTCCGCAGTCTCTGATTGTCTCCTGCAGTATGTCCCCAGTCTCTGATTGTCTCCTGCAGTATGTCCGCAGTCTCTGATTGTCTCCTGCAGTATGTCCGCAGTCTCTGATTGTCTCCTGCAGTATGTCCCCAGTCTCTGATTGTCTCCTGCAGTATGTCCGCAGTCTCTGATTGTCTCCTGCAGTATGTCCGCAGTCTCTGATTGTCTCCTGCAGTATGTCCGCAGTCTCTAGCAATCTCCTGCAGTATGTCCGCAGTCTCTGGTTGTCTCCTGCTGTATGTACACAGTCTCTGATTGTCTCCTGCAGTATGTCCGCAGTCTCTGATTGTCTCCTGCAGTATGTCCACAGTCCCTGGTAATCTCCTGCAGTATGTCCGCAGTCTCTGAGTGTCTCCTGCAGTATGTCCGCAGTCTCTTATTGTCTCCTGCAGTATGTCCGCAGTCTCTGATTGTCTCCTGCAGTATGTCCGCAGTCTCTGATTGTCTCCTGCAGTATGTCCGCAGCCTCTGAGTGTCTCCTGCAGTATGTCCGCAGCCTCTGAGTGTCTCCTGCAGTATGTCAGCAGTCTCTGATTGTCTCCTGCAGTATGTCCGCAGCCTCTGAGTGTCTCCTGCAGTATGTCCGCAGCCTCTGAGTGTCTCCTGCAGTATGTCCGCAGTCTCTGATTGTCTCCTGCAGTATGTCCGCAGCCTCTGAGTGTCTCCTGCAGTATGTCCGCAGTCTCTGTTAATCTCCTGCAGTATGTCCGCAGTCTCTGAGTGTCTCCTGCAGTATTTCCGCAGTCTCTGATTGTCTCCTGCAGTATGTCCGCAGTCTCTGGTTGTCTCCTGCAGTATGTACACAGTCTCTGATTGTCTCCTGCAGTATGTACACAGTCTCTGGTAATCTTCTGCAGTATGTCCACAGTCTCTGATTGTCTCCTGCTGTATATCCACAGTCTCTGGTAATCTCCTGCAGTATGTACACAGTCTCTGATTGTCTCCTGCAGTATGTCCACAGTTTCTGATTGTCTCCTGCAGTATGTCCGCAGTCTCTGATTGTCTCCTGCAGTATGTCCGCAGTCTCTGATTGTCTCCTGCAGTATGTCCGCAGTCTCTGATTGTCTCCTGCAGTATGTCCGCAGTCTCTGATTGTCTCCTGCAGTATGTCCCCAGTCTCTGATTGTCTCCTGCAGTATGTCCGCAGTCTCTGATTGTCTCCTGCAGTATGTCCGCAGTCTCTGATTGTCTCCTGCAGTATGTCCGCAGTCTCTAGCAATCTCCTGCAGTATGTCCGCAGTCTCTGGTTGTCTCCTGCAGTATGTACACAGTCTCTGATTGTCTCCTGCAGTATGTCCGCAGTCTCTGATTGTCTCCTGCAGTATGTCCACAGTCCCTGGTAGTCTCCTGCAGTATGTCCGCAGTCTCTGAGTGTCTCCTGCAGTATGTCCGCAGTCTCTTATTGTCTCCTGCAGTATGTCCGCAGTCTCTGATTGTCTCCTGCAGTATGTCCGCAGTCTCTGATTGTCTCCTGCAGTATGTCCGCAGCCTCTGAGTGTCTCCTGCAGTATGTCCGCAGTCTCTGATTGTCTCCTGCAGTATGTCCGCAGCCTCTGAGTGTCTCCTGCAGTATGTCCGCAGCCTCTGAGTGTCTCCTGCAGTATGTCCGCAGTCTCTGATTGTCTCCTGCAGTATGTCCGCAGCCTCTGAGTGTCTCCTGCAGTATGTCCGCAGTCTCTGTTAATCTCCTGCAGTATGTCCGCAGTCTCTGAGTGTCTCCTGCAGTATTTCCGCAGTCTCTGATTGTCTCCTGCAGTATGTCCGCAGTCTCTGGTTGTCTCCTGCAGTATGTATACAGTCTCTGATTGTCTCCTGCAGTATGTACACAGTCTCTGGTAATCTTCTGCAGTATGTCCACAGTCTCTGATTGTCTCCTGCTGTATATCCACAGTCTCTGGTAATCTCCTGCAGTATGTACACAGTCTCTGATTGTCTCCTGCAGTATGTCCACAGTCTCTGATTGTCTCCTGCAGTATGTCCGCAGTCTCTGATTGTCTCCTGCAGTATGTCCGCAGTCTCTGATTGTCTCCTGCAGTATGTCCGCAGTCTCTAGCAATCTCCTGCAGTATGTCCGCAGTCTCTGGTTGTCTCCTGCAGTATGTACACAGTCTCTGATTGTCTCCTGCAGTATGTCCGCAGTCTCTGATTGTCTCCTGCAGTATGTACACAGTCTCTGATTGTCTCCTGCAGTATGTCCACAGTCTCTGATTGTCTCCTGCAGTATGTCCGCAGTCTCTGATTGTCTCCTGCAGTATGTCCACAGTCTCTGATTGTCTCCTGCAGTATGTCCCCAGTCCCTGGTAATCTCCTGCAGTATGTCCGCAGTCTCTGAGTGTCTCCTGCAGTATGTCCACAGTCTCTTATTGTCTCCTGCAGTATGTCCGCAGTCTCTGATTGTCTCCTGCAGTATGTCCGCAGTCTCTGATTGTCTCCTGGAGTATGTCCGCAGCCTCTGAGTGTCTCCTGCAGTATGTCCGCAGCCTCTGAGTGTCTCCTGCAGTATGTCCGCAGTCTCTGATTGTCTCCTGCAGTATGTCCGCAGCCTCTGAGTGTCTCCTGCAGTATGTCCGCAGTCTCTGTTAATCTCCTGCAGTATGTCCGCAGTCTCTGAGTGTCTCCTGCAGTATTTCCGCAGTCTCTGATTGTCTCCTGCAGTATGTCTGCAGTCTCTGGTTGTCTCCTGCAGTATGTACACAGTCTCTGATTGTCTCCTGCAGTATGTACACAGTCTCTGGTAATCTTCTGCAGTATGTCCACAGTCTCTGATTGTCTCCTGCTGTATATCCACAGTCTCTGGTAATCTCCTGCAGTATGTACACAGTCTCTGATTGTCTCCTGCAGTATGTCCACAGTCTCTGATTGTCTCCTGCAGTATGTCCGCAGTCTCTGATTGTCTCCTGCAGTATGTCCGCAGTCTCTGATTGTCTCCTGCAGTATGTCCGCAGTCTCTGATTGTCTCCTGCAGTATGTCCGCAGTCTCTGATTGTCTCCTGCAGTATGTCCTCCGTTTCTGATTGTCTCCTGCAGTATGTCCGCAGCCTCTGAGTGTCTCCTGCAGTATGTCCACAGCCTCTGAGTGTCTCCTGCAGTATGTCCGCAGTCTCTGATTGTCTCCTGCAGTATGTCCGCAGCCTCTGAGTGTCTCCTGCAGTATGTCCGCAGTCTCTGATTGTCTCCTGCCGTATGTCCGCAGTCTCTGTTAATCTCCTGCAGTATGTCCACAGTCTCTGATTGTCTCCTGCAGTATGTCCGCAGTCTCTGATTGTCTCCTGCAGTATGTCCGCAGCCTCTGATTGTCTCCTGCAGTATGTCCGCAGTCTCTGATTGTCTCCTGCAGTATGTCCGCAGTCTCTGGTAATCTCCTGCAGTATGTACACAGTCTCTGATTGTCTCCTGCAGTATGTCCACAGTCTCTGATTGTCTTCTGCAGTATGTCCCCAGTCTCTGGTAATCTCCTGCAGTATGTCCGCAGTCTCTGAGTGTCTCCTGCAGTATGTCCGCAGTCTCTGATTGTCTCCTGCAGTATGTCCGCAGTCTCTGGTAATCTCCTGCAGTATGTCCGCAGTCTCTGAGTGTCTCCTGCAGTATGTCCGCAGTCTCTGATTGTCTCCTGCAGTATGTCCGCAGTCTCTGATTGTCTCCTGCAGTATGTCCGCAGTCTCTGAGTGTCTCCTGCAGTATGTCCGCAGCCTCTGAGTGTCTCCTGCAGTATGTCCGCAGTCTCTTAATGTCTCCTGCAGTATGTCCGCAGCCTCTGATTGTCTCCTGCAGTATGTCCGCAGTCTCTGTTAATCTCCTGCAGTATGTCCGCAGTCTCTGAGTGTCTCCTGCAGTATTTCCGCAGTCTCTGATTGTCTCCTGCAGTATGTTCACAGTCTCTGATTGTCTCCTGCAGTATGTCCGCAGTCTCTGATTGTCTCCTGCAGTATGTCCGCAGTCTCTGATTGTCTCCTGCAGTATGTACACAGTCTCTGATTGTCTCCTGCAGTATGTACACAGTCTCTGGTAATCTCCTGCAGTATGTCCACAGTCTCTGATTGTCTCCTGCAGTATGTACACAGTCTCTGGTAATTTCCTGCAGTATGTCCACAGTCTCTGATTGTCTCCTGCAGTATGTCCACAGTCTCTGGTAATCTCCTGCAGTATGTCCACAGTCTCTGGTAATCTCCTGCAGTATGTACACAGTCTCTGATTGTCTCCTGCAGTATGTCCACAGTCTCTGATTGTCTTCTGCAGTATGTCCCCAGTCTCTGGTAATCTCCTGCAGTATGTCCGCAGTCTCTGAGTGTCTCCTGCAGTATGTCCGCAGTCTCTGAGTGTCTCCTGCAGTATGTCCGCAGTCTCTGATTGTCTCCTGCAGTATGTCCGCAGTCTCTGGTAATCTCCTGCAGTATGTCCGCAGTCTCTGAGTGTCTCCTGCAGTATGTCCGCAGTCTCTGATTGTCTCCTGCAGTATGTCCACAGTCTCTGATTGTCTCCTGCAGTATGTCCGCAGCCTCTGATTGTCTCCTGCAGTATGTCCGCAGTCTCTGATTGTCTCCTGCAGTATGTCTGCAGTCTCTGTTAATCTCCTGCAGTATGTCCGCAGTCTCTGAGTGTCTCCTGCAGTATTTCCGCAGTCTCTGATTGTCTCCTGCAGTATGTCCGCAGTCTCTGATTGTCTCCTGCAGTATGTACACAGTCTCTGGTACTCTCCTGCAGTATGTCCACAGTCTCTGATTGTCTCCTGCAGTATGTACACAGTCTCTGGAAATTTCCTGCAGTATGTCCACAGTCTCTGATTGTCTCCTGCAGTATGTCCACAGTCTCTGGTAATCTCCTGCAGTATGTACACAGTCTCTGATTGTCTCCTGCAGTATGTCCACAGTCTCTGATTGTCTTCTGCAGTATGTCCCCAGTCTCTGGTAATCTCCTGCAGTATGTCCGCAGTCTCTGAGTGTCTCCTGCAGTATGTCCGCAGTCTCTGATTGTCTCCTGCAGTATGTCCGCAGTCTCTGGTAATCTCCTGCAGTATGTCCGCAGTCTCTGAGTGTCTCCTGCAGTATGTCCGCAGTCTCTGATTGTCTCCTGCAGTATGTCCGCAGTCTCTGATTGTCTCCTGCAGTATGTCCGCAGTCTCTGAGTGTCTCCTGCAGTATGTCCGCAGCCTCTGAGTGTCTCCTGCAGTATGTCCGCAGTCTCTTAATGTCTCCTGCAGTATGTCCACAGCCTCTGATTGTCTCCTGCAGTATGTCCGCAGTCTCTGTTAATCTCCTGCAGTATGTCCGCAGTCTCTGAGTGTCTCCTGCAGTATTTCCGCAGTCTCTGATTGTCTCCTGCAGTATGTTCACAGTCTCTGATTGTCTGCTGCAGTATGTCCGCAGTCTCTGATTGTCTCCTGCAGTATGTCCGCAGTCTCTGATTGTCTCCTGCAGTATGCCCGCAGTCTCTGATTATCTCCTGCAGTATGTACACAGTCTCTGATTGTCTCCTGCAGTATGTCCACAGTCTCTGATTGTCTCCTGCAGTATTTCCACAGTCTCTAGTAATCTCCTGCAGTATGTCCGCAGTCTCTGGTAATCTCCTGCAGTATGTCCGCAGTCTCTGATTGTCTCCTGTAGTATGTCCGCAGTCTCTGAACCTCTCCTGTAGTATGTGTATTAATGTGCCCCTTTACTTGCTCAATTATTTGGGACTGCTCCACTGCTCAGTGAAAGGTAATGATGTACATGAACCTCTAGCACCCAATCAGCAAACAGTAGTGATCTGCTTTAATCTCTAGCAACCAATCAGTAAGTGCTAAAGATGTGCTGTAACCCCTAGCAACCAATTAGTGAGCGCTAATAATGTACATTAACCTCTAGCAACCAATCGGCAAGCAGAAATTATGTGTTGTAACCTCTAGAAACCAGCCATTGAGCAGTAAGGATAGGCTGTAACCTCTGGCAAACAACTGCAATCGCTGCGTGATCTGCTTCAGTAAACTGATTTTGAGTCTACCTGCTATTTTTTGTATGTCTCAGAATGGAGGGGGGGCCCCAAGAAAATGTTTGCCCAGGGCCCAATCAAAATTAAAGACGGCCCTGACAGATTCAGTTTATCTATTGGACTTTTTTCATATTTTTCCTTTTATACTTGTCACTTGAACATTTGACCTTTTGCACGGTTTTATTTGAATATCAATGTGTACATGTATTAGCGCTACAACATTCACCATTTATGCTTCATATGTTTGTCACATTTTTTGTAGTTGCTTTTTCTTATTTCACTTGAAGTTAGCACAGACATGCCTACATTCACACCGACCTGTCAAAGACACACTTGCACACTGCAGCTTGAAAAAGCTCAATACAGCTTTTTTTTACTGAGCTAAAATACAGCCCATTATTTGTAATGTGCCTATGCACACAGGCACATAAACAAGTGCTGCGCATTCTTCAGTAAAAAAAGTAGAAAAATTTGCATTTTTGGTCAGCAATTTATGCCTTATGCGTGCAAATGCTCATTTGCATACTATACAGAATAGGAACGCGAGAATAAGTTTTTGCGAGAAATTGCACAAGTGCGGGCAAAAATGAGCAACCACATATACGTGAAAATTCGTGCAAATACATATAAATAAATGCCTGAAATTACGTGTGGAAAAAGTAGATGCTCGAACAGTATCGTGTGCAAGAGGCCTTAAAGCTCATTCAGATGGGCCAATTAGTGCAGTTCGTGTTGGCATTGGGTGTGCATCCACTTTTATGGGCTGCCTACACACAGCCCCAAGGTGGATGCGCACGCTTCTGCCAGTGGCTCTGCATGGAGAATGACACTAAGTGGCCGTCTGAATGAGCCCTAAATGATTGGGAGCAGCTCTCGATCCTATGACTGCCAATCACATCACTTGAAACTTATGCTTTTCTTTTGATTTTATAAATTGATTATTTTCTTGGACCAACCATATTTTTCTTAAGGTATATTTTACCGCACTTAAGGTATATTTTGTTCCACTTCTTATTTTTATATTTAAATCATATGGGTTTCACTACACTTTGTGACACTATAATGAAAGGCAAAACTTTTTTCAGTTTTGGATAGAGTGGAGAGGGATTAGAACACCTGCTCTATTTGTCATATCCCCCTTAATCTCCTCTTCTTAAAGTGGGGGTCCACCTATCTATCGTTTTTTTTTTTTTTGAGTTAATTCACAAACTTTTCTTCTCAGCATTACATACTCACATATTGTGTGTAATATGTCCGCCTGTGTCAGATTTAGTTGGAAAGAATAACTTATATTATTCACTGCAGGTGGTTTCCATCTTCATTGTGGGCATTTGAAGCCCACAAGCATTTATTTCCTGGATGTGGTGAATGCTGTGCTCCCAGCATTCACCGCTCGTTCCCGCACATGCTCAGTGGCATCCTGGGAAGCCTGAGACTAGCTCCCAGGAGTCTGGGAGAGGCTAGAAACACACCTACTCCCATGGGAGGAGAACCAGGAAGTGCAAAGAAGAATAGAAAAACAAAAGGTAATTACGGCGATTTAAATTTTTTTAAACGGCATGTCAGCATCTAGGCAAGGAAGAGAATACATACAGATATTGTTCAAAATTTGGGTGGAACTTTAAGAGAGAATAAATTCAGTTCCTCTAATCTTTCCTCATAGCTGAGCTCCTCCATGTCTCTTATCAGTTTGGTTTCCTTTCTCTGCACTTTCTCCAGTTCCCCGGTATCCTTTTTGAGAACTGGTGCCCAAAACTGAACTGCATATTCCAGATGAGGTCTTTCTAATTAATTTGTACAGGGGCGCAATGATATCTCTCTCTCTGGAGTGAGTGGGTGTTATCACCCTAAACTGAGGAAGTGGCAATTTAAAGCCACAAAACAAGTTTTTTTTTGTGAAATAAAGAAGTTCAACATTCATTAAAACCAGATGACCCTGACCTACAGAGACATATTGCAATGGACACCACTGCCAAATGGACTACCAACAAGCTTTTTTATATTCCCCTCTTGAACTAACCAATCACAGTAGACATGTGATTAGCCAGTCCTTCCTGCCACGCCCCCCCCCCCCCCCCCCCGACTTAAAGACTCTGTTAAAGGGATGCTGGGGTTGGGCAGGGTGGGATTTAAAAAAGGACAATGTACAAGGTTGAGAGAAAAAACAACTTTCTGTAAAGCTACGTATTTGAGCTTAATGTGGCCAGTGCTTACCTACAGTCATAGGACAAATATTAGTAATAACATTCCTTGACTTAAAGCTAAATTCCAGGAATTCAGCCACTTTGAAAAAGTCAAGGCCCGCTATGAGTTAAATCCAAGGAGCTGCATGACATCTCCTGGGCTTATATCTCTAATATTCACATTTAACAGGTTTATTGCTCTGCTGAAGAGACATTCTGGAGATCTGAGAAACACACAGATCAGCTATGCCTGCCCTGCCCCTCTGCTGTCCATTCACAGAAGCCTTTGTATTTTGTGCTTGTATTCACATAATACCAAAGCTCTTGTGACTGGGCAGGAGGAGAGGAGGGGCGGGCTAGCAGCTGCAGCGACTCTCCTGTTCAAGATGCAGAGCTCAGAAGGATCAGCGTCGCTCTCCCAGAACTACAGCAATAGCTGTCTTTTGGGAGTACTATAAAGCTGTCAGATATAAATAATAGCACATTATTTATAATAATAAAAGCCCAGGTGGTGTCATGCACCTCACTAGACATAAAATGGTTCTAAAGGCTAAAGGTTTTTTTACCTTCATGTATTCTATGCATGAAGGTAAAAAACCTTCTGTATGCAGCTCCCCCCCAATAATTACCTGAGCCTGATCTCGATCCAATGATGTGCACGAGAGCAGCAGCTCTTCCGCCTCTCTGCCTTCTCATTGGCTCAGACACAGCAGCCGGAGCCAATGACTTCAGATCTTGTCAATTACAGGGAAAGACAACAAAGAAGACCACCGCTCTAGGTGAGCAATTCCAAATTAAATCAACTGGGTGGGACACTTCGTACAGGTGCAAGCCCCGGCTTGTCTGCCATGGAAGACTGAATATAAGAGAAATTGGCTGTACACTGACGTGATAGAAGTTCATTTATTGAATATTCCATGAAAGGTACATGACACACACCACAAGTGTGATAACCGGAACAGAGGTGAACACCTCTGTTCTGGCTATCGCACTTGTGGTGTGTGTCATGTACCTTTCATGGAATATTCAAAAAATAGACTTCTATCACGTCGGTGTGTAGCCAATTTATTTTATATACTGTCAATCACAGCCAGTGAGGAGGGAGCAGGGAAGTGGGGCTCGGGAGCAAGCACGCACAAGTTCCCCAGTAGCAAGCTGCATAGCACTCAGCAGGGAGTTGGAGACCAGAGCGGCGGCAGGGGACCAGAGAAGAGGAAACCATTGCACAGAGCAGGTCTATTTGTTTTTAATTTTCCTTTAGTACGACTAACTCATTGTGTGCCTTCATTTTTTACAAAGGAGCTGAATCCCCACCTCCAGACAGAGGGGAACTTACTATCAGTATCTAGGCCCAGTTTTAACTCCTGATTGGTTAAGTAAAATCACATGCAGTTTAGTACAATAGCTCTTACCGTGGCATTTCATGCAAAAAGGAAAAACAGGGTAAACGGCAAGAGTGAGAAAAGTCATACCGCACAAGTGGACTTTTTATTTAACAGATTTTTTTTCATATGACAGGTTCACTTAAATGACAAATGAGGCACTATTTAAAAAGCCCGTTCAAAAAGTGCAAGCTTGTAAAAAAAAAAAAAAAAAAAAACAGAAAAAAGTTCTAGTCTGGCAATCTCAACTCGCTGCGTGACAATCAGCTTAATAAAATAACTTTAATTAATTTAAAAAGTCAAGTTCTCCATTTGTATAATCAAAATAAATCTAAATGAATTGCTGTGGGGTAATTTCTGCTACAGCCAAGCAGCGAGTCCCACTGACTGTGGACTTGACGCTGTTCTAACTCGACACTGTATATCTTTGCTTTATAGAGAGAATGTAACAAATCTCCTTTATGATTTAGATCCAGGTTTACAGCGGTTTTCAAACAGACCATAAAAATTATAACATTGAAACTGTATAAACAAGCAGAACAGTGTTTTTACTGTAAAACATGAATGTAGTGTAAATATTTGTCTTTCCCTTCTCTCGGCGTCCATAATGAGCGCAGAAAATTCATGCCATATGTTTAGATCGCAAGGAGGAACAGAAAAGATTTCAACAATTCATCCAAGTGAGCGTTGGTGAAGCTGCGCATGAGGCGTCCAACCCATTTTCTGCCAGGCTTAACTCTGAAAGCACCAGAAACACTTATTTATAATTAGCTTAAGGCCCAACTAGAGATTGGAAGGCCTAGAAAAAAACCTGAAAAATTGGAAAAAAAACAGTTTTTTTCCCCAAAGCCGTTTTTTCCAGAAAAATTGAAAAAAAAAGTGTGGAATATGTTCTTATACAATGCTAAATATTATATTTATGACATGGCATTCAAACTATATAACATGAAGACCTTAATCAAAGAGTTATGAGACTTTATATAAAGTCTTAAATTATTGCCAGTTCTGAAGACAAACAAGTTTTGCTGAAGACAAGCAAATCCTGCAATACAGTTCAAGTAACACTGTACCTCTCAAAGCAGTTCTCAAACAAGAGAAATATGCATTTCTCCCACTGGCGGGCACTGCAGAGGAAAGGCCTTGGATTAGTTACCTTACTGGCTCCATCTTGTACCTCCTGCTGTTGGGTGATTGTTGGGATACAGTAGATGTTTCTGTCCTTTTAGGCATAATTGACAGAAAAAAGTCTAAATTTGCCTGACAAATTAGTTTATCCTTATAATCTTGAAATGGTTCCTATTAATGTTCTCCACCATCACAGCATGTTTACCTATAGTCTGGTTAGTAAATTGTTTTTTTCTTTTGCTCCTCTCAGTAAAATGGTGAGACCAACATTTAGCGTTTGAAAACATTTCCACAGTGCAATTTCTGCTGAGAGCGAAGCTGTAATCTGCAAATATTGTGAGAAGAAATATTCTTTCCCAAATACTACAAGGATGACAAGAAATATTCTTTTCCAAATGCTACAAGGATGACAAAACACATCCCTGTATGTCAGAGGTGCCCTAAAGACATGCAAAAATACTTATCGGAATGAAATGGTGAGGACCATAATAAAAGTGCGAGTATCTTCCAGAATTCTCAGTCTAGGCAAGTTTATTTTATTTACTGAACACGTTGTATTTTCACTTCTTTTATATACATCGCAATTTACGTTCCCGGGGGAACATAATTACTTTCAATTTGTAAAACTACTCCACACTGATTTTTTCAAATATTTCCAAAAAATTTCTATTTGCGCCGTGGTGCATTTTTAAAAGTCCTGCATGGTGCATCTTTTCAAAAGTGCACCAAAAACCCATCTGGTGTTGATTTCTATAGAAAAAGTGCCAAAAACGCACCACAGGTGAATGATTGGAGTCAGATATCCAGAAAATGTGGCAAAAACGCATCAAAAACACAGCAAAAATGCATATGCGTTTTTTACCCCTTTTTGTTTAACGGAGCAGTGTGAAAGGGCCCTAATTGCTCATTTAGTTTTAGTGGTCATAGCAAAGAAGATTTACTTACTTAATTCCCCATGCTGCTAAACTGACCTCCACAGCATTATCTCCTCCTTGGTCCACCAGTCTAAGGTCCTGACATCATCAAGACCAATTGACAGCTCTAAATTAGGCACAGAGGAACAGTCCACTACCAGAGCATGGGGGAGTGCCACCTGCCAGAGGTGCAGAGGATCAGGTAAGTAAAAGCACTTTTGCCCTCCCCTAGACAAAAAAAGCAGTTAACCCTTGCAGATAATTTTTACGTTTCCCACAGTTGGGCTTTAAGAGCAAAAAAGGGGTTCCCCTAAGTGGATTTTCCCGGCACTTGCACATAAATTGTATACAGTAGGAGAGTACAAACTCGTATAGAGAATAAAAGAATATTTTTATTTAAAGAATTTCATCTTCTAAAAACATTGTGGACATTATAAACAACGAAGACAAATTACATAATTAACATAATTCGAGTAGGACAATAACCAATGATGTTGTATGTAAAAACTCTTTTCAAGCCCAACGCGTTTCGGGGTACATAGTATTTCAGTCCTTCTTCAGGGGCATAACAGAAAAGAGGGGTTCATCTGAAAGTGTTTCGTTGGTTACTCTGAGGAAGAGATTAAAAACCACATGGAAAAGCAAGGCATGCTAGATGGGATGGTAATTGAGTATATTTTTGTGGGTGCAGATGCTGTTCCTTGAATATTGCAATTTTTACTAGGTATTGGTTGACAGCAAATCCCCACAGGAAGGTACACAATTTCACCTACCCTTGTCCCTCCCGGATGCGTGCAGGCCAGAGCGGTATACTGGGGCTAAAAGAGGTGACCCTTAGTTTAGATAGTATGTAAATTCAGCCAACCACGCATCCCAGCATCCGGCAAGTAGAACGCCTGGCTTTAAAGCTAAACTCTGGGCACAAAAACTCCCATCAAAATATTGTCCTCAATAGCCAAAGATGATAGAAATCCACTTTGTGTTTACCAAGCACATTTAGGAAGATGCCCAGAAACCAACTATTGCTTTGTAAAAATACTAGTGACATTACTTTATAGCCTGTGCAGTGAGCAGAGCTGTGGAAGAGGTCTAGGTGACCAACCCAATACAGGTTGCCTGCAGAAAACTACAGGAGGGGGCAGTGCCAAGACCAGTCATCCTGCACAAGGGAGAGAAAGCAGCAGATGATCCGAAGATGAACAACCAGTACTTCATAGTGGAAAAGTAGAACCTCTTCATTTTCCATTCCAATAAACATATCCTACAACCCTACTCCTGACGAACATTTGCGTACTGCTCCCAATTACCTTTAAAGAGGGTGCAATCTCACGTTTTATAGTATGTACCGCTTCCACAAAAAAACACCACACTCTTTTTCATTTAGCCTTCAAGTCAATTAAATTCTGTATTGGAACGATCAGTTCTACTTTACCAAGTATTGATATATATATATTTTTTTTAAACTGTCTTGGCTGCTCGAGGGCTTTTCCACTACTCAAGATGAGATTTATGTAAGACAATATATTTTTGATTAAAACAAATCACAGTTTTACACTTTCTAATTTCTTCTATTTGGGCATGAGATATCAGACAAACCCGTGAAAAGATAAAAAAAAAACCTTGATCATGCATGAGCAATCTATTAAAAAAAATAAAAAAGCAATAGGGAAAAAGACAAAAGCTTTGGACCCTGACGTGGCCGCTTCCTCGTCATCACTTCAACACAATAGCAATGACTGCCTGAAACAAAAACATTTTTGCTGTAATGTCTTTACCAAGTGCAATATGGATTGAAGAGGCTGGTGTTGGGATCAAACCAGGAAATTAAATAGTCTCCTGGAACAAAACTGCATGACTGGCTTTAGATTTTTACCTCTTGCTATTTGTTATAAATCTTTCTGTATGGATACATTCATGATTACAGAAATCCCTTTCTTCAATATCTTTGATGAAGGATGGCTTTTCAAATTGACTGCCAAGTTGTGACAGTTTAAATAGAAAAGACTGTGAGAAAAAAAAAGTTGTATTTATACACTAACATATACCCAGTGAAGTGACTGGCCTCAGGTGATACACAGAGATGAAACAAACCCTCCTACATAACTTGTACCTGTTTATCTATAGTCTTCTCTGCTCTACAGACATTCAAAGTGTTGAATTTACAAAGCTTATGTGAGCTTTCAGAAAAGGGGGGGGGGGAGCTGAGATTACACTCTGCAGAGCTCAGTGAGGAGTGCTCTGACAGCTGATTGGAGGGAAGGGACACACACCCCTTTACATAGCACTCAGGAACAGAGCTGAGGGTGTCAATCACAGACTGTGTGCTGGAGCTCCTTCCCCTGGCACTTTTTTCTCTTGGTTTCTGGAAAACCTCTCAGAAGTGACTCATGCTAATAGCAGAGGTAAGAAGCAGCAGACAGAAATGACAATTAGTGTTCTTAGGTGAGACACACTAGTACACACTATAGAGCAGTGATGGCAAACCTTGGCACCCCAGATGTTTTGGAACTATGCATCTCATGATGCTAATGCACTCCGCAGTGTAGTTGAGCGTCATGGGAAATGTAGTTCCAAAACATTTGGGATGCCATGGTTCGCCATCACTGCTATTTTTGCTAGAAAATTACTTAAAACTCCCCAAACATTATATATATATATATATATATATGTATATATCAATCAGTGGAGACCTTAAAAAATAAAATGGCGGCCATTGCAATAGTTTATGTTCAACTGTATTTGTGCAGACTTTCAAACGCAATTTTTTTGGAAAAAATACACTTTAAAGGGGTTGTAAAGGTAATTTTTTTTTTTTTTTTAAATAACAAACATGTTATACTTACCTTCACTGTGCAGCTCGTTCTGCACAGAGTGGCCCCAAACCTGCTCTTCTGGGGTCCCTCGGCGGCTGTCTCAGCTCCTCCCCGCAATAACTAACCACCTTAATGCGAGCTCTCTCGCATGGTGGTTAGTTATTGTGGGCGCGCTCCCGTGATACAGCCGGCGGCTATAGCCGCTCGCTGTATCACTCGGCCCCGCCCCCGGCGCGCCGCGTCATTGGCTGTGATTGACAGCAGCGCGAGCCAATGGCTGCGCTGCTTTCAATCCATCCACTATAGCCAATCAGCGACCAGGCTGATCGGCTGAATGGAGGTCGGGAGCGAGCGGCCGAGTTTCGAGGTGTCAGGTAAGTAAAACGGGGGGGCTAGGGGCGGCGGTATTTTCTAAAGTTTTTTCACCTTAATGCATAGAATGCATTAAGGTGAAAAAATTTATACCTTTACAACCCCTTTAATGAATTAAAAAAAGAAAAAGCAGTAAAGTTAGCCCAATTTTTTTGTACAATTATAAAGATGATGTTACACTGAGTAAAGGGATGCCGATGCTTTACATTTTTTTACAGGTTACCTGTTTAGAGTTACAGAGGAGGCCTTGCACTATATTTATTGCTCTTGCTCTAACGCTCACGGCGATACCTCATGTGTGGTTTTAACACTGTTTACATCAGTGCCGCCTATCTGTGCCACCAATCGTTGCCCAAAAGTGGCACCTATCAGTTACCCTCAGTGTCACCTATCAGTGGCCATCAGTGCTGCTTATTAGTGCCGCATATCAGTGCCACCTATCAGTGCGGCATATTAGGGCCGTCTCATCAGTGCCTATGAGAGCTGCCTCATCAGTGCAGCCTATAGTGCCCATCAGTGAAGGAGAAACATGACTTATTTACAACATTTGAAAAATAGGAAAAACTTTTTTTTATTTCAAAATTTGCAGTCTTTTTTCATTGTTTTAACAAAAAGTAAATAACCCAGTGATGATTAAATACCACCAAAAGAAAGCTCTATTTGTGTGAAAAAAATGATAAAAATTCCATTTGGGTACAGTGTTGCATGACCGCGCAATTGTCATTCAAAGTGCCACAGCGCTGAAAGCTGAAAATTGGCTTGGGCAGGAAGGGGGTGAAAGTGCCCAGTATTGAAGTGGTGAAGAACTTAGCCCTTCCTTGCTGCTTTTACTGACCTTCTGTTTCCACTATAATTATGAACTATCCAGTGCTTCTGGGTAGGGGTAGCATGTAACTCTATCCCATTCCTCCCTGGTGAAACTGAGTGCCTAAGCTTCAGGTGCCAGTCCCAAAGCTGTTGCATAAAGAGGATTCTAAGCCCTGTGACAATTAAGAATTTGACAAATATAGTCAAATAAGTATCTATCCAAAAACAATATTATGAAAATATTCACTGGTTAGTTTATATGAACAATTATATAGTACTAAAATACTAAAGTGAACTAAAAATTAAAAAAATACCAAAACTGTTGAAAAAATGTAAAAAGCCAATAATATCTACAACTCATATTAATACTAAGTATAATTTCTATGATCCAATTAAAAAAATCCATTTACTATCATTTCATTGTAAATTCATCTGAACATATCATGATAGAGAATAATATAAAAACTACATGGTCCATTAAAATTAATTATTAGTAGTGAATGGAATTTTATATAATCAAAAACATGGTAGATTAACAGTATACACTACAATATGATCTATACAAATTAACTGACTATAATAGCGTATACAGTCTTATATGATCAGCTTCATGATCTAAGTTATCTAATATGTAGCAGCCAGAACATTCAAAATAAATTATATAAACTCCAAATCATATTAATGACAAATGATTAAAATAGAAGCATTTTTTTTAAGAGAAAATTAAAAGTGCATTTGCAAGCAGATTAAAGCAGTACTAAACCCAAAAGCCAACATTTATTATATTGCAGATTACCAATTCTTAGATGTGATGGCTGCATTTGTTTCCCTTTTTTGGCTTTCTTTCTTCTATAATTTCACCTGGTGATCCAGCCAGCAAGTCTAGTTTTTTAAAAACACAAGCTCTCCAGCAGAATGTATCAGTTTACATGGATGGGACAAACCACTTAACACGAATGTTTAGCTTTTATTTATTCATGCAAAACCTTTATCCCAAAAAGGAAATAAAAACTGTTTGCTGTAACTTAATAAAAAGTGTAAGCTGGAGCTAAGCTTTAATTTATTAAATCTGCTAATACATTTACCACTCCCCCTCCCCGAGACTGAAAATGCTGCTGCCTGCTGTACCTCCTGTACTCATTCATCCAGAGTTGTGTATCACTAATACAGGAGATGTGATACTGGCCAGATCGCCAGGTAAAAATAAAGGGGAAAAATCCAAAGAAAACCGATGCACTCACCACATCTAATGATTGCTAAAGTACATGTAAACCTTCAACTTGTAAAACAACTCATTCAGTTTAACCACTTCAATACCGGGCACTTTCACCCCCTTCCTGCCCAGGCCAATTTTCATCTTTCAGCGCTGTCGCATTTTGAATGACAATTGCACAGTCATGTAACACTGTACCTATATAAAATTTTTACAATTTTTTCACACAAATAGAGCTTTCTTTTTGTGGTATTTGATCACCACTAGGATTTTTTTTTTTGCGCTACAAATAAAAAAAGACCGAAAATTTAAAAAAAAAAAAGTTTTTCTGAGTTTCTGTTATAAAACTTTGCAAACAAGTACGTTTTCTCCTACACTGATGAGCACTGATAAGGCGGCACTGATGGGCACTGATGAGGCGGCACTGATGGGCACTGATGAGGCGGCACTTATATGCAGCACTGATGGGCACTGATGATGAGGCACTTATATGCAGCACTGATGGGCACTGATAGGTGGCACTGATATGCAGCACTGATAAGCACTCATAGGCGGCACGGATGGGCACTCATAGGCGGGACTGATGGGCACTTATAGGCGGGACTGATGGGCACTCATAGGCGGGACTGATGGGCACTCATAGGTGGCACTGATGGGCCCTAATGGGCGGCACTGACAGGCATCATTGATAGGCACAGATTGGCATCCCTAATGTCACTGATTGGCATCCCTGGTGGGCTCTAGTGGGCATCCCTGGTGCGTCTGCACTGATAATCAATTCATTGATTATCAGCGCAGACCACCCTGTCAAGAGAGCCGCTGATTGTCTCTCCTCTACTCGCGCCTTGTCATCGCAAGTAGAAGAAAAGCCCATAAACAGCACTCCCTGGTTACCATGTGATGAGCTGTGATTGGACACAACTCATCACATTGTAACAAGCATATGTCATAGGCTCTTTAACAGGATTGGAGATGTGGTGTGTCAGAGCGACACACCGCACTACCAATCAACATGCTGCGCGCCCGTGCAGGAGCGCGCTAGCGGCCTAACCTGCTGAATGTCATATGATGCCCAGTCAGGATAATACAACCACTTTCCGGCTGTCATTTTGCTATATGGCGGGCAGGAAGTGGTTAAAATAGGAATGAAAGGCAAGACATTTGTGTATAGATTTGAAAAAAAAAAAAAAAAAAAATATATATATATATATATATATATATATATATATATATATATATATATATATATATATATATGACCACATTCAATAATTATACATTCAGAGCACGTTTCCAGCACCTCATTCAAAACACACTGTGCACAAAACGTGACCTGCAGTGGGTGTCAGTGTTAACGACACCTCAATCGCAGGTCACAAACGCAGTGCTTGTTTTATAGCACCGTATAATAGTACCATGGGATCTGGTTTCTGAGCGTTTTGTAAAGTAATGCATGCACTACTTTTGGTGTGATCCAGTGCGATTTCAGACTATTCAAACGAATGGGCTGAAATCGCACTGCGTTCAGATTGCAGTGAATCACACAGAAATGCTCAGCGTGAATTCATGGTGTGAACTGGCCCTTTAATATCTGCCTTGAATGTAATATTTTTCAGTGGAACTCACTTAGAAACCAATAAAAGAAACACAGTTAGAAATGAATATGTCACAAAAATCACACTGATGTAAAAGAACTTCTTGGTATATTTAGTGAAACAGCAGGAGTGAAAACTGTCACTCCCTTTTATTCACCTCTAGTCTATACCTGGCTTATTCATTCCTTCTACATTTCATCACAGCTGTCAGTCTTTATTATAACAATGTACTAACAGTGACAGGTTATGCTGGGCTTTGTTTTTATCCTTTTACAAAGCTCTACAAAAGAAATGTCATCATTAGATGGGATCATTTCAAGAGCTTTTCCATTTTAACTTAGAAGGCAGAAGACCACAGGTCAGGGGTTATTTATTTATTATAGGTACTTATGGTGCTATCAATTTACGCAGCACTTTACATATACAGCGAGTAAAATAAGTATTGAACACGTCACCATTTTTCTAGGTAAACATATTTCTAAATGTTCTACTGACATGACATTTTCTCCACATGTCGGTAACAACCCATGCAATCCATACATACAAAGGAACCAAAACAAATAAGTTTAGAAATTAAATAATGTGTAAAAAAATTGAATGACACCGGGAAAAAGTATTGAACACGTTAACTGAAATTTATTTAATACTTCGTACAAAATCCTTTGTTAGTAATGACAGCTTCAAGATGCCTCCTGTATGGAGAAACTAGTTGCATGCGTTGCTCAGGTCCATAAAGACATGGATGAGCGAGTTTGGAGTGGAAGAACTTGACTGGCCTACACAGAGTCCTGACCTCAACCCGATAGAACACCTTTGGGATTAATTAAAGCGGAGACTGTGAGCCAGGTCTTCTCGTCCAACATCAGTTCCCGACCTCACAAATGCGTTTCTGGAAGAACGGTCAAATATTCCCATAGACACACTCCTAAACCTTGTGGACGGCCTTCCCAGAAGAGCTGAAGCTGAACCCTGCGGACTAAGACTGGGATGCCATTAAAGTTCATGTGCGTGTAAAGGCAGGTGTCCCAATACTTTTGGTAATATAGTGTATGTTCATGAAAAATAGGTTACAGGGCCATTAACCCCCTCCTACCCGCCTCCCAGTGTCCCTTTAAAAAGTTCTAAATGCTCAGGGTTAAGGATCAGTGATTATGTGACAACTGTGATTGTCAGACTACACATATGAGTTACATGGGGGGGCAACAGGTTAAGTAGTGGAAGTGTATGGATTAATTTTGGAGAATAAGGATACCGTTTAGTGGCACTTTAATTTTACCTACAGGTAGAGTTGCAGAAGACACTTTAAAGTCGTGTACACACGAGCGGAATGTCCGACAGAAAAAGTCAGACGGAAGCTTTTCATCGTCTATTCCGATCCTGTGTAGGCCTCATCGGACTTTTATTTTTTAAAATTCTGACGGACTTAGAAAGAGAACATGTTCTAAATATTCCAATTCTTATCGGGAAAACCGCTCGTCTGTATGCTGTTCCGACGGACCAAAAACGATGCATGCTCTGAAGCAAGTAAGAGATGGAAGCTATTGCCTACTGGCTATTGAACTTCCTTTTTCGTCCCGTCGTAAGTGTTGTACGTCACCTCGTTCTGGATGGTCGGACTTTGTTGTGACCGTGTGTAGGCAAGACCGCTTGAGCGGAATTCTGTCGGAGAAACCTTCAAAGTTTATTCCGATGGCAAAACCGTTCGTGTGTACAGGGAATAAGTCTTTTCTGTTTGGCATAACCCATCAATAGTAGGAGGGGGTACATGTCTGTTGGGTGCAGTGCTACTGTAATTTCACCTAAAAAAAAAAAATCCTTTAAAGCGATGCTACAGTCAAGATAAGAAATGTTATTTTCTACATTGAATCGATCCTTATAAGAAATGGGCTGAACGTTAATTCTAGTTTTTTTTTGCCTCTGCGTAGAATGCAACGTAAATTTCAGGCATCCTGTAATTAATCAACAAATTCTCTCCTGGCTATATAGCGCGAGTAATCAAAGTTCAGTAATAACTTATTCTTTCTGCTCCAGCACCTGCATTTCATTTATTTATTTTCACAGTCTCGGAAATCTGAGGGACTGTCAAAGTGCCATAATATTACCACAATAATCAAAGTTAATTAGCCCCTCTCAATAAACAACAACAAAGTCATTACAGAGATACAGTGAAAGCTTTTTTCTCACTTGGTTGGGGGACACGTTAAATTGTTTTTCCTAAGACAAAAAAATAAAGAAGAAAAATGATACCTTTGGAAGTGGCACATGACAAGGATTGGAAAAGTACTTAGGAGATACAGTCTGCTCTCACGTAATGCTAAGACTCTGCTAGGATTTATCTGAGGTTTGAGTGTGATCTGCAGCTTTAAAGCCCAAAAATGATCTCTTGCAGAGCGGCTGTGCCCTGATGCGCTGGATGTGAGGACACCGACGGACAATCCACCACGAATCATGGGGAAGCACCACCGGGGGCTGTACTGCTTCTGGGGATCACAGGAGTGCAGTTCGTTCTTCACTCCTGTGACCTGTTTTCATTTTTTGTCACTGATAGTCACCGACTTTCTACTCAGTGGAGACTGAAAACTGAGTGATCAGCAGTCTTTGATCACTCAATTCTCAGTCTTAGAAGCGGCAAGGGACAGATGCTGCATCCATCTAGGTAAGTATGAATGTTTATTTTTTTTTGTAAACCCATGCTTCTCTTTTAACTCGTACAGTGTTGCGCGGATGATTCGTTTTATCTGTTCAGAGTTGGGCTTTAATGGAATTACTGCAGATCAGACCAGCTAAAATGCTTCTTTTTTTTTTCTCTGCTGAAAAATTAAAACTGTGGTCGGCAGCACCAGCTTGATCTTTAAAGTTGAGGTTCAGGCAAACAACCGAATAGTTGAAAAATATATGGGTTTACTGCTTTACCTTCCAGGGGATGTGCAATTCAATCGTGTGATTTGCCGCAATATTCGGTAAAGCTGGCTGTTGTTGTTGTTCAGTCATTTAGTCGTGTCTGACTCTTCGTTATCTCATGAACCATAGCGACCAGGCTTTTCTGTTCTCCACTGCCTCCCGAAGCTTGCTTAACTTCATGTTCATCGTTTCGATGATGCTATCTATCCATCTTGTCCTCTTCTTTTTTCTTCCATGTTTCCCAGCATCGGGTCTTTTCCAACTATTCCTCTCTTCACATTAGGTGGCCAAAGTATTCCGTTTCAGCTTCAGGATCTGTCCTTCAAGTGAATATTCAGGGTTGATTTGCTTCAAGATTGACTGGTTTGACCTTCTTGCCTTCCATGGAACTTTCAAGAGTCTTCTCCAAAGCATCAATTCTTCGGCGTTCAGCCTTCCTTATGGTCCAACTTTCACAGCCATAGGTTACTACTGGGAATACCTTAGCTTTGACTATATGGAACTTTGCCGGTAGGGTGATGTCTCTGCTTTTTAAATTGTTGTCTAGGTTTGCCATTGCTTTCCTCCCAAGAAGCAAGCATCTCTTCTTAATACCATGGCTACAGTCATTGTCTGCCGTGATCTTGGAGCCCAGGAAGATAAAGTCTGTCACTGTTTCCATTTCTTCTCCTTCTATTTGCCAAGAAGTGATGGGATCGGTTGCCATGACCTTAGTTTTCTTAATGTTCAATTTCAGGCCAGCTTTCACCTTCATTAAGAGACTCTTTAGTTCTTCTTCACTTTCTGCCATTAGTGTGGTATCGTCTGCATATCTCATGTTGTTGATATTTCTCCCTGCGATCTTAATTCCGGTTTGTGATTCTTCGATCCTGGTATTTCGCAAGATGTACTCTGCATATAAGTTAAATAAATAGGGTGACAATATACATCCTTGCCATCACTCCTTTCTCAATTTTGAACCAGTCAGTTGTGCCATATCCTGTTCTAACTGTTGTTTCTTGACTTGCATACAGGTTTTTCAGAAGACCGGTGAGGTGGGCTGGTATTCCCATTTCTTTCAGTATTTGCCGCATCTTGTTGTGATCCACACAATCAAAGGCTTTACTCTAGTCAATAAAGCAAAAGTAGACATTCTTCTGCAACACCTTGCTTTCTCCATCATCCAGCGAATGTTGGCAATTTGATCTCTAGTTCCTCTGCCTCTTCAAAATCCACATAGGTGTGCGCAGCCTAATGCATTAGGGTGTGCACCCTTAAGCTCAAACACACATGCATATGTATGTATCTACATATATATGACTCCAGCACATTGATCTCCCTGCTGGCACAGTGAAAGAGAAAAAGATAAACGCTTCTCTTATGGCAGATCCGGTAAGAGCGAGATCTTTCCCATGTTCCTGTTGCTACATAGAACGATAACACTAATGCGCATGGGGGGATTAGGGTGTGCCTGGGCACACCCGGCACACCCTGTGCGCACGCCTATGAAAATCCAGCATGTACTTGTGGTAGCTCTCGAATCACATGTTGCTGAAGCCTAGCTTGTAGAATTTTTAGCATAACCTTGCTAGCGTGTGAGATGAGTGTGATCGTACGGTAGTTTGAACATTCTTTGGTGTTCCCATTCTTTGGTATCAGAAAGTCAACAGACCTTTTCCAGTGCTGTGGCAATTGTTGAGTTTTCCAAATTTGTTGGCATATTGAGTGCAGCAAGCTGGCCATACACATAAAAAATTTTCACTATCCATGCTACATAACGTGGATGGACAAATTTCCGGCTGCGGCTTTTGTATTTTGAGATCCAACCTCACCAACTGTTAAAATCCCCAAAACTGTATGCAGCTACTGATTGGCCAACCATTTTCCACCTAGCCCCTTCAATTTTTCAATCAATGCATGTCGAGTGGGAGGCAGCCAACAGGGCCACCCACTGAGCAAATTTTGGTTAGCTCATCAGGAACTGCAGTGGTATGCAAACCCTATATACAAGTATCAAATGTGCATAAATTAGCAACCATCAGGTTAAGCAATGCACTCTACACATTAAGTGTTGCATGTAATTTGAAGATACCAGGTTTGTGAGCTACAATTGAAACAAAATATAAGACCACATTTTTGTATGTGAAACCCACCGCGATCAAATCAGTTGTTATGGTGGAATTTTCACTCATATAAATTGCATTCACAACGTCAAACTAATAATTTGATTTCTTTTGAGTAAAAAACAAAAATAATATTTTGACTTACCCATTCTTCTAATATCTGCCTCTTGGCTTCATTGGCTTTTTGGAGGTTTCTGCATGCCATGATAACATGTGCACCATGGAGAGCCAATGATCGAGCTGTTTCAAATCCTGTGGGAAAAAACAGCCTATAAATATTGTACAATAATACAAAATTTGTTGTTTTCATTTTGAACTTTTTATTTAAAAAAAATCCTGTCTTAATCAGCAGGCAGCACACATAAGTACTTTGTGTATAACAATGGGAGTGTCTCCTAAACTATTACTATATTTTGAATTCTTTCATTTGTAGAAAGATAAAAATGACTAAAAGCAGATATTAAAAAAAATGCAAAAAAAAATAAAAAGGAGGAAATGTAAAATGAAATTGTAAAAAAAATAAAAATAAATAAAAATAATCACAATATAGTAACAAAGTAAAATAAATGTAAAACTATATATTACAATACGTATAAATTATGACAAGACATACATAAAGGTATGGACAATTTATGAGACATATATAGTACACAAAGCTAAGAATTAAAAAAAGAAAAATGCAAATTTTTCCAAGGGGAAATTACACTGAATTTATTGTGGTTGTAAACTTCAGACCAGAAAAATGAACAATGCATATCCCTCTATAGTGTGTACTTGTCTAAATTAAAAGCACTAAGGTCTCATGCACACTGGACAGTTTTACAGCTGCTGTTTTTGGCTTCAGGTGTTTTTTTCTTCAGTCAGTAAACTCCCCAGCATGTTATCATATGTGTCCATGCACACATAGGCTGTCATCAGCGTTTTTTGGCAGGGGCGTTTTCTGGCTGGAAAAAACCCCAGAACTAATGGGTTTTAAGAGGAGTTTTTAAGCTGTAAAAATGCTCTAACTCTGATAACAGCTTAAAAATGTGGCTATTCTGCATTTATCAGCGTCTTTGAGCCATAAGCTTTTGTGGGAGTATAGTTTTGCTAAAATAAGCTAAAAAATGCTACTGAGAAAATGTTGCAAAACTCATTCTACAGCTACAGCTTTATACAGCTAACGCTACTGGCATTTTTAGAATGTCCAATGTGCATTAGGCCTAAGTGTAATTTCTGTCTACCGCCTTGTTTTTTTGCTATCAGCATGAATCACTTCTGGCACATTTTCCTGGCACCAAGAGAAAAATTGTGACAGAGGAGGGATCTCCAGATGATTGACAGCCTCGGCTCTGTTCCTGTGTGCTGTGTGGAGGGGGGGGTGTGTTCCTTCCCTCCAATCAGCCCTCACAGCTCTCCTCACTGAGCTCTGCAGAGTGTAACTTTCGCTCACCACTACCTTTTTTCTGACAGCTCAGACAAGCTGTATAAATGCAGCACTTTGACTGATGTAGAAAAGAGAAGACTGCAGATAAACAGGTACAACTTGTGTAGGAGGATTTGTTTAATCTCTGTGTATCACCTGAACATAGTCCCTTCACTGGGTATGTATGTAAGGATTTACAACCACTTTAATGTGAGCACGCATTTTGCGTTATTAGGACAGTAGATATTACTGAAAGTAATTGTTGATGTGATTTTCAAATTTTCACAAACTTGCACTAGGCACGCATAGGACAAAGAACCCATTACCTGTATTGTCTATAGGCTCTCTACAGTTCACCACTACTGACCTTCCATGCCTTGTTCCATGCAATCACTCTGTGTGGAGGTGGCCATATTGATGGGGACATGATATTGCCGACTCATGTAAGTGTTGCCCCCTGATGATTACTGGTCTAACCTTTATATAACATAGGTGCAGCGCTTAAAAACAGAAAATCTGATCATAAAGTCCAATTTACATATAACTGATCAGTCCATTTAAAATCCTTTCCAATCCTGCATCAAGCATGAGTTGAATATGGCCATCAATATGGATAGATAGAAGGAGTGAGTGTCCAAGAAAGAACCGTCACCAGCACCCGTTCACACTGCCTCTTACCCCTCAATGCGGACCTCCACCAAGGAAGGTCAGACAAGCATGTTCCTCCACAGGAGGAAGAGAACTTCCACTTCTGTCTGCGGTGACAGCCAAGATCGTGGGTTTTGCCAGTTTCCCAGCCATGTTGTAAGTGTGTGAGGATACGGTGGGCAGGGAAGGAGCATCCTAATAGGAAGAGCATGGTGATTCATTTCCAGGAACGTGCTTGTCTGACCTTCCTTGGGGGAGGTCCACATTGAGGGGTAAGAGGCAGTGTGAACAGGTGCTGGTGACGGTTCTTTCTTGGACACTCCTTCTATCTATCCATATTGATGGCCATATTCAACTCATGCTTGATGCAGGATTGGGAATGATTTTAAATGGACTGATCAGTTATAAGCAAATTGGACTTTATAATCAGATTTTCTGTTTTTAAGTGCTGCACCTATGTTATATAATTGTTTCCTATGTTATTATTTCAGCATTTATGTGCCAGCAGCTTCCTTACTTGTGACATTCAACCTAGCGCAGCCTTGTATTGTATACTATGGTCTAATAACTAGTTGAGAAACATTCCAGTAGGAGCAGGAGAAATTGAGGAAGCACAGATGTACAGAACGAATATAACAGAGGCAGGGAGATCCTTGCACTGTATGTCCTCAGGTACATTTTTTCCTCCAACAAGAAAAGTGAGAAGCACAGAAATGCCATCGGCAAATTTTTCTTGTTTATTTCATATGCTATTTTATTTTTATTATTTTAACAAAAGTGTAATTTCCCTTCAACTCTCTTTTTTACAGGGTGGTTATGTTTATTTTTGTACTATACTTAGACTGGGCTGCTCTAAGGTAAACAGTGCAACAATAACTTAAACTGGTATTAAACCCAAAACCAAAAATGTAATATATTGCAGTGTACCAATCATTAGATGTGGTGGCTGGATTCGTTTTGTTTTTTTAGTCTTTTTCGCTCTGTTTTCACCTGGTGATCTGTCCAGTAGCACACCTCCTGTACTAGAGTGCCCTCAATCTGGATGAAGGAGCATAGGGGGCAGATTTGGACAGCAGCATTATCAGTCTGGGGGAAGGGGATGTTAGATGTACTATCAGATTTAAATGCAGTAACAAATTGAAGCTGAACTCCAGCTAATACTTTATAATCAGTTACAGCAAACAGTTTTGTTCCTTTTGAGAAAAAGGTTTTACATAAATAAACAAAAGCTGATCATTTTAAGCACCGCTGTCATTGTTAAATGTTGTGTCTCCTCCATGTAACTGCAAGAGAGATTTTCTGTTGAAAAACAAGATACTTACTGGCTGGTTCACCAGATGAAAATAGAAGAAAGAAAGTCTAAAAAAAAAGAAACTAATGCAGCCATCACATCTAATGCCCTGTACACACGATCGGACATTGATCGGACATTCCGACAACAAAATCCACGGATTTTTTCCAGACGGATGTTGGCTCAAACTTGTCGTGCATACACACAGTCGCACAAAGTTGTCGGAAAATCCGATCGTTCTGAACGCAGTGACGTAAAACACGTACGTCGGGACTATAAACGGGGCAGTAGCCAATAACTTTCATCTCTTAATTTATTCTGAGCACGCGTGGCACTTTGTGCGTCGGATTTGTGTACACACGATCTGAATTTAACCGATCGGATTTTGTTGTCGGAAAATTTTATAGCCTGCTCTCAAACTTTGTGTGTTGGAATTTCCGATGGAAAAAGTCCGGTGGAGCCCACACACGGTCAGAATTTCCGACAACACAATCCGTTCGCACTTTTTCCTTTGGAAAATCTGACCGTGTGTACAGGGCATAAGAATTGGTAAGCTGCAATATAATAAATGTTTGTTTTTAGATTTAAATACTGCTTTAAAATATAACCTCCCTAACAATAAAACATGATGTGCAGGGTCCTCTTGCTCTTCAGATCTTCTTCAGTGGTGTGTGGTCCTTAATGATGCAGAGAGCAATGCTAACATCATGAGGTCAGTGCCACTCTTTGAACCACTGTATTTTAAGTGATGGGTCCATCAGGGGACAGGTCCATGATGCCGTACACTGCACTGTTTTTTTTGTTTTACACATCTGCTAGGGTAATTTAAATCTCTTTTTTTACAGAGTGGGTGGGGGGTGGGGGGCCTTTCTTCAGAGCGCATGCGCCGGTGATGTCACTGGCTGTATGTACAGTAAATATCTCCTAAACTGTACACCTATAGATTACCTAAGGATAAAATTATGCATGGGAATTTTCTCCCACTTTAACCGCTTTCCGCCCGCCCCTGGGGGAGCACATCACGGCGATTGGTGGTGCGGTGTGTCAGTCTGACACACCGCTACACCGATCTCGGTAAAGAGCCTCTGACGGAGGCCCTTTACCACATGATCAGCTGTGTCCAATCACGGCTGATCACGATGTAAACAGGAAGAGCCGTTGATCGGCTTTTCCTCACTCGCGTCTGACAGACGCGAGTAGAGGAGAGCCGATCGGCTGCTCTCCTGACAGGGGGGGTCTGTACTGATGGTTTATAAGCGCAGTCCCCCCTCGGATGCCCACACAGGACCACCAGGATGCCGCCAGGACCACCAGGGATTGGCACCACACTGGACCACCAGGTATGCCACCCTAGGCCACCAGGGAAATGTCAATCAGTGCCCAGGCAGCTGCCAATCAGTGCCCATCCCAAATGCCTGCCAGTGCCACCAGTGATGCCTATCAATGCCATCTATCAGTTCTGCATATCAGTGCCCATCAGTGCCACGTATCAGTGCCCATCAGTGCCGCCTATCACTGCCACCCATAACTACCCATCAGTGCAGCCTATCAGTGTTGCCCATCAGTGCCCACCAGTGCCACCCATGAGTGCCCATCAGTGCCGCCTATCAATGCCCATCTGTGCTGCATATAAGTGCCACCCAGCAGTGCCGCCTACCAGTGCCCATCATCATCATCAGTGCCCATCAGTGCCACCTCATCGGGCCACCTTATCAGTGCCCATCAGTGAAGGAGAAAACTTACTTATTTACAAAATGTTTTAACAGAAACAAAAGAAAAACTTTTTTTTTTCAAAATTTTAGGTCTTTTTTTATTTGTTTAGCAAAAAATGAAAAATGCAGAGCTGATCAAATACCACCAAAAGAAAGCTCTATTTATGGGAATAAAATGATAAAAAGTCTGTTTGGGTACAGTGTAGCATGGCCGCGCAATTGTCATTTAAACAGCGACAGAGCTGAAAGCTGAAAATTGGCTTGGGCAGGAAGGGGGTGTAAGTGCCCTGTATTGAGGTGGTTAAGCTGCAATAGGCAGCGGACCGGGGGTTTTCATGACATGGTCGCGATTAGGGATGCACTGATATACTTTTTTTAACGACGAGTACTGAAACTTTCGGTCAAGTACTAGTCGATACCGAGTACCAATACTTTGTTCGTTTTCATGAAAATACTCAGTATCGGCAGTAATACCGGTACTGGTGCATCCCTGCAGCAAAGCTTAGCTGATATGTAGTTATCAGCGGTCTTGCCACCCGCCAATAGCTACACATTTAAGCAAAAAAGGGAAGGGCCGCAACCACAAGTAATGCATGCAGTTGTGGTGTGTTTGCAAAAATGGAGTTAAAACAGGCAGTGAGGAGGCTCACTGCCTGTCAGTAGCCTCTGAAGTGCGATCTTAATGCAGATCAGGCTTCAGGTACCAGAGGAACCTACAATCAACAATTAAGGTAAACAATGCAATAATAACTTAAAATATATGCTTACTAAAATACAGTATGCTTTCCCTTTAAACAAATAGACTTGAACCAATATACCTAAGTAAGGCATTCAGAAAGCACAAAATACTCTGCAAAGCCTAGTTTCTGGAATGCTGAGTTGCAACAATGGTTTACGTTAAACAGTCAGTGCTGAGGCAGGTGTATAAAGACAGCAGTATACCCTTGGATCCCTCTCGGATTGCTTCGGCATAGACATGTAGAAAATTTACTGTTGAATTAACTGGGTTAACTGGATTGGTTTAAAATGACTGAGTAAACTCTGGCTGTTTCTCGTGCAACCTCGAGGGACCCATCCATTGTTGTGTACTGTACACTATTTCAAATGAAAGCATTCAAAAATTAAGTGCGGTTTGCAAGATTGATGAAGAAGCCATATGTTCCCTATTAAGTCAAGAAAGACAAAAATGTATAATTACACCATTTAATGTACTTAGAAAATATTTTCAGTTAGTCTATGGAAATCCACCAAAGTGATTAGGAATTACGACAATAATACAGCAGGGTTTTTACCATGCAGCAAAAATTTTTACGTGACATGGCAAAAAAAAAAACAGACATTAGGAAAGAAAAGTGCCACTCTAAAAAAAATATAATAATAATAATAATAAAAATTAAAAAGCAGATTGCTAGCAGCAAAACAAAATCTAGAATGTATTACTTTCTAACGATTTTGTGGGCAGCTGCAGATTTAAATGACCGTGTTATTTCAGAAGTTGGCTAAAAAGTTAATTGCTTAGTCAAAGACTTTATGGATTGAAGAGCAAAAAATCTTTGACGTTCTTACAAAAAGTGACAAAGAGATCGGCTTAATTAAAGTGCTCGAGGGCCCCTGTAGCAGGAGGACTGGCTTCAAATGCCGATATTGGCAGGACTGTATTTCCTTGCGTGATAAGTAAGTTGTCCATCTAAAGACAATCAGCACTTATGTCAAGCATTTGACCTCAACCTGTGTAGTCCTGTGATAAACAGACAGGAGTAAATGTTTTACTAACATCAGTTTCCACATACCACTATGCCTTCAATGGATCAATTTTCACTTTTCTAAAGTTCTTTTTAAATAAATACATGAATATGCTAATCAAAAATTAAACATGTGGACAGGCTATGCATCTGTAGATAGTTTTATATTATCTACAAGCATTAAATAACCTTTACAACAAGCCTTCCCTGACTTCAGTAGATGCACTGTGGAACAATTCATCCTCAAAGTTCACAGCAGATGCACTAAGTTTAGGTGATTGTAAACGCTCATTTATTTATTTTTCATTAAAATAACAAACATGTCATTTTTACCTGCTCCGTGCAATGGTTTTGCACAGAGCAGCCCCAATCTTCGGCTTCTTGGGTCCCCCACGCTGGCACTCCTGTCCCCACCCCCCACTGAGTGCCCCTATAGTAAGCCACTTTCTATAGGGGCCCCGATGACCTGGTATGGTTTGGGGGGCCCACATCGTTTTTTTTTTCACTTTTTTTATTGCCGCCAGTGTTTTTTTTTTTAATCAGCTGTCAACGGGGAAGCCCATTGACAGCTGATGACTCATCGGTGGTTAAGGACGCTGTGGCCAGCTTCCAGGCCCCGCTCCTTAAGGCCCCTTTCACACTGGGGCGGTTTGCAGGCGTTATTGCGCTAAAAATACTGCCTGCAAACCGCCCCAAAACAGCCTCCGCTGTTTGTTCAGTGTGAAAGCCCTCGGGCTTTCACACTGAAGCGGTGCGCTGGCAGGAGAAGAAAAAATCTACTGTCAGCCGCATCTTTGGAGCTGTGTATTCACCACTCCTAAACCGCTCCTGCCCATTGAAATCAATGGGACAACGCGGCTATACCGTGGCAATACCGCGGCCATAGCCGCGCTATACGAGTGGTTTTAACCCTTTTTCGGCAACCAGCGGGGGGTTAAAACCGCACCGCTAGCGGCCGAATACCGCGGTAAAACAGCGCTAAAAATAGCGCTGTTTTACCGCCGACGCCCCCTACCACCCCAGTGTGAAAGGGGCCTAACAACCAACTATTCAGTGCACCCTGATTGGGCAAAGCTTTGCCCAATCAGAGTTTAGAATGCACTGTGCAGCACACAGTGCATTGCGGGACGTTCGGCTCCCTGAAAATTCGGGCGTTTGCCGAACGGGCAAATAGGTGATGTTCGGACCGAGCAAAAATTCTACCAACTCTACTCAGAAGTACCTAGCAGGCAGTGGACACAAGCAAAAAGTTAAGAAAAATTCTGGTCTAAACAAACTCGCTAGATTTTATGGTAGAGCTATTAAAGTGGAGTTCCACCCACTTTTACAACTCTTCAGCATCCCTCACTAAACTGTGCACTGTAAACGAATTGGATATTTTTAAATTATTTTTCTCAGCACCTACTGTATACCTGCTGTATTCATTTTTCACTTCCTCCTCCCTGGCCGTGGCCCATCGCATCATTTCCTGTTTGCAATGCCTTCTGATAAGGGGCGGCAACTTCCTCTGACACTGCCGTTGCTATGGAAACCTGACCTGAAACCTATTACACTGCTTGTGCTGCACTGAGCATGTGCGAGATCTGCAAGGATGAGATCCAGGAAGAAATACAGTCTGGCTTCAGATGCCCACACTTAAGATGGCCATGGCCTGCTGTAAGTTTATAAAATAACAAACTAATGCTATAAATTAACAAAACAGACCTTAGTTTACAGACTAACTTTACTAGAATACATTGAGCTTGTGTATTATAGGGGTATTTTTATTTAAAAATTATAATTTCGGCCGGAACACCACTTTAGGATCAATAAATGACTGTAAAATGTGCATACATGTTAAAAGGTAACTGTAAAACCTACTAAATTTGAGGTTCAGTGGTACAAATACACTCTGGTTCCCAGTCATCAGTGGAGAGTTAAACTTTTTGTGACTGCTAGGACTGAGAGTCAGCAGCCAAACAAAGTTTGCTGCTGGTTGTCAAAAACGGATATCTATAAACATATCCCTGGCAGTGGGTATTATATTGGTGGACATTTATTTATAGGCTGTGAGTTGGAGAGGGTTAATCAGTTGTCTAAAATGATTGTTCAGTGCAACACCTAAATTTACAGATAAGTAGATCCGACTAAACCAACATCCAAAAATGTTAGTGGAAAAATAAGTTAAAATTTAAAAAGTTAGTGGGTGGTAGCCAGGAGAATACACAGTCATTATTGCTAGCAGCTATAGCCGCTGGAAATAATTGTGTGAAAAAAATCAGACAGACTGGTTGTACCCAAGTTTTTGATTGATCAACTTGGGTACAAATCAGCCTGCCCAAACATGGTTTGAATCAAATCATGGTTTTTCAAATTTTTTACAAATAAATATGTGAAAAGTGTGGCGTGCATTTGTATTCAGCCCCCTTGAGTCGGTGCCACCACCTTTTGCTGTAATTACAGCTGCAAGTCTTTTTGGGGATGTCTCTACCAGCTTTGCACATCTAGAGAGAGTGACATTTTTGCCCATTCATCTTTGCAAAATAGCCCAAGCTCTGTCAATTTGGATGGAGAGCGTTTGTTAACAGCAATTTTCAAGTCTTGCCACAGATTCTCAATAGGATTTAAGTCTGGGCCATTCTAACATATGAATATGCTTTGATCTAAATCATTCTATTGTAGCACAGGCTGTATGTTTAGGAAGGTGAACCTCCTCCCCAGTCTCAAGTCTTTTGCAGACTCTTCTAAGATTGCCTTCTAAGGTTTTCTTCTAAGATTGCCCTGTATTTGGATCCATCCATCTTCCCATCAACTCTAACCAGCTTCCCTGTCCCTGCTGAAAAAAAGCATCCCCACAACAGGATGCTGCCACCACCATGTTTCACAGTGGGGGTGGTGTGCTCAGGGTGATGTGCAGTGTTAGTTTTCCGCCACACATAGTGTTTTGCTTTTAGGCCAAAAAGTTAGATTTTGGTCTCATCTGACCAGAGCACCTTCTTCCACATGTTTGCTGTGTCCCCCACATGGCCTCTCGAAAACTGCAAATGTGACTTCTTATGGCTTTCTTTCAACAATGGCTTTCTTCTTGCCAATCTTCCTTAAAGGCCAGATTTGTGGAGTGCATGACGAATAGTTGTCCTGTGGACAGATTCTTCCACCTGAGCTGTGGATCTCTGCAGCTCCTCCAAAGTTACCATGGGCCACTTGGCTGCTTCTCTGATTAATGCTTTCCTTGCCGATCCTGTTAGTTTAATTGGACGGTCATGCCTTGGTAGGTTTGCAGTAGTGTCATACTCTTTCCATTTTCGGGTGATGGATTGAACAGTGCTCCATGAGACGTTCAAAGCTTGGGATATTTTTTAAACCTAACCCTGCTTTAAACTTCTCCACAACTTTATCTCTCACCTGTCTGGTGTGTTCTTTGGTCTTCATGATGCTGTTTGTTCACTAAGGTTCTCTAAAAAAACCTCTGGGGGCTTCCACAGAACAGCTGTATTTATACTGAGATTAAATTACACACAGGAGGACTCTATTTACTAATTAGGTGACTTCTGAAGGCAACTGGTTCCACTAGATTTTAGTTAGGGGCATCAAAGTAAAGGAGGCTGAATACAAATGCACGCCACACTTTTCACATAGGCTATATGGGTAGAGATTTTTACAATTGATATTGTGCCATTCAGTCCTCATGAGCTCCCAATACAAATACTCTTCGGGGGGTTGGTGAGTGGTGTCCACTGTCTAGTTTGTCTTGTGGTCTACCTCTCTCTTCACCCGTAATATGTGTGAAATTTTATTATCTATGATATCTGTTACAGATACCGTAATCATCCTTTTTGCTTTTGATGATTTTCATCCATGTGAATATACATCCCTCCCTACGGGTGATCAGGCATCCATCTGGACTACACAGGGGGGAGTCACTTCTGGGGGCACCCCTCCTCCCCTCTTCTCTCAGTTGACGCCTCGTATCCTGCGACTTCCCCAGAACTCTATTACAGAGGTATGGAGTTGACGAAACGGTGGTTGTGTTGGGTGGGAGTATTAGGGGAGGGTTGGGTGTGAGCCTGTGTGATGGGGGTTGTTGGGTGTTTTTCTTTTTTTTTTTGGGGGGGGGGAGTGGGATGGGGGGGGTGGGATGGTTTTTGTTCCTGTTTTTGTTTTTTGTTTCTGGAGGGTGGTTTTGGTGGAGTTATGGTTGCACAAGCTAAAGAGCTTTCAAGTTACATAAATGTTAGTGTTTTATGTATTTTTTTCTGTGTATTTACCTTTTTTCTCTTTCTCTTTTGAACATCCAAGGTTGTTTTTATCGTGAATATTGTTGTTGAATAATTGAAAAGCCTCGTCCATTTTCCTGATTAAGCCTTCTGGGCGAAACATGTTGAAATTATGTGGACGTGGTTATGCTTTGAACTCTTGGTGACCACAGTTTTTTTCATTGTCAATATTAGGTTGAGGATGTATACCTTTGACTGTGAATGTAAAACTGTTCTCACATTTTATCGTATATTTTTTTGTAAAACTGCTTTAATAAATATTTGATATATTTTTAGTAGATAATGTCTTTTCCTATATCAGGGGTACCTTTAAAATCCCATTTTCTACATATTTTTTGGTTTACACACTTTTCACATATTTATTTGTAAAAAAATTTGAAAAACCATTTATCATTTTCCTTCCTTTTCACAATCGTGAATTCCCTTTAAAACTAATGACAGCACATTTGATATTTCTTTCAGCAAAATCCATTAAAATGGGCAGTAAAAAAAATACACAAAAAGAGTAAAAAGAATTGACCAAAACATAAAATAGCAAGGAAGTGTGAAATAAATAAACCAAATAATTTAGCTAGTAGAAACCAGTTTAAATAATATTTCTCTTTGCTGTCCCTGAGTAAGCTTAGGCCAAATGTGGCCCTTGGACCCCAGGGATATACCCAATTAGATTTCTATATAAAAAGCATTTTTCGGAAAATGCACTACTACTATATTACTTTACTCTTTTAGCTGTAAATATTGCTTTAGTGACTCCATGTTTAGTTTGCCTGCATGGTGAATACAAAGTTCAACAATATGGTTAACTGGATTCTATATTTGCCTTTACGATAAAATACAGATCCATAGAACACCACACAATATGCATTAGAGAGACATCCAGCAGTGCGCGTAACTCGAACTGTATCATTTTCTCCAACAAACCGGAAAATATAAATAAACATTTCATCCCCGCCTTCTCCTCGCAGCAAATATGCTGGAGAGTTTTTAAAGAAAGATTAACAGATTACTTTTTTCACAACTGAATAGCGCAGTAATCACCCCTAGCTTCTGGGGAGTGCAGATGTTTAGACTAAAACGGAGTAATGAACGCGGCGTTCATGTGAGCACAAAATGTGTTGAACAAGGCAAGTATTAATTTTAACAGTTTCATTTTTAGTCTGCTGAAGAACATTTTGCTTTTATTTTTCCCTAATTAGCGTAGAGCTGCCAACTATAATACAATATCATTTCGAGAATTAAGCTGTAATGGAATGCAGGTTTCTATTAGCTAGACCGCAGCGGTAAAAAGCAGAGCTGGGAATTTTTTTTATAAATATGTTGTGACTCGTGTACACTGCACGTAGGTGTAATTGTGCATAAGATTATGTTATAATGGTCCTTTCCTTATAGAATACAAGTGATTGTATAGAAATAGAGATAATAGAAAAAAAATGAAACCCACCCCATCACTGCATACTAGCCACCCTTCGTTGCCTGAACTTACCGTTAGTATCAAAACCTAATTTCTCATTATTGCAACCAGGCCCGTCTTTAATATTGATAGGACCCTGGGCAAAACTTTTCTTGGGCCCCCCCATGCAGTTTCGCTATCCACCTGCTCTGAGACATACAATAAATAGCAGCTATACTCAAAATCAGTTTACTGAATCAGATCAGGCAGTTATTGCGATTGGTTGCCAGAGGTTACAGTGTATCATTACTGCTCACAGGCTGGTTGCTAGAGGTTACAGCACACATTACAGCTCACTAATTAGTTGCTAGAGGTTACAGCACATGATTTCTGCTTGATGCAGGTAATTTCCATGCAAACACAGGGTCTGCAGGTGAGTCATCTGTACACAACAATAGGACAGAGATGGGCAGCATTAGTACCAGCACTTCACACTGAGATATTGGGACACAGCACAGGACTAAAACCTCAAGGGACAAGGGAATTTAAACCAGGATAGTTGGCAAGTATGAGGCAGCTGCTTTGGGCCCCACAACAATGACTGGGCCCAAGGCAGCTGCCCCTTTTGCCCTGCCTTAAAGACGGTCCTGATTGCCCCCCCCCCCCAAAATGGCGCAATTAACACCATGTGTGGCATGTTCCCCCATGTGACAGTGCTCAAGCCTAAAGACTGGCTACTTAAGCCTGCACTGTGGAGAGGCATAGAGCATATTTTGAGTTTCGCTATACTCGTATCGAGATCTTGGTCTGACTTTGTAGAGAAGGAAGGAACAGTTCTAAGGTTAAATGTAGGAACTTTGAGCTTGGTTTTAGTTCTTTTATTTTACAGATTATTTTCATTATATTATCTTTTTGCATCAATGCTGGTTTCTTTGTTTAACCCCTTGGCGCCAGCTATACGCAAATATGCGGCCTCTCGGCACCTGGTGCTTAGCGCAGAGGGGCCGCATATTTTTACGGTAATTGCCCCCAATACACCTGTGCTGAGAGCGCACTCCCGGCACAGTTACCATTGCTTTACTGAAGTAACGTAACAGCCAATCACGGCGGTCACATGTTTGTAAGCCACACCCCGCCTCCCGGGATCATAAACCCCTTAATGGGTCGGGAGGAGCTGGCGCCAAGATGTTAATGCATGATGCATTTTAAAGGAACATTTTGTAATATTTTTGCTATGAAAAGTCTTTAAAATATCCATTTTCTCCTAATAAAAATCCTGTCCTCCCACTCCAATAATTCTATGCTGACTTAGCTACTTTACACAGACCAGCATTACCTCCGATTACCGCCCTTGCCCTCACCCCCAGCCAGTAGATAAGCCTTCTCCCCAGGCTCAGCTATCATGACTTTGAAGAAGGCGCGAACTGGGCATGCTTTGAAACGAGTCCTGCCCACTATGACATCATTTCCATCACTTTCTTGTCCTGACAGCGTGGCTGCCTTTCCTGGATTACCCCACACAGCTCTCCACCGCTGGCCAGTCTGGACTCCTTCTGTAGCTGTCACATCCTAGAAGGATTCCTCCCGCTGGATGCCATTACACATTGATGAGCCTTTTAACCTGTGTATCTTGTAAGTGTTTTTAATCGTGTTTGAGCTATTAAAGTTTAGTGGCTACTGCACTTAGAAGCGCCTTCTCCTTTGCTTTCTTTCTGTTAGAGTATGCATTTCTCTCCTCAATTGCTGCTGAGGTGCTGAACATGACACTATCTGCCCACCCTATCTTCAGTCTTAGACCACGCCGTATACCCATGTTCTTTTAAAGTCCACCTTTAGACAGAGCGCCCTATAACCCATTTTCCGTATCGAGATCTTGGCCTGCTGATGGTTGATCTTCTAGCGATGGAAGGAACAGTGCTAAACCTAAGTGTAGGAACCAGAGAGTGCGAGCTTGGTCTTAATTCTTTTATTTTACAGATTATTTTCTATTATATTATCTTTTTGTATCAATGCAGGTTTCTTTGTTTAATGCATGTTGCATATCAAAAGGAACATTTTGTAATATTATTGTTTTGAAAATTCTTTAAAATATACGTTTTCTCTTCATCCTGCCCTCCCACTCAAGTACTCTATGCTACTGTAAGTAACAGTCAGCACTATTATCCTCACTGATACTTGAATTGCAGAGAGAACAGAGGGGGTGCGTCTGGCTGGGTCTGTTACTGTCTGCTGATAGCTGGGTGCACTGGGCTCTATTCTGGTGCTATTGGACTTTACAGTTATATTTAGTTGCCCGGGTGTGAAAATTGAGAATGTTAGTACAATGTCTTACTGCATCTATTTCTGTAACTTTAATTGGGCTTTAAAGTACACCTGTTATAAAACAGGTAATTGCCAGCCTCCTTCATAAAAATGCTAGTTGTCTGGCTGTATATTGCTTCAATACACTAAAATCACAGAACCATAACAAGCACGCTTTAAACAAAGGTAATAAAATGACAATATTTATTTTCCTGGCCTCCTCATGTAGGCATATACATGGGTCAGCTAACAAAAGGGCCACACCCTTGTGTTCTTTCTCTGTCTTTCTTAGGATAAGTAGGAAGATAGTTAAGAAGTAAGGTTTAAAGCAGAGCTCAACCCAAAAAGGGAAGCTCTGCTTATTTGCCTCCTCCCCCCCTCCACTGCCACATTTGACACCTTTTGGGGGAGGGGGTAGCGGGTACTTGATTTTGACAGGTACCCGCTCACACTTCCGGGTGACTTAGTGAAGCCTTAGCTGCAAGGCTTCACTGCCAGTTTCCCTTATCCGAAATGACAGCGGCAGCACCGGCAGAACTGGCTGTGAAGCTGCAAGGCTTCACTGCTGGTTTACCCTATCCGAAATTGCGGCGGCGGCACTCGAGAGACGATTGAAAAATCGGCTCAGGTGAAGACACCGCTGGATTCGTGGACAGATACAGTGAGGGAAAAAAGTATTTGCTGATTTTGTTTTCCCACTGACAAAGAAATGATCGGTCTATAATTTTAATGGTAGGTTTATTTTAACAGTGAGAGACAGAACAACAAAAATATTTCAAAAAAGTTATAAATTGATTTGAATTTTAATGAGTGAAATAGGTATTTAAACCTCTCGCAAAACATGACTTAGTACTTGGTGTCAAAACCCTTGTTGGCAATCACAGAGGTCAGACATTTCTTGTAGTTGGCCACCAGGTTTGCACACATCTCAGGAGGGACTTTGTCCCACTACTCTTGCAGATCCTCTCAAAGTCATTAAGGTTGAGGCAGATGTTTGGTAACTCAAACCTTCAGCTCCCGCCACATATTTTCTATGGGATTAAGGTCTGGAGACTGGCTAGGCCAATCTAGGACCTCAATGTGTTGCCTTGGCCGTGTGCTTCGGGTCATTGTCATGCTGCAATACCCATCCACTACCCATTTTCAATGCCCTAGTTAAGGGAAGGAGGTTCTCACCCAAGATTTGACGGTACATGGTCCCGCCCATCGTCCTTAACAGAAAAACACTCCCAAAGGATAACGTTTCCACCTTCATGTGCGATGGTGGGGATGGTGTTCTTTGGGTCATAAGCAGCATTCCTCCTTCTCCAAACATGAGTTGCGTTGATGCCAAAGAGCTTGATTTTGGTCTCATCTGACCACAACATTTTCACCCAGTTCTCCTCTGAATCATTCAGATGTTCATTAGCAAACTTTAGACGGGCCTTGTGTAGGTCTACAATCTTGTCTCTGACATCCTTGGACAGCTATTTGGTCTTGGCCATGGTGGAGAGATTGGAATCTGATTGATTGATTGCTTCTGTAGACAGGTGTCTTATTTACGGGTAAAAAGCTGAGATTAGGAGCACTCCCTTTAGGAGAATGCTCCTAATCTCAGCTTGTTACCTGTATAGAATACACCTAGGAGCCAGAAATCTTGCTGATTGATAGGGGATCAAATACTTATTTCATTCATTAAAATGCAAATCAATTTATAACGTTTTGGGAATGCGTTTTTCTGGATATTTTTGTGATTATTCTGTCTCTCATTGTTAAAATAAACCTACCATTAAAATTATAGACTGATCATTTCTTTCTCAGTGGGCAAACGTTCCTAATCAGCAGGCGATCAAATACTTTTTTCCCTCACTGTAAGCTCATTTGTAGCTGCTGACTTTAATTTTTTTCTGATGGAGCCTGGAGCTCCTCTTTAAAAAAAACTCCTCCTTGGCACTTGGACCACTAGGTCTGACTCTCTTAAGTGGAAGGATCTGCTGTTAGGGGTAAATTTCCTTGAGGCCAAGCATTCCTTTGGTAATGGAGCTTGATTTTGCGTGCCTATCTTATGAGCTGGCTTTGTTATGGACAGACTAGACATTTGGGATTTTTTTCCCCCTTCCTATGATTCCTTATGCTAATTTTCTGGGTTTTTTTTACCTCCATCCTCTTTCTTGCCTCCAGCCTAGTCCCTCTCTCTAGTGTTGCCAGGCTTTTCTTACTTACCTTCTTTAGACATGCAGGAACCCATGGTTTTTCCTCTTTTACTGTCAGGAGTCTACTGTTGTCTGAAGCACTTGTAGCCCCCTTGTCCCAAACTGGGGCTACTATGGTAATTTAGTTTTTAGCTGGGCTGTAGGCAGCTCAGACTGATTGTACAGTTTATATTTGGCCTGTCCCTAAGCTCAGTTGGGTTTTGTATTTCCCTCTGTCGCCAGTAGGTGTCACTGGCACCACAGCTCATAGTATGACAAACAGACTAACTTAGAGACCTTGCACACTGGGGCGGGGGCGGCGTCGGCGCTATTAATAGCGGCGTTTTACCGTCGGTATGCGGCCGCTAGCGGGGCGGTTTTACCCCCCGCTAGCGGCCGAGAAAGGGTTAAAAACTACCGCAAAGCGCCTCTGCAGAGGCGCATTGCCGGCGGTATAGCCGCGCCGTCCCATTGATTTCAATGGGCAGGAGCGGTAAAGGAGCGGTATACACACCGCTCCTTCACCGCTCCGAAGATGCTGCTAGCAGGACTTTTATTACCGTCCTGCCAGCGCATCGCTCCAGTGTGCAAGCCCTCGGGGCTTTCACACAGGAATACATGCAGCGGCACTTTCGGGGCGGTTTGCAGGCGCTATTATTAGCGCAATAGCGCCTGCAAACCGCCCCAGTGTGCAAGGGCTCTTATGAATATTTATATTTCTTTCAGCCAGCATAGTAGGAGGTTCATGACTACTGGTGCATTCTGGGAGAGGATACATATTTGGGGTGGGCCATGTGCTAAGGCCTGAGGAGGTGCTGCTGAAATGAGCTCTGTAATTAGGCCCAGAAGCCTGTCTGGGGCCTATGAATGCTGAGGTGGTCCTGAGGCTGTCTTGCCCAGTGTGGAGGAAGCCAAGCCCAGGAGAGAAGACCCAGGGAGGACCCTTGCTGGAGAGAGCCAGGATGAAGGCTGGTCTCTCAGAAGGGCCTGGTGACTTGCTTGGAGGAAGTACCAAAATCTGAAAACATGCTTGCAGTGTTGCCAGGTTGGCTTAAAGGGTTCTGACACTGTGAAGCTATACTTTGTTCTGGATCTGAGGAGTCTGTAATCGATCTGCTGTGGTATCTGAGACCCCTAACCCTCTCTCCTTCTACCTCCTTTCCAAGTTCAACATTAACCACTTCCTGCCTGCCCTATAACAGAATGAGGGCCGGGCGGTGGTTCAGTTATCCTGACTGGGCGTCATATGACGTCCGTCAGGATAACAGCCGCCGCACACCCGTGGGGGCGCGCATCGCGACGATCGGTGGTGTGGTGTGTCAGTCTGATGGAGGCTCTTTACCATGTGATCAGCCACGTCCAATCACGGCTGATCATAGTGTAAACAGGAAGAGCCGGTGATCAGGTTTTCCTCACTCGCGTCTGACAGACCTGAGAAGAGGAGAGCCCATTGGCGGCTCTCCTGACAGAGGGGGTCTGCGCTGATTGTTTATCAGCGCAGCCCCCCCCCACGCATGCCCACCCAGGACCATCATCATGCCGCCCAGGACCACCAGGAAAGGGGGCAATATGTGGATGGCCAGGTATGTACACCATGGCCATCCACATATGAAAAAATTTGCACAATACATGCCAATCAGTGCCCACAAATGGGCACTGACTGGCAACATTATGGTCCAGCTAAAAAAAAGTGATGCCCAGCAATGCCACCCATCAGGGTCATCAGTGCCACCCATTAGTGTCATCAGTGCCACCTCTCAGTGCCCATTCATGCCCATCAGTGCCCACCTATCAGTGACCATCAGTGCCCATCTGTGCCACCTATCAGTGCCACCCATACGTACCCATCAGTGCCACCCATAAGTACCCATCAGTGTCGCCTATGAGTGCCCATCAGTGCCGCCTATGAGTGCCCATCAGTACCGCATATCAGTGCCGCCTATCAGTGCCCATCAGTGCCCATCATCAGTTCTCATCAGTGCCACCTCATCAGGGCCCATCGGTGCCACCTTATCAGTGCCCATCAGTGCAGCCATATCAGTGCCCGTAATTGAAGAAAACAAACTTATTTACAAAAAAATTTAACAGAAACAAAGAAAAACTTAATTTTTTTCAAAATTTTCAGTCTTTTTTTATTTGTTGCGCAAAAAGTAAATATCGCAGAGGTGATCAAATACCACCAAAAGAAAGCTCTATTTGTGGGAACAAAATGATAAAAAATTTGTTTGGGTACAGTGTAGCATGACCGCGCAATTGTCATTCAAATTGCGACAGCGCTGAAAGCTGAAAATTGGCTTGGAAAGGAAGGTGCGTAAGTGCCTGGTATTGAAGTGGTTAAAGCTTTGAAAATACCAAAAATGATTGCGTCAAATTTCTGTTCAAAACTCCTTATCATAACCATGGACTCAGCTCTGAGGTAAATGCTAGCTCCCTCTCTGCCTCTGGAGGTGTTATCCTGCCTTTAGAAGGCCCAGGGGGGTCCCATACACTGTAGCCTGTTAAATCCAGGTAGGAGAAGATGATCATACGTAAATATGATCTCTAGAGTCTTTTCACTTTGTCCTGGTTGTCTGCAGTTGTCAAGAAAAATCACATAAAAGACTTTCAAGCAGCTTTGACAGTTATCGCTTGTTTAGATAGTTTCACCATCAGAGATTAGAGTCCCGCTGAGAGAGCCATTGTTCTCAAGATTTTGCAGAACATAGTGCAGTGAAAAGGCATTGTTCTCCATCCTGACTTCCTAAAGGAGGTGTATGTTAGACTTCTGTCGAGTGGGCCTTGCTTTTAAAGTCTCTCAGCAGAGGCTTTTTGAAAGACATGAGGACAGATAAGAATTCAGATACACAGGGTATACAATTCTTTATTCAACAGCCAATTGCTGTGCGTGGGAAACTGTATATTCATTGGAATAAGTTGAGTTCTGCTTAAGCAGCTAATCCTCAGCGATCAAGTCCAATCTATTCCAGGGCAGGCCCCTCAAGGGCATTGGCGTTAGAGAACTACTGCAGGCCGCTCCAGATGACGCCTTGACGATGAAACGCGTAGGGAGGAGCCACAGCGTCACTTCCGGTTTGGTCCGTGGAACACAGGAGAACTATGGACTTCCTGGTTTTAATTCTTTGCATTGCGTCTTTGCACAGAATGTAAGTGCATGTCTTTTAGCACAATAAAATGTGTTTTAAAAACGGTATTGCGGTATTGGTACCTATACTGCATGTGAATGTGGCAACGGGCTGATAAGAACTAATACAGGGGAGGTCCATACAGCAGTATAGCTGTGAAAGCGTGACACCCCCCCTAGAGGGGACAACCCTCTGGTGAGTGCAATATACTGTATATAGGAGAGCACCTGCACTTTGATATCTTAGGAGGCACAAGGAAAAGAAGCACAAATCACTTTATCCATCTGTTTTGCTGTTTTTGGTCATATATATTTATTTTCGATGGACTGAATTTTGGATCAAGTAGCACTTTATTGGGACTGAATACATTTTTGCACAGGATTTTTTTATCATGAATTGGTTTGATTATTGAATTGCATCTATCACTGCATTATATTAATGTTTTTTGCACAACTATTCAAGGATCATTAGTTATTCCTGCAGTATCAATTACTGTATATATATTTGCACTTTATTGATTATTGTTTACACATTGATTGGTTATTTTTCACACATTTGTACTTTATTGAACTGATATATGTTTTGCACTTTACTGGCAACATTGGTGTATGCACAGTCTTATACCACAATAGGATTCCAGAGCAGGACCACACACACCTTTAACCTCTTCACTTCCAATTATTCAGACTCTACTTAGGTAGCTGTCACGGTGGAGGCAGCAGCTCTTCATACAATAGGTTGGCCATCAGCGCAGAACAACTACATTATTATTTGACATACTTCAGTTTCCAATCACCTGGAATTATTGGTGGCGTTTGAAGTATAGAGGGTGTTCCAACTGATCATCAGAGATCAGCAGGTGAAGTTGTTAGCCCATCAAGGAGGCACTGGGAGTCCAAACCTGTTCCATGTATTGGCGAAAATCTTCCAGTGGGACGAGCAGAACCTGGTGGATTTGACAGCATCATATCTTTTGGTTACACAGAGTACATATGCTGATTCTCTAAGTCACCATATGTACAGCACTGGGAGTAGACCTTAAACAGAAAATATTTGGCAGGAACTTTTGCATTATGGGGGAGGCTAAAAGTGGATCTTATGGCGACTCTGCTCAGTGCTCACTCTTCTTCTCCAGGTTCTACTGTCCCCAGGTGCTGGCTTAAGATGCAAGACCATGGACTTTCAATTTAGTTTACTCCTTTCCCCTGTGTTCTTCATCCTGTGAGTGTTGCTGAAAATCCAACAGGAGAGGATCCAAGCCATTGCCATCATACCATGCTGACCAAGGAGATTTCTGCTTTTCTGCCAATTGCTACTGGAACCCCCTAGTCGCTTACCACTGAAGAAAAATCTGCTATGTCAATGTCATTTTCTCCATCCACACCTCAAGAGATTTTATTTAATGGCCTGCTGAACAGAACCACTGGGCTCAACTGTCTTCACTGGTAATCAACATCCTGCTGAAATCCAGAAAACCATCAACTAAGGCTTCACACCACAAAATTTTAAAACAAATGTCAACCTTGCAGCAAATGTAACATTTCATTTATGTTTTCCTGATACATCACACATACTATGGTTTCTACAATCAGCTCTGGACATTGGACTTTAAAGGTGCAGGTGTCGGCTCTAAGTGTTCTATCGTAGATCCCTATAGGAACACAAGAGTGGGGGAGTTTGGGTTAGCTTTTTATTGGTTAGGAAAGGGTCTGTGGGTGGAGCTGACCCATGTGTATACTGACATGAAGAGAGGCAAGGAAAGACAAAATACAGTAAGTATTGAATAACAATTTTCTGTGATCCCTATGCTTGTTCTGGGCCTTTTTCTTATTGCCATTCCTAATTGCAATACGTCATTAATGCACATCAACTAAAACATGAACTAAAAAGATAACACTAAAAATGACAGTCTATACAGTGCCTTGAAAAAGTACCCTTTGAGATTTTTCACATTTTGTCATGTTACAACCAAAAACGTAAATGTATTTTATTGGGATTTCTTGTGAGATCCAAAGCTCAGGTGGGAGAATCTGTCCACATGCACTCCACAAATCTGGCCATTATGGAAGAGTGGCAAGAAGAAAGCCATTTTTAAAAGAAAGCCATAGGACGTCCCGTTTACGAGACGTTTGTGGGGGATAAAGCAATCATGTGAAAAAAGGTGAAACATGGTGGTGGCAGTACCATGTTGTGAAGATGCTTTTCTTCAGCAGGGACAGGGAAGCTGCTGGTCAGGGTTGATGGGGACATAGAAGGAGCCAAATACAGGGCAATCTTAGAAGAAAACCTGTAAGAGTCTGCAAAAGACTTGAGACTGGGGTGGAGGTTCACCCTCCAGCAGGACAAAGACCCTACATACAGCCAGAGCTACAATGGAATGGTTTAGATCAAAACATATTCATGAGTTTGAATGGTCCAGTCAAAGTGCAGATATGAATACTTTTTCAAGGCAATATATATTTGAACATATCCTAAAGTGATAGACCACACCTCTGTGTTTAGACCTACACCCTCAAAATAATCATAACTGATTTAAATTCTACATTTCCTCCTTTCCAACTCACAAAGTCCTTGCTGTAGTTGACCAAACCTATGTTTCCTTACCATTAATCAACATTAATCAACACCTGGCAATCACTCATGAAGAAGCTTGATGGACTGATGCCTATGCACCCTTAACATACTATTGCAAAGAAATGTGGCAGCTGTTATCAAGGTAGCGCAATGCAGTACTGAACAGGAGTTTCTATTTTCTCTGTGTTAACACTTTAAAATCAATGTTCACACACAGAAATAGGGCTTTACTACTCTACTTATCTCAGTGGGTCAGTTCGGAACCATAATTATTCACTTAACCCAGTGCAATGTCTTAGGTGGCTTGACAATGCAATGCAATAGTAGTCACACTATGTTTTTGACTGCAGCGCATTACAGACATAATGGGAACTAAGTATTAAATGCATAATGTAAACAGCTAAAAAGAAGAAATATTATATATTCCCATACTAAATGTATATAATCTGATATTATACAGTATGTGTACTATTTGTAACCAGAGTAGACTTCTCCTTTAAAAATGAGTCGTTACTGCAGCTGACCAATGCAAGACACAAAAAGAGGCTGTAAATTACAGCAAACTATACTTTTAGCTGTACATCCACAGCACCACTTTAAGAAGAGAAATGTTGCTTTTATAAGTAGCTATTATCATGGTTTATAGCTGAGCCATTAACATGAAACGGTGGAATATGAAAGAGCTCAAAGATGTTATTTTATGGGAGGACAGTGAAGATGTACAGAATAGCCAGAGCATGCATGGATTCTCTGAGGAGTAGAATCTTGAGGCAATAATGTTTTGCAAAACCCTATAATGAATTTCAAGTGACTGGCCTGTAACTCTCCAGAGGCAGGAATGACCCGAGGCAGGCTGCTGCTCATGCCACAACTGTGCTTCAATGAGTTCTAATCTGACCCTCCAGTAACAATTCAGTTTAAGCAGAGCAATACGAGATATATAGCTCACTGCTACAGGCCTCATGCAAACAGGTGAGTCCTTCATAGTAACTGTAGCCAGTGTCAGGAAGACGGGAATAGGTTGGAGGCTGACACTAATAGGTTAGACAATATATCACAAGTTATTAACAGAGAATAGATACAGATAGGCTTGCAGATATGGAACCCATTTACAGGACTTGGGCAAATAATTGAGATGAGAATAATAACTAAATAAATGTTATATTACTCTGCATACTTGGTAAAATCAAAGGCAGCAGTCCAAACCAACATGTCTACACAGCATATGCTATCAGCACAGTGCATGAAAGCAAGTGCTAACAGGAAATGCACTGGAGTTAGGGGCAAAAAGAGGGAAATAGTTTTCCAGTTTTGCATGTATATGGCATCATTGGCATTGTTTTAGATGTGCAAGTCTATTTTAGCAAGTTAAACATGAGCTACTGAGAGCTACATGAGAGTATATATCGAATGCAGGGGTAGGCAACCTTTCAGAGGTTGAGATCTACCTGGACAACATTAAGGAAATCAAAGTTCCCCGTGGGAAAGAAAGGGTGCCCTTTAAAAATAATTATTATTAAGCAACCAATAAAAACCCCTCCCCACAACTGTAGTGTTCTCTGTCCCCTTTACACCCCCCCCCCCAAACCCACTTCAGTGTCCTCTGCCCCCCCCCATGTGATGTGCTCTGTCCCCTACACACCAGTGTATAGGTAGGTAGCACTCTCCTACTTTACACTGGTGTATAGGAGAGCGGAGAGCAAATAGTAACACAGTACTGTATAGAGGGCGGGGGCGAGAGCTGCTTGAGTTAACTTTTTACATCAACAAGCTGATGATTGGTTGCTAGGACCGCCTGGCAACCAATTACCTGCTGGTTAATGTGAAAAGTTAATTCCTGCAGTTCCCGCCCCCACTATCTATCCAGTACTGTGACTCTTCCCACTCTTAGCTTTGCAGTAAAGAGGAGAGCGGCAGATGACAGGGGAAGGACCGTGTGCAGGGCTGTGTTTCTGATTGACCCGTCAGCTGCCTGCGGTCAATGGGTCGATCGTGATCGACGACTTGCTGACCCCCTGATCTAATGTATGTTAGGGATACTACAAGAATTTTTGCTGATTCCTGTAAAGCTCACAGGGACAGCAACATAAAGGATCTTGTTAGGCTAATACAATGTAAAAATCCTATGAAGGTCCCAACATTAGAATAGCAGTTATAGTCACATATTAGACAGCCTGTGTCTACTACCTTCCCTCTATTCCAGTCTATTCCAGCACTGCAGCCTTTTAAGACTCTTTGCCATTGTGCACTTCAAGGAGTGTTGGGTGCCAATGCCCCCTCCACATGCTGTGTTTGAAACCTCCAATCTTGCCATATAACACACCAAGACTCCATTGAAGAAAAAAAACAAAAAAAAAAAGTATTTTCTTGAAATCACTCATCAATCCCACCATGGAGTATGCTGCAAAAGTCATACTCTGCTATTTTATTAAAACAAGGCGCTAGAATAACCTATTGTCAACTGGTAAGGCGTTCCAAAATGGCAGACCACATTATAAAATCTGTGAATTCATTAGCAACTTCAAATGATTGGGCAGTTTCTTTTCAACTGGGAAATAGTCCAAGTAAAGAAAACAGGGTTGTTCTGTGGGTTTAGGTCTACTTTTATATCATGATTATCAAATCATTATCAATTGTAAAAAAAAATAATTTTAAAGACAGGCTTTCCTTTTAAGTTCTACTTGTAATTAATAAGGTTCTTACAAGAGCTGTAGTATTAATGCCTTTTAAACATTACTATTTGTCAAACAATTAAAATATACTGAAACTCTCAATGTGTCAGAGAGAGCAGAAGGGAAACATTTGAGCCTAAATAAAGAACAACAGACATGTCTATATTTATAAGGAGAAGGCATCTTGTAGAACATAAATTTGTAACTGCAGACATCAGATTTTAAAACATAATATCATGTTTAGGTTAAAAACGACATCCTGCCTCTCCCTCTGTGTGTTAAACTGGCATGTGTTGTTCTTGGACGTGAGAGGGCTCTAGAACGCCAAATAAAATGAATTAAGATGACTAATGTGTAGATTCTGTTCCTCGTCCAACCAAGGCTAATGTGAAAAGCAGTTTCACATGTTGCTGGCACGGCCCATCTCACTGTCCATGCAGAGGAAGAGTAATATGTCTTGTGTCAAACACATGATCTCCACTTGAAGGTCCTTCAAAGAACTGAATGTATATGAAGTACAAACAGCTTCCAAAAATGCATCTGTTGGAAAGCAAGCGTATGTCAGCTACCATTGTCAAATTTAACATATTAGAGATAGCTGCATCCAAGATACTGTAGCCAATTTGAAAACAAGGAGGTTACGGCAAAGCCGAAGGTGTATAATCACAGGCAGTGAAGGCCAAAAACAATATTCATAAAACATCTAGACCGCCATGAAGAAGATAATAGGTTGGGAAACACTAAGTTATTTATAGCTGTTGATTGGCAGTGATTTCTCTGATCAGATTCAAGCTACAAAAAAAGGTTAATTCTAATTAAAGGGCCAAAAACCACAATATACATATGAAAGTGGTATCCGGAATGGCACATTTTACTGGCCATATGTGGAAGCAAGAGGTCATCGTTCTACAAATCTGAGTTTTTAGGCTGGATTTTTATCTCTGGCTGCTTTTACTGACATAACTAGGCCCATAGTAGGATACAAGTGCCAATCGATAGATATCTAAACAAGTATAATTAGAACTTTATAAAATTGAAAATACTTACAGTCAAAACTACAAGTTAAACCTTATAGTATAGCTAAAGCAGAGGCGGCTCTCTAATTAGGCGAAATAGGCGGTGGCCTCAGGCCTCGCAGTCATAGGGGCCTCGCACAGCTGGCTAGTTTACCTAATTAGAGAGCCGCCCTTCCAGCAGCAGAGATCTCTGCCATCACACAGTCCCGTAGTCCCTCGCTCTGCTACAGGGAGAGATACGGGCTGCGAGTGAGACATGTGATCGGAGCTCCGGATCACAGACAGGGAGAGCCGCTCAGTGTAGAGCTCTGACAGATCTCCCCCCTCCCCCTGCTGCCCGCACAGCCAAACAGAAGAGGAGAGAGAGCCTCTGCTCCTCCTCCTCCCGCCCTCTCCTCCTGTGTCTGCCCCGCCCACTCTCCTCGGCAGTGTTCTCTGCTCTGCCTCAGAGAAGGGGATGTGTGGGCGGGAAGATTCAAGCTGGAACCCAGCAAAGAGAAGGACAAGGGGAGTCTGATCCATCCATCCCTCCAGTCCCTCCTGCCTCCCAGTGAGTACACTGATGTAGGGGATGTTCTTCCTTCCCTTCCGTCTCCACCCCCTTTTCTTTCTATCTTTCCTTCCATCTATCTTTTCCTTTCCTCTATCTATCTATCTATCTATCTATCTATCTATCTATCTATCTATCTATCTATCTATCTATCTATCTATCTATCTATCTATCTATCTATCTATCTATCTATCTTTCCATCTTTCTTTCCTTCCATCTCTCTCTCTATCTATCTATCTATCTATCTATCTATCTATCTATCTATCTATCTATCTATCTATCTATCTATCTATCTATCTATCTATCTTTCTTTCTTTCCTTCCATCTTTCTTTCTTTCTTTCTTTCTTTCTTTCTTTCTCTCTTTCTCTCTTTCTCTCTTTCTTTCTCTTTCTTTCTTTCTCTCTTTCTTTCTTTCTTTCTCTTTCTTTCTTTCTCTTTCTTTCTTTCTTTCTCTTTCTTTCTCTATCCTTCAATCCATCTTTCTTTCCTTCCATCTTTCTTTCTCTTTCTTTCCTTCCTTCCATCTTTCTTTCTCTTTCTTTCTTTTTCTTTCTTTCGTTCCTTCCATCTTTTTTTCTCTTTCTCTTTCTTTCTCCTTCCTTCCTTCCTTCCTTCCTTCCTTCCTTCCTTCCTTCCTTCCTTCCTTCCTTCCTTCCTTCCTTCCTTCCTTCCTTCCTTCCTTCCTTCTCCACCCATCCCCCTTTTATTTCTCTCTTTGTGACAGCCTACCAGAATAGGTAGGATCTGTGAGAGCAGCTTCCCTGTGCAGCTCTGCTTGAGGAAAATATATCTTTATTATGCCCACTCACCTACCCCCTGTACTGTCCACTCGCCTATACTGTACCCTCCTAATACAGTTCATTTTCATCCCTTGAATTTTTTTTCCCATTATGGGAGTGAGTGGGGCCTCATGTCTAAGTTTTGCCTAAGGCCTCACAAAGTCTAGAGCCGCCTCTGAGCTAAAGCCAAAACTTTTTTCATTTTGCATAGAGTAGAGAATGGTGAAAACTTCTGTCAATGTACAATTTTGTATCTGTGTCTCATTGGAGAGATTTCCTTTCACATTTATGTTGTAGACACAACAGGAAGTGAGAGAAAATGTCTTCAAAGTGAGGGAAATGCCCTCCTAGCCCACGAGAACAGGTCTACATTGGAAGATTTGGGCTCTTATTTCTGCTGTGGTGGCAACTCATGATTTTGGTTTCTACCTCCGTTTCAGTCCTGATGACTTTGGTGACCAGGGGAGGGGCAGCGCCATCTAAAAGGGGAGCAGAAGATCAGGTAAGTAAAAGTGCAACCCCCCCCCCAACAAAATAAGCAGCCAATCCTTGCAGTGCATGCGCAATTCCTCTGCAAGGGAGAATTCTACATTTTTCTGAAGTTTAAGATGCATGTAGACTGTAGAGAGGACAGTTCTTAAGCAACTACTAAATCTTCCCTGCCAATATAATTTTTACTGAAATCAAGAGATACCCAATGATATCTGCCAATGAGAGTACAATAAAAGGAGATACCACAGGTTTCCACACAGAATCCTATAGGTGTTGTTGTCTCTGGTAACTCTCACTACTCACTAGGTTGAAAGTGCCTGCAAAAGTAACACAGAGACTCCCGTGCCAATTGCTTTTACTCTCCACTGCTTCTACTAAATGTACACTGCCCCATGCATGCAATGCTCAGTGTACAATATCACATGTCTTGGTGCTAGAATACGATAACTTTCATGTGCGGGAGTTGCGTCATTCTGGGCCAGCCAATCAAGATAGCTGAAGATGCTACACCTTGAAAAAGACCAGGAGAAGATGGAAGTGCTGTTATGGGCTCACATTGCTGAAGTCAAGGCAAATATAGGGGGTTTAGTCCTGCTTTAAAGCTGAACTCCAGGCAAACAGCTACATGCATAGATTAAATATATAGGGAAGCTGTTGTACTTGCCAAAAAAAATTGTATTTCTTCCTTTCCAGTCTTGAGATGTACACAGCTCTGTACAGCCCTGTGAAACCTGATTTTCTCTCTTGCAGTATAGTAACTCCTACAGGTCACCTCCCCAAGCCTCTGACTGGACAGTGAAAGAAAAAGAAGCAAACTGATGAAACAGTCTCTTTGTTACTCTCTCCTCCTTTCAACATGCTTCTTGCACTGCAGCACCACTGATTGGCATCTAACGCTTCTTCTCCCCCCTCAAGTCTGAGCTCTGCTGTACAGAGACTGAAAGAGGTTGATACAATGGCCAAATCCAGGTACTTACACTGCCTGTGTTTTAAAAAGTACATTTAAAGATGTATCAGAGAATGCAGACCTGCATTAGAGTGATACTAAAGGTTTGGCTTTTTTTCCTTTAAATAACAAACATGTTATACTTACCAGCTCTGTGTAGTGGTTTTGCACAGAGTAGCCCTGATCCTCCTCTTCTCTGGTCCCCTGCTGGCGCTTCTGGCTCCTCCCCTCTGCCAAGTGCCCCCACAGCAAGTAGCTTCCAAGTCCCCCCCCGCTTCCTCCTAACTGCCTGTGATTGACATCGGAAGGAGCCAATGGCTCACGCTGCTTTGTCCCAGCCAATGAGGAGGGAGAGACCAGGGAGAGCCTCTAATCTCCTGCACATCGCTGAATTGGGATCAGGCTCAGGTAAGTATTAGGGGGGGCTGAGGGGGGAGCTGCACAATGAAGGTTTTTTACCTTTATGCATAGAATGCATGAAGGTAAAAGACCTTCAGCCTTTACAACCACAAATTGTGTCTTTTATATCTGATTGAACAGTGAGCTACTATTTTATATATATATATATATTTATATATATATATATATATATATATATATATATATATATATATATATACACACATTCAAGAAGACATTCAGTATTAAGTCTGTCCATGTCTTTGCCTGTGTAGTGTTTCAGGTCACACCATCGCTTCACATTTCCATTATTAACATTATTATTCTTTAGTCTATTTCCCATGTGCTAAACAAAGCATGTACAGTATATGATGATTGTGACATAGCAATAGAATCCCATTTTCTCTTCTTCCATGGTTACTCTTCTTTTATTGCTAAAGGCACACAGCAGTCATACTTGAATATTTTACATACTGAAGACACTATGCCAAAAAAGAATAACTCTTTAATTGTCAGGGACCTGTTGTTCTAGAAACACATAATACCGGGGATGTGATCCTGAAAAATAGAAATTCTGAGCTCCGACCATACGTCTAATTATGAACACCCACGATTATTCAAAAATGAAACTATTCCCCTTTGTCCCTGTCCCTTATCAGCTAGAGTCTCCTAAAAACATAAAATGTATAAGGATTTCTCAAAGGCTTTATGACAAAAGAGGGAGAGCACCCATCAGGGGCTTTTTTTGCTTAGGATAATGCTACAATGGTATAAAACATAGATTAAGAAATAAGTAAATAATTTCACTATGACTTTAACCCAGCAAAAATATTTTTTAAATTAATGATAATTTTATTTGCTGCTTGATTTTTTTTTAAACCATTTTTTTCTTTAAAACACATTTTTTTTTCTTTAAAACCATTAATTGACAAAATGACAAGACCTCTTTAGCTCATAAAAATATACTCGACTTTACTAAAAAGTCAAGCATGCTTATAAAGACCTCGGAAAAGCAGTTTTTCTTTTGCCATGGACACCTTATTTGGAAAATAAAGTCATCCATTTTTGTTGAGAACAATAAAAAAAATTATAAATAGTTAACTATGCCAGATATATCGTGGTGAAAATCCTCTTCAAAATGTTTGAAGAAAAAACTGTCAATTAAATTTTGCTAACCATTCAAATTGGGTTACCATTGTCATTGCTAAGGCTGGGTTCACATATACTATAGTATCAAAAGTATTGTGACACCTGCCTTTACACGCACATGACATTTAATGGCATTCCAGTCTTAGTCCGTAGGTTTCTATATTGAGTTGGCCCACCTTTTGCAGCTATAACAGCAGCAACTCTTCTGAGAAGGCTGTCCACAAGGTTTAGGAGTGTGTCTATGGGAATGTTTGACCATTCTTCAAGAAGCGCATTTGTGAGGTCAGGCACTGATGTTGGACTAGAAGGCCTGGCTCGCAGTCTTCGTTCTAATTCATCTGAAAGGTATTGAGGTTGAGGTCAAGACTCTGTGCAGGCCAGTCAAGTTCCGCCACCCCAAACTCGCTTATCCATGTCTTTATGGACCTTGCTTTGTGCACTGGTCCAAATAATTTGGTGGGGGAGGATTATGGTGTGAGGTTGTTTTTCAGGGGTTGGGCTTGGCCCCTTAGTTCCAATGAAATGGACTCTTAAGGCATCAGCATACCAAGACATTTTGGAAAATGTCATGCTCCCAACTTTGTGGGAACAGTTTGGGGATTCCAACATGACTGCACACCAGTGCACAAAGCAAGGTCCTGACCTCAACCCGATAGAACACCACTGGGATGAATTAGAGTGGAGACTGCGAGCCAGGCCTTATCATCCACATCAGTGCCTGACCTCACAAATGCTCTTCTGAAAGAATAGTCAAACATTCCCATAGACACACTCCTAAACCTTGCGGACAGCCTTCCCAGAAGAGTTGAGTTGCAAAGTGTGGGATAATTCAATGTTGAACCCTACGGACTAAGACTGGAACTCCATTAAAGTTCATGTGCGTGTAAAGGCAGGCGTCACAATACTTTTGGTAATATAGTGTATGTGCGAATTGGATGCAGTTCACACATGTCCGGGGCGGCCATGGTGCGAATTCCAAAAGGGTACTGTGCGTTTTCGGGTCTGGTTCAGGTGCAAATTCAGGAAAAAATTCTGAACAGGAACGCACTGGACCCCAGGCTGGAAACCGCAGCCGCACATATGTGAACCCAGCCTAAAATTCAAAAACATTAGCATGTATAATGCAACATACACCTTGATAAAGTAAAAAAAAAAAAAAAATAAAGGGTTAAATATCAAATTTCAACTTTTTTAAATAGGCCACTAAACACTACAATGGATCTTTTTTATTTTATTTTTTATTTTTTTTTAGAATCAGAGATAATTGCCCAGAAATGTAAGAAATATAAGCCAGCCCCCATGCTGGGGGAGAGGACAGTAAATTAATTTAATTCTAGGCTGTTCAAAGTATAAAATCTGCAGAAGATAAAACTTCAACAGCAGCCAAGCAGTGTTCAGCGAGCCCGTCCACAAATCACCCAGAATCTGATCACACTTCAGCTCCACAGCAGCAGCAAGAGGGTCTGCCAGCAAAGGCCTGAACACAAGATGAACCTGCGCCTGGGGCCGAAACTCGTTACCAAGGGGGTTAACCCCCTCACTGCAACTGAAGAGGAGTTCATTAAAAGCACACAAAGCTGTTACGCAGCTATCCAAGCTTCTCTCCCTTCCCCGGCCCTAACATTCCCAACTTTCACTCATGTTTAATCGCCGCACTGGGATACATGATGTACTTTTTCTGGCAAGGAGCTTGGGCCAGAAATACAATGGCCAGATAATTAATATGAACGATCCACAGGCTGAACAGAATCGCTCTGAATTATGTTGCAGAGATGAACGCCGGTCTTTAAGCAGGAATCAGGCTTGGCAAAATGATCAGTGAGAGATTTTGTGTAAATTAAATATTTGGACGAGTGGCATCTGAAGATGGCATACACAGGGAACAGACGCAGGAGGTGTTAAAGGGCAACTAGCACTTAAATTCACAGCTAGAAAATGTATACAGGAACATTTTTAATAGCCAAAAGAGGTGTAAAATAATGAAGACACTCTTGAAAGCCAGCCCCTCCTGATGTATAACATGTCTGCATCGGGTAAGGAGGGTGATAACGCTTTTCAGACCATACCGCTCCTGATGTATAACATGTTTGCATGGGGTAACACTTTTCAGACCATTCCGCTCCTGAGAAGACATGCAGCTGCTACCACGTACATTCTGTTATTAGTAAGACCCCTTTCATACTGGGGCGCTTTGCAGGCGCTAGAACGATAAAAATAGCGCCTGCAAAGCGCCCTGAAAGAGCCGCTGCTATCTTTCCGAAGTGAAAGCCCCGAGGGCTTTCACACTGGAGCGGTGCGCTGGCAGGACGGTAAAAAAAGTCCTGCTAGCAGCATCTTTGGAGCGGTGTGTATACCGCTCCTTCAACGCTCCTGCCCAAATTGAAATTTGAAATGAATGGGTAGCGCGGCTATACCGCCAGCATAGCGCTGCTGCAGCAGCACTTTGCGGTGGTTTTAACCCTTTCTCGGCCACTAGCGGGGGGGTAAAAGCGCCCCGCTAGCGGCCAAATAGCGACACAAAATTGACAGTAAAGCGGCGCTTTACCGCTGACACACCCACCGCCCCAGTGTGAAAATATACTAGTTAAAATGTTATTAAACCCACAAAAGTAAAATCAGTCTGTATATGCAGTAGAGCATGCTTGTTCTGCTCACTGTGGGGTTAATCATCTGCATTGTGTAAACAGGCTGCTTGATCCTGTATGCACAGATCCTCCCCTTCGTCCACTGACTCCAGAACATGTCTGGATAGTACATAGCCTTGGGGACAAGCTGCACCTGCTCAGTTTGGTATATATGGCTAGAGAATGTTTTTTTCTTGGGAGAGTACATGTGATCAGCACAGAGCCAATCAGTACTGTCCAGACAGAGGGTCAGGGGTCCTGGATTCTGATAAGACAGCCAGTGCAGTGTGAAATCTCCTCCTACAAGATTTACAAGTAACTGATGGAAGTCACAAGACTGCTATATACTGCTGATGAGAAAAGGTATTTAGCAGTTTATATTTACTAAAATATTTACATCTCCATGTTCTATACTGTGGGAGACCAGATATAGTAAAGGCAGGCTCCTGGGTTTAGTAACACTTTAATATCAATAGGGGCCCTTTTACACGGGCGGACTGATGGGATCTGCTTGTCAGTTTTTCAGGCGGACCTGATCAAACCCTTCAGTCTCCTCTATGGAGCGGCGGGTGTCAACGGACATGTGAATCAAAATGATTCTATAGCTTACAATCTTGTTATTTCCTTGTACTCGCTCTCTGATTTCCACTGGTTTCCAGGAAATCCTCTATGCTGCACTCTTTATTTGTAACTGACTTTTGCAGCAGGGAACTCTGCACCCTGATGTAAGGGGGGAACTCTGTGGATTCTTGTGTAAGGGGGGCTCTGGTGACTTAGTGACCTCCTTACATCAGAGTTTCCCTTTACACCAGTCTGCAGCATTCCCACTTATATCAGACTTCACAGATTTCTCCTTTACATCACAGTCCACAATGTTCCCTTTTACATCAGGGTCCACAGAGTTCCCCCTTGCAATGTAAAGGCGAACCTTGCAGACTCTGATGTAAGGGGGAACTCTGTGCTGGGTTATATTAACTTGATCTTCATGTAAAAGGAGAAATATTTGCTATTTGTTATACCTTAAAGGAGTTGTAAAGGTTCGTGTTTTTTCACCTTAATGCATCCTATGCATTAAGGTGAAAAAACACCTGTCAGTGACCGGCCCCCCAGCCCTCCCCCCCATTTTACTTACCTGAACCCCTCGAACTTGTCCCACTGGGACGCACCATCTCTCTGCTAGGGGGTTCTTGGCTGTTGCTTGGATAGATTGATAGCAGCGCAGCCATTGGCTCCCGCTGCTGTCAATCAAATCCAATGATGCGGCCGCCAGGGGGTGGGGCCAAGTCCTGCATTCGGCATCTATGGCCCGCAAGGTAACCTCCTAAGAGAACCGCCGAGGGACCCCAGAAGACGAGGTTTGGGTCCATTCTGTGTAAAACGAACTGCACAGTGGAGGCAAGTATGATATGTTTGTTATTTTAAAAAAAATACCTTTAGTGTCACATTAAACACATTGCTAATTGCACTAGCTACATGTCTGTAGCTTAAAGTGCTATTAAAGTCTTGTTTTTTGTTTGAAAATAACAAACATGTTATACTTACCTGCTCTGTGCAGTGGTTTTGCACAGAGCAGTCCAGATCCTCCTCTTCTCGGGTCCTTTTTTGGTGCTCCTGGCCCCTCCCTCCTGCCCAGTGCCCCCACAGCTATGGCGGCACCCGAGCCAAGGCACTGCTTTGTGTGTCCATTCAGATAGGAGCTGCGGTTTGGCCCCACCCCCTATTTCTCCTCATTGGCTCACTGACTTTGATTGATAGCTGCGGGAGCCAATGGCACCCTGCTGCTGTCTCAGTTGAGGCTCTCATGCAACACTGCTGGATCAAGATGGGGCCTAGGTAAGTATTAGGGGGGCTAAGGGGGGATGCTGCACATAAAAGTTTTTTTTATCTTAATGCATTGAATGTATTAAGATTAAAAAAAAAAAAAACCTTCTGCCTTTAGAACCACTTTAAATACTGATATTTGCACTGACATTTTGACTGACTTTTTGAACTGTCAGTAAAAAAAAGTGGCTCCGTCAGTAAATTTTGTGTGTTGTGTCAGTAAATTTCACTTCAGAAGGTTGGCATCCCTGCTTCCACATACCATCAGAAATCCACCAACCCTCCAAGTCTTTAAAACCCATCTTTAATAAAGGCTTATAAAGCGGAATCACATCATCACTACCCTGCTATCTACAACACAACGCTTACTGTCAGGTCTTCCTTCCCTCTTTGTATCTGTTCATTCTCCCTGTAGATTGTGAGCTCTTTTGGAACTTATGTATTTTTGTATGCAATAATAATATAGCACCTGGTGTGTTCTCAGCTTGTGCAGTTTTGCAGAAGATGACAGGTCTAGGTAAATCAATAATATCAACAGCACTCAACTGCGGGGTTGAACAACCAAAGTCTCGAGGGTGTATGGGCAAACTGGCCATCAGTCAGGACATATGTTTACACAAAGCTATGAACTCTATGAAGTCCAACATGCACAAAAGGTAAAGCCAGTTTTCTCAGGAAGGCTTGCCAAATCAAAGGTGCAGCACTCACATTTGACTGCTCTCAAGTAATAGGAACATGAAGTGCATGGTAAATTTGGCTTACAGTATAAATTTTGATTACGCAGAAAGGGGAAACATTTCCTTTTAGTCTGTAAACCAACTGTGAGGAACCCTTGTAAAAGCAACACTAGACGTGAAGTTAACTGGTCATGTTTCAGTAACTGCTACCCACTTTGAGATGTGTGTGTGTTTTGGCAAATGATTACACCTAGCCGGGCTCCAAACTCCACGGGGGACTCCTACCAGTAAGTCCCACATTTTAGAAATCTTTACACAGACGGAATGGCAATCAGTAGAAGACAAACATGTATAGCTTATTAGAAAACCAAACCAGAAGTTTCATATTTTTAGTGTTTTCTGGCTTTTCGGTAAACTGCTTTCAGAAAAACACCTGTTTTTGTGGATTCCAGATAACAACTTTTCTTTCCTGGATTCCAAATAGCAGGAAACACAGAACACAATGTATTCTATGTATTAAAGTGTCACTAAACCCACATCATGAAAACCTATCCATAAATGTTCTAATACATGGATGGCACAGTGGTGTAGTGGATAGCACTTTCGCCTAGCAGTAAAAAGGGTCGCTGGTTCGAATCCCAACCATGGCACTACCTGCCTGGAGGTTGCATATTCTCCCTGCGCCTATGTGGGTTTACTCTGGGTACTCCGGTTTCCTCCCACACTCCAAAGACATGCTGGTAGGTTAATTGGCTTTGCTCTAAATGTGCCCTAGTATATGAATGTGAATCAGGGACCTTAGATTTGTAAGCTCCTTGAGGGTAAGGACTGATGTGAATGTATATGTAAAGCGCTGTGTACCTTAAATAAATAAAAAATAAATAAATATTACATGCTGGTCATACTTACTCGGTCACTATAATTTTCTTTTAAACCAATATTAAAAATACTACACTATGAGACTTCTACTCTGGTCTCGTGTGGAGTCATTTTTTATGTCCTAGCTTCATCCCGAGGGGCCATTTGAGTGGAGTGGTGTTGGCAGTAGGAATCAACCTGGTATTCCAAATGAGCTTTTTGACCTACCTTAAAAAGTGGTCAGACACCTGTGGTGAGTTGCCACCTACCCATTGAGCAATCATGGTGGAAGAACTAGAAGCTTCAGAAAAGGAGGGGCAATACTAACAGTACTACCAAAACCGGACTTTATGGGCCAGGAAACAGTGGAGAAAGGAGTATTACAAAAAGAACTATCATATTTATTGAATTTTTTTTTTTACAAAATATACACAGAACAATAAAGATAAAAACCATCATACATATGCATAATAATATTGTACAGACGCACAAGAGCTCACTGTACAATATTATTATGCATATGTATGATGGTTTTTATCTTTATTGTTCTGTGTATATATTGTAAAAAAATTTTTCAATAAATATGATAGTTCTTTTTGTAATACTCCTTTCTCCATTGTTTCCTGGCCCATAAAGTCCGGTTTTGGTTGTACTGTTAGTATTGCTCCTCCTTTTCTCATATACGAATGGATGTGGCTTGAAAGTGCCTTTTCTCTATTTATAACTAGAAGTTTCATTTAAAAGCATGTTGTTTTTTTGGGGGGGTTGGGTACACTATTACAAACTGACTTTTATACCGCGTACACACGATCGGAAATTCAGCCAGCAAAAGACCAACAAGAGCTTTTGGTCGGAAAATGTGACCGTATGTATACTCCATCGGACTTTTGCTGGCCGAATTCCAGCCAGCAAAAGATTGGGAGCATGTTCTCAATTTTTCGGGTCGAAAAAAGTTCCGATCAGAAATTCCGATCGTCTGTAGCAATTCTGACGCGCATAGTTCCTACGCATGCTCGGAAACAATTCGACGCATGCTCGGAAGCATTGAACTTCATTTTCTCGGCTCGCCGTAGTGTTGTACCTCACTGGGTTCTTGACAGTCGAAAGTTCAGCAAACTTTTGTGTGACCGTGTGTATGCAAGCCAAGCTTGAGCAGAATTCCGTCAGAAAAACCATCCAAGATTTTTCTGACGGAAAATCTGCTCGTGTGTACGCGGCATTAGCTTGCTATATGTTCAATATTCCAGGTTTTTATTTGTTTTTTTTAGCAGTGCTATATGTTCATATGCATTTATGTTCATGTTATATACTGTATATTCACTTATATACCTAGTGCCTACCTTTTATTTTGTATAACACAAGATTTGTTTTCTGTATTCTGCAAAAAAAAACCTGGTTGATCCTGCTGCTCTCTATGTCCACCTTCTGTTCATGTCCCCAATTCAGCCAGGGATTTTGCAGCTGTGGTGGCATCTCTGCACATGCTCAGTTTTCAGTGGGTTTATATGTTAAGCATTTCCTCCCTATCATATCTGAGCAGCCCATGTGACTATAGAGTCACATAGTGGACATATACACAGTGGCAAATTACAGCCCACTCCCTTCCTCATTCTCCATTCCCACTAACCAGCTAAATACAATGGGGGTGGGATATTACATGTAGACTGATGGAGGATTCACCTCCCTCTTATTCTAAGACACAGGCTGCAGGGGTGTGACTCGCCCACACCATGTTATTGCCAAGAAATAATAAAGATTTTATTTCAAATATACACAATATTGTCAAAAGTATTGTGGCGTCTAGCTGCACAGGGTGGGCCAACGCAATATTGAACCCTACAGACTAAGACTGGGATGCCATTAAAGTTCATGTAAAGGCAGGTGTCCCAATACTTCTGAAAATATAGTGTATATTTGTATGACAATTTAAAACAGGGGCAGAAATCCACAACCATTTGGGGAATCTCCTAAGTCTGCAGCGAGTTATCGGGGCCAGTGTGGAGAGAGGACGAGGTGCCATTGGAAGCCACACTACAGTGTGGGGAAGCAGTTCTGGGACCGGATCGTGGAGAGACAAAGCCACTCCCAGGATGCTGTGCTGCCTGCCAGAGTCACCCTAAGCAACCTAAGCGTTTTGACGCCTGATCGAAGAGGCAAATAAATCAGTGTTACCGGGACTGGTAAGCGGGCCTTGCAGCCAATATTTGCTACCACTGCTAGGGAGTAAAGTCACTAGGAGCTACTTAACCAGTGACCCCATAGCTCTAATACTGCTTGCAGGCCTTACTGACGGCCGCAATGCGCACCAACGAGCTCCAACAAAACTTAGGACTAAGGACTGCCCCTAGTTGTAACTACCTTGAAGCTCTGCTGGCCTGTTTAAAGGGGTACTATACCTCTGTCTATTCGTTTGAGTGCACTCAAAACCCAGTGGAGATTTATAAATACACTTGTTGCATTTAAAGTTTATATGCATTGTTTATTGCTAACCTGCCCGCTGAGTGTGTTCAATTTGGTTTAACTGTTACTTACACTATAATAGTCAATCAATAGATTAAGCGTATTTATCACTAAACAGGTGTGTGTGTATTTATTGCCATATCCCACAGCCAGGCAAAAGGTATTTCTCACTTGTGCTGTAAATTGTGCTTGCAGTAATTTTATTAAATCAGGTATACCAGGGGGGCTGAGGTTGTTCTTGGAGTCGAGGCACAGAACAGAGAACCTTTAACCAGCGGCTCCTTCGGGGGTGGCGCTATACTCGCAAGCCGAGGTATTACTGTATATCAATTAGGAAAAAGGTACCTAAATGTAAAATTACAGGGCTATCATCCACATAGAAATAGAAGGGACAATGTAAATTAAACCGTGTGTGTTTAGTATTATTGTAACTCTTATTAGTTCATGAACTGTCTCTCACTGCTGACAACTGATATAACCTTCAGAATAACCAGTTGGCAGCTTATAACATATCACCTCATTTTAGATTTTTTTTTCGTACCACAACAATTCTATGTTCCAGATACAGATATCAAACACATAATTTTTACCATTGGCAAACAGGATTACAAAACACAATTAGTGATCAAAGTTATCTGCAAGACATGAGTATATCAACCATAAGACCCTTTTCACACCGAGCCGCCTATAGTGTCTACGGTAAAACGCCGCTATTTTTAGCGGCGTCTTACCGTCAGATTTGCGGCACATTTTGGCTGCTAGTGGGGCGTTTTTACCCTCGCTAGCGACCGAGAAAGGGTTAAAACTGCCCACAATGCGCAGCAACAGCGGCGTTTTGCCGGCGGTATCCCAGCGCTGCCCCATTGTTTTCAATGGGGATTAGCAGCGGAGGAGCGGTAAACACACCGCTCCAAAGAAGCTGCTGTCAGGACTTTTCCTTATGTCTTGCCAGCACACCGCTCCAGTGTGAAAGCCCTCAGGCTTTCACACTGGAAACAATGGAGCAGCTGTTTGAGGGTGGATTGCAGGCGCTATTTTTAACGCTATAGCGCCTGCAAAACGCCCTTGGTGTGAAAGGGGTCTTAGCAGTCAGTTAGCATCCAATTATCATACGATCTGCCGGATGGATGGCGAACATATCCCCATCCGTATGTTTTTACCGGATTTTATCAGGTCGGGTGTCAGCAGACACATGTCTGCTGACATCCGCCACCCCATAGAGAGCAATGGGCGGTTCGATCGGGTCCTCTCGAAAAACGGGCAGACGGGCCTGATTGGTCCGCTGGTGTGAAAGCGATCTTACATACATTTTTTTTTTTCCGTTTTCTCCTACAGCACCCTGTCAGCTTTTAAGAGAAAAGAAAAGTGACTTGGCCCATGGTCAGTAGTTGCATGAAAAATGGGAGTTTGGGATTTCAAAAACCAAAACCCTGGGTTCTTCAGAAGACAACCCAAAATTTGTAAAAGGCACATTGCTGTAAAATGTAGCTCCGGCTTCAGTATTCCAAATATCACTACAGGTACACTTCAAGCCAAGTAAAAATCAATCAATGTAGTGCTAAAGCCATCCAAACACTGTACACGAAAGTCCACGTAATTTACTTGTCCTGGAACTTTAGGTTGTGCATTTCAGCCAAATCAAATAGATACTTGAAAAGTGCTTTTGGGTGGGATTGCATGAAGGGTGGTATTTAGAAGCTGGGAACACAGTGGCCCACATTTTCACAGACTTGAACTCAGGGCCACTTAGAAAAAGAAATGTTGACCAGTGGGGACAAGGGGACAGCCAGGTGCAGAAGATGCAAAGATGATAATTAAAGGCACTCAATTGGCTTATAGTTCAAGTGAGTTCCAAATGTAAAATTTTTAGGTTTGCTCTGCCTTTTCGATGTATTAATTTATGCAATATGACACAAAAATAATTAACAAAAAAATATATATAAATAATATATATATTTATATTATGTGTGTAAGTTACATACGTGTGTATCAGTAAATATAATAAGTAAGTCCACTTAAAACATCAGGGTTAACATTCTTGTACAGAAGCCTGTCTACACATCTGTAAAAAGAAAAAGCTAGAATTTTGCAGTTGTATTCTGTCAATTCCAAAGAGCAACAGTGCCCTCTAATGTCCATCGCTTAACATTACATCATTTTACATTTTAAATGGTAAAATGGTGAGGAGGCAAAATTATAATCAAATATGAAATTCTATATCCCAATGCATTACCTGCATCATTGCCCATCTCACTGTCTATGCACTGCAAACGCTTCAGTACTTAAATAGGAACTATGATTTAATTAAAAAGCAGAATACTGTTTTAAAATGAGTTGCTGCCAAAGTTACCAAAAAATAGGCTAAAATTTGACCTGGGATCGCAGACCAAAAGCTATGTCTGTTGGACCATTGCCACCTTTTCGCTTTTACGCTTAAAGAACTCTGCAAAGTATAATTTTTATCAAAACAAATCACAATTATATAAACCTAATGCAATGAAAGACTTATAGTATATACAGCCCCTTAACAGCTGTAATAATATTTGAAGAATTAAAAAACAATTAAAAATATAAAAGAAGTGTGTGGCTCCTCAGAAAATCATAGCTGTCACTACTGTTGGGAGGGGGGGCATAGACACATGGCCCCCAAAGTCTCCAAATGATTTTAAAGTAGAGTGGACACAATAGCAAGGGAAGCTTTTGCTATCACTTCTGCTAAAACTTAGCCCATGGGTGCTCAACCTGTGGCTGTCCATCTGTTGTGGAACTACAAGTTCCATCATGCCTCTGCCTTTGGGAGTCGTGCTTGTAACTGTCAGCGGCTTGCAATGCCTCATGGGACTTGTAGTTCCCCAACAGCTGGAGGGCCACAGGATAAGCACCCAGGGCTTAGCCCAATCTGAACACTAAAAGACAAGTATATAATGGTTTTAGATATGTGTTACATTCATTTTGAGTTTATACATTTCAAACAGATGTCTTTAAAACTTATATAAAAATGTTTGTATTAGAAATAAAAACTTTGAATGACATTGGATTCACAGAGTACTGTGGGTCTTATAAAGGGAGAGGACGGTAGAAGCTGTTTACTTTCAGGTTCTCTTACCAAGATTGCAACTTTGTACGGAGTCCTCAAAAAAGCAGACAAGGCAGGATGAGAGAGAGGATAATGCAAACTTACTTTTTTTATTTATTTTTTTATTTGAAGTGTTACACTTCATTCAAGTTTCTGCATAACAGCATGGTGCGGTGAAATGCGGTGCCGTCCAGTGTGCTGATGAAAAACGGAGACATGTCACGTTTTTTTTTTTGCACATCACACCAACATTGTGTTGTAAACAGAGCACATGGAAAAAGAATGTTTTCTATGTGCCCCTTGCAGTGATGCAGATCACTGTACATAGTGTGAATAGGCCTTATCTCGTTCAATGCTTTTCAGCTGGAGCTATAGAGCTCTGTAAACAGAAGGCCTTTTTTTAACAAAGTAGTAAAAGAGAGTCATATGAAATGGAGCCACGAGCTGTTGGCTGGATATGAGACAGAAACATTCATTCAATATTTCAAATAACTGCCCAACTCTCAGAAGTACATGCCCCCTTCCCGGCTACCAGGACTGAGAAGAAAGCTTCAAGCCACCTCGTTGGAGCTCACGCAGGACCATAGACTCCTTCTCTAGCCCCATGTTACAGCACTGAGGCAAGCACCAGGTACCTATCACTTTCTCATGACTGAGCTCATCCATATCAGGTGGCTGAACTCATTCAGGTCTCAAAACTGAGTAGTGCAAGAGCAAAGAAAAGTGAGTCCCCCCTGAAAACTGCTTTATTACCCATCGGTAATAAATCAACATTTCAGCTGACTTTTCCACTTCCTTATATTCTTATTATAAATATATATATATATATATATATATACAGCCACACAGCATCTCACAAAAGTGAGTACACCCCTCACATTTGTAAATATTACCTGTATATCTTTTCATGTGACAACACTAAAGAAATTACACTTTGCTACACACAGCGTTTAATGTCTAAATCACTGGCAACAAAAGTGAGTACACCCCTAAGTGAAAATGTCCAAACTGGGCCCAAAGTTTCAATATTTTTTTCCAGAATTATCTTAACCCTCTTGGGCATGGAGTTCACCAGATCTTCACAGGTTGCCACTGGAGTTCTCTTCCACTCCTCCATGATGACATCACGGAGCTGGTGGGTGTTAGAGACCTTGCGCTCCTCCACCTTCCGTTTGAGGATGCCCCACAGATGCTCAATGGGGTTTAAGTCTGGAGACATGCTTGGCCAGTCCATCACCTTTACCCTCAGCTTCTTTAGCAAGGCAGTGGTAATCTTGGAGGTGTGTTTGGGGTCGTTATCATGTTGGAATACTGCCCTGCGGCCCAGTCTCCGAAGGGAGGGGATCATGCTCTGCTTCAGTATGTCACAGTACATGTTGGCATTCATGGTTCCCTCAATGAACTGTAGCTCCCCAGTGCCGGCAGCACTCATGCAACCCCAGACCATGACACTCCCACCACCATGCTTGACTGTAGGCAAGATACACTTGTCTTTGTACTCCTCACCTGGTTGCCGCCACACACGCTTGACACCAAATAAGTTTATCTTGGTCTCATCAGACCACAGGACATGGTTCCAGTAATCCATGTCCTTAGTCTGCTTGTCTTCAGCAAACTGTTTGCGGGCTTTCCTGTGCATCATCTTTAAAAGAGGCTTCCTTCTGGGATGACAGCCATGCAGACCCATTTGAAATCGCAAAAAGCGTTTATTGATTGGTTTGCGCAAAAGTTTTAGTGCCTACAAAATAGGGGATAGTTTTATGGCATTTTTATTAATAATTTTTATGGCGGACAGATCAGACACTTTTGGTGCTATTTTGCGACCATTCACATTTATACAGCGATCAGTGCGATTAAAAATGCACTGATTACTGTGTAAATGTGACTGGCAGTGAAGGGGTTAACCACTTGTGGACGCTGCAGGGGTTAAATGTGTCCTAGGGATGTGTTCTAACTGTGGGAGGTATGGGCTACGTGTGTCACGACACTGATTACCGCTCCCGATCACAGGGAGCGGTGATCAGTGTCCTGTTACTAGGCAGAATGGGGAATGTTTGTTTACATTAGCATTTCCCCATTCTACCTCTCCATGAGATGATCGCAGGTATCCCCGCGGACATCGAGTCCGCGGGACCCGTGATCGCACTCACGGAGCTCGTGGTGGGCAGGCGCGCGCCCACATTGCGGCGTCTTAAAGGGCAACGTACAGGTACGTTAATATGCCTGTACGTGCCATTCTGCCGACATATATTGGCGTGAGCCGGTCGGCAAGGGGTTAAAAACTTAAAATTTGGCAGCTACAAATACTGTAGCTACTGACTTTTAATAAAAAGATGCTGATTAGCTCAAGGATCCAGCTCTGTCTTCACCCGGGTTGGTTCTTTGCCGGTCTTCAGGTCCCCGTTGCCACGTTAACTGTGGGAAGCTGGCTGTGACTTCCTGCAGATTCACAGCCGACACTCCACTGTGCATACACGAGCCGTGCTGTGCTATCTGAATGGTCCCGCAGCTTCCTTGGACCTGTGACATGTTTCAGGAGGTTGCGGGTTGGGGGGGGAGGACGAACTTCCGCTCCAATCGCCTAGCTGATCAGAGCAGAGGGGGGGTGAGTACTTGTCAAAACTAGGTGCCCGCTTCCCAAAAAAAAAGTTTAAAATAAGGAGAGAGGAGGATAAGCAATACTTTTTAGATTACCGTAAGTTTCCCTTTAAGTAACAAACGAATTCAAGCCCACCTCTGGCTAAAAGCTTTTAAGCATGTTATTTGTAAATAAAAGCTGACCGTTGTAACCCCCCTGTCGGTGTACAATGCATGTCTTAACCTCCACTGCCCTCTTTGCACCTTCATTAAAGTTGCTTTCTCTTATCTGTAGATGTCAATATCATAATTACATGTAAAGATCTTAAGCCAACCATAGCTGGATCGAAATTCAGCCAGTGCAGCAGGGACCAGACGAAATTTGATCCATCTATGGGCAGGCTGGTTGTACAGAAATTGATCACTGCTCATTGTATTCTGACAGCAGAGAACTCTCACCATTGTCAGAATACAATAGCTCTGCGGAAGAGATTATCCCATTTAACCCACGTGTGTTGATGTAGGAGCCAAATAATTTTTTTTAAAATGCATCATCTATGGTCTGCCTTAGATGGAGAAGGGGCTTTTTTATGCATTCTTTATTTAAATGTAGCGATATGGACTGTTATCAGAAAGCTTCGTACCTTCCAGTGTTCTAAACATTGTTTGTCCCCATGATTATTCGTGCAGCCAGTGACCTCATAACTGTGTGCCCGGCGGAGAGAGTTATGGGGCATGTAGTCCTCTTTGAATCTGCTGCTATGCATCCATGTACTATAAGACTACGAATCCCAGGGACCCTTGCAGTGGCCTGAAGGTTGCTGGGAGAGACGATAAAAGGAGCTTAGAAGTTTGCGCATGCTCTTTTCCTCCTGGGCCTGACACAAGATGGACATCTCTGTGTGACAAAGAGAGAGAAGTCACGACCTACTACGCGGAATGCTACTTCCCCCCCGAGGCCTGTGGGGTCTAGTCCTGCTACCCGCTGTCGGAAATCCTGTCACTAGCATCATTTAAAGCGTCTACGAATCGGTGCGGACCTCACTACAGAAGGCTGAGACAGAGGATCCGTTGCCTGAGTGTTGCCGTCCGTATTCCTGTCTAGAAGACTGCATATCGGTTTGGGTTGTTGGTGAGAGAGCAAGCTGCTCAATCTTTATATTTTCACTACCACCATTACAGAACACAGTGCACACACATCTCTACCCAAGAACACTTAACTGCATTGCTGGAACACTATACTCAGATGCCTTAGGCCTTCACCACTTGGAATCTATTGCTTTCATCTGCAACCAAACGGATTACAGTTAACATGCTCCAACTAGCTAGTGAAGAACAGACCTGCCACGTGAAACTTTACCGCCATTACTCATAGGAAGCCTATATATAAATAAACAACACTAGCGGGAGATTAGCTCTTCCATTAAAATAGAATAGGCTGTCTAGATTACATCCAAGTAAGGCCACTTGTGTAGATACCTGGAACATCCACTAGGGGGTGACTTTGGATGCGAATATAGTGCCTCCTTGTGTACATAGCATTAGTTGACACTGTTATCGCAGCTCAGCAGATTTATTCCTCTCTTTGTAAAATAACCCTTTTTCTATTTGGTTCAAGTAAAACATTTTAGAACCTTATACCACTGAATTTCTTGATTCTTGCTCTATAGTATTAACAGGATGTCTGAACTCAGAGTGTTGGAAGGTTCACTTGGTCATGGCCATGCAGATGAGCAGGTAATTCTTTAGAGAATACATACAGGAATAGCATGTCCAATAATTAAAACAAGTAGATACCGTAAGAAGATTCACATAAGAAATTACACAGCCCAGATTCTATGCAATAGGGTTGATTTACTAATAGTAGAGAGTGCAAAATCTTTTGCAGCTGAGCATGGCAATCAGCTCCTAACTTTTGACAAAAAAAAACTGGAAGCTGATTGGTTTCTATGGAGAGCTGCACCCGATTTTTCAATCTCCAGTTTTAGTAAATCAATCCCAATGCAACATAAAAAGAATCGTTTTGTGGACAAAATTCTCGTTTTTGATCCCTTCAAACCTAGATACCATCCTTTCTAGCAGAACATTTTCTCTTCCCTTGCATCCCCCCTTAACATCTGTCCCTTCTCCCTTCTTTTCGCTTCAAACCTTCCCTATACTAGCATCTTCCTTAATTACTGTATATGAGAAAATATTATATTGGAAAAGGTGTTTTGATGCAATATTATTTAAGGGGTTCTGCAGATTCTACTAAAAAATTGAACAAACAATAGGCAGCTAAGATACTGCCAATCTATACATTACATAAGTAAAGCTAAGTAAAGAGTAGCCCCTTGCTCCAATTCACTGCCTGTAAGTGGCTGGCATGGTGTTTGCATTGTGATCGTTTCTAGACAGGCACAATAAGCGTGTCCCAAGTTAAGCATGCACTCCTAATGGGTGACAGGCATTGAGTAGGGTCTCTCTCTATGTGGTGAATATTGTTCAGCCTGATACAGACCCCAATTCCCATAATTCCTTCAGAAGTATGTGCCCACTCCAAGCTTACTCCTGGTCTTCCTGTAGAGAAATGCCCAGAATGCAAATACTGTGTCATCTCAGCCAGTGGGACCAGGGTGTAATGCCATAATCAGGTACTCATTTATCATTTAAAGGTAGCACCCTCTAGTGTGCTAGTAGTGAAGTACAGGAAAATGTATTTGACTTATGGCAAGTGTAAGTCTGGAATCTGGGTCACAATTTAGTGCAGGTCCAGCTGGATGACTCTTAAAGGCAGGTCTCTGGTGCCTCCCCCTGATTCTAGAAGTTTGGAGAAACTTATAGAAGTTAGTGGGCAGAGGCCAGGAGGCTTGATCTGCATACTTAGGGGAACCTAGCCAATCTCCAGGCGTATTGGCAGGGTGGCCAGACCAGCCCTTAAATATAGATGAGTCAGACTAGCAGGGGAGTCGGTGGAAGATGGAGTGCTGAGGAGGCTGTTGTGGCCTAGGAGGGGTCGCTAGATCTAAGGGAGACCCCAGCTCCAGGCTGGGCTCAGGGTGGCTCAAGAGTATCCATTTCAGCAGTGCGATTTGATTTGGAATCTTGACTGAGAAAAATGGGAGCAAGAAGGACAGTGTGAGTACATCAGCACACCCAGAGATTTTCAAGGGGAGAGGCTTCCACAATTACCAAACTTTCTAAAGGACAGCGTTGTGCTTAACCCTTTATCCTTGCCCTGGGAGATCTTCAGAGCAGCCAGGAGGGCTGGTAGTGCCTGCAAGCAAGTGTAGCTGGGAGCAGTTCTACCTTAGGAGAGGATACACTCCTGCATGCAGTTTGCCTTATCTTTTTGTGCTATTTCCAACTCTGTAATGGACTTTTGATATTATTCTACTAAGGACTGTGTGAGGAAAGGAAGAAAGCAGTTCAGGATCTTTTTGTACAGAAGAGGAACGTTGTCCCCTTTTTGTTGATCTTTGCTTCAAGTTGGGCATCCCATAAATCCCTTCACCCCATCCAAGTTGTTACCCCTAATAAAACATCAAAAATGAAGTTAAGGGCTTGACTTCTTGTGTCTGGATAAAAGCAGAAAATGCATGTTGCCTGGCTGTGCAGAAGTAGGGGAGCCAGTCACCAACAGCCCTTGTGGGGGTAGAGGTTCTTTTGATGGCTCACCACTTCTAGCTTGCCTACCAAAGTAAAAAAGGCTGTGTAAAGCCTTGTACACACGATGAGAATATCAGACAAATGATCATCTGTTTCTTTTTTGCATGCTAGTCTCCATATAGAAAATTAAGAGGTTACTAAAGTTACGAAAATTCTCCTATGATAGAATGCAACTTCGGAAGTGATGAGATGTGTTGTATTGTATTTGTATTGTATTTTCAGATGAAAATTGTGGTAATTAAAACGAAAATCATACAATCTGGTGTCGTATGAGTAAAATGTTTGCTTTTGGCCATTTAAATAATTTTGGATGAACTAACGTGATTGGCTCTTGAAAGCTGATAATCGTACGATCGCGTCAAAAAAGCGGTATTTTTGTCTGATTTCCTGATCGTGTGTACTAGGCTTAAAACCTGTGTCAGAGTTTACACATACTGTAGCTAATGACCCCCATCACCACTAACATGACATTGCTCAGGCCTGATGAACACTGCATTGAGGAAAGGAGGCAAAATTGGTATATACCTCCCCATACCCATAAGTGTTGGGCATATCCAAGGGCTCCGACATGCGATGAGAACAGTGGAAGAGTGGAGGGCAATTATCAGCAGGAGGCGTTGGGTGTCTAATCAAGAGAACCTTTAACATTCTAATATTAAAAATTACACTGAAGCTGTATACCTACCACCCTTACATGACTTCTTGCCCCCTAATGTGCCATGCTTTCAAGCAAACATGCGGACATCCTTCTTTCTTCTACAATTCAGTCCTCAGTGCCTAAGAGACCTGAAACTAGATCCTAGCTATGTCATGGGGAGATATGTTTAGATGTATGCAAATACCACCTTTTAAAAAGTCATTATTTTTCCATGAAATCTGGGGAAGGGGAGGGAGGCGGAATGGAGCCCCTGCAGCGGTAACTAAGGGAAACGTACAGGCACTGTAAAGATAAGCTGTGATGCCAAAACATGGCTTCTCTGCAAATACTAGAGTAGTTTGCTTTTTAACAGCAAGTGACAGGTATTCTTTAACTTCTAACATATACTGCCAATTGATGCTAACAGCCAAGAAATGGGCGCAGTATGTGATTTCACGGAACACTTACTCTCGGATCACACTGATGTGGCGTGGGATTCGCACTGATTCCTGTGCCTTTCCTGCACCCCATCACAATCGCACTCCGTTAATGCAAACTGCTGCGGGTGTCAGTAATAACAACACCCCAAAAAAAGGTTGCAAAAGGCAGTGCTAAATCGGATAGCATGGGTGTGAAGCTCCATGCTATCTGATTCTAGTGTGGCCAAAAAAAAGTGCATGCACCTTTTTCATGCGGGTGCCGTGCGATTTGAGCCATGCAAAATGAATGGGCTCAAACTGCACTGCAAGGAATCACAAGGATTTGAACAGGAATGCGGTGTGATTCATGCCCGTATCACGTGTGGTTTCCCGCACCACATCAGTGCAAACCAGCACTGAGACTTTGTATAAGTCGACAGCAAATAGAGAACGTTCCATTCGGGAATCCTATTTATTTTTAAATGACAGCAGCTGAATTGCCATGGTCACAATAGACTCAATTTACGAAACAATGTTGTTCAAGGTATTTGCCTAAATGTTTATTAATTTCAGCCATGTGACTGTTATTCTCCACTCTCATTGGCTGTCTTTGCTGAATATAATTGACAGTATTGAAAATAACGGTTGTTCTAGCTTAGTGAATTGAGTATATAAAATCTTCAGAAGCACGTAGGAATTTGCAGTCCCTACAATGTATACAAGTTGGAAATGACTCTTTTAAACAAAAAATTTCCATCATAGTAAGGTCAGCAGCAAGCAGCAAATGAAGGAGATAAAGTTACACTTTTAAACTATGAAGATCTGCAGTTAAAAGTACACACTAATAAGGTATAGGACATAAACATTAAAACAGACTATAAGGGCTGAATGTCTATCTTTTACCCTAACAAGCATCCTCTGCACCTGGCTGCCCTCTAGCTATTTCCCTACAGAATCCGATCCCCTGGGGTAACGTAATTTCTGGTATAAACACTTTCCATGGCAACCTCATTCCACTACTTCAGTCAACTGACTGTCACACAGCTGGCAATGTAAACTAAGCATATGATGAAAAAAAAAAAAGCATAAGCAGAACCTACTTGCAGTGAAAACTGCACGTCAACACTTTGAGGGGATCCAGAGATATAGTCATTAGAAAATATATAAGAAAAGACATGACCCTGCCCTTCCTTGGACAATCAAGCCCCATCTCCACCAATATGGTAGGCTGGGATTGGGAGCTGGTAGGACCAAGCTTAAGCCCGATTCACACTGATGCGATGCGGGAAATGCACAGGAATCTCTGCGTTTCCTGCACCGCATAGCAATCTCACTGTGTTCATGCGATCTGCTGCGGGTGTTCATTAATAGTTACGACAGCCCAAACGCAGCTGGCAAAACACAATGCGTTTGTCTGAACCGGATCACATGGGTGTGAACACCTATGGGATTCGGTTCCAGTGTGAACCAAAAAAAGCTCCCTTAACCTTTTTCGTGTGGATGCTGTACAATTTGAGCCATTCAAAAAGAATGGGCTAAAACTGCACAGCACAGAATCTCATGTGATTTGCACAGGAATGCGGTGCGATTCATGTTCAAATCACATGTGGATGGGACAGTGTGAACCAGGGCTAAAGGGTAACTCCATTTTCATGGGACAAAAATAAGCTCTAACGAGCAGGGCCCTCTGATTCCTCCTGTATTAAATTGTATTGTAACTATACTGTCTGCCCTCATGTTGTAAAGCGCTGCACAAATTGTTGGCGCTATATGAATCCTGTATACTAATAATAAATTAGCAAATAAATAACAAATCTAGCATATACAATTGTGGCACAAGTAATATTGTAATTGAATATTAAAGATTACCTTTCCTTTTCAATCTGCAGCTCTGCAATTTTCAGCAAAATGCAATGCATACAGTGCCTTGAAAAAGTATTCATACCCCTTGAAATTTTCCACATTTTCTCATATTACAACCAATACCATAAATGTATTTTATTAGGATTTTACATGATAGACCAACACAAAGTGGCACACAATTGTGAAGTGGAAGGAAAATGATAAATGGTTTTCAATTTTTTTTTACAAATAAACATGTGAAAAGTGTGGCGTACATTTGTATCCAGCCCCCGAGTCAATACTTTGTAGAACAACCTTTCTCTGCAATTACAGCTGCAAGTCTTTTTGGGGATGTCTCTACCAGCTTTGCACATCTAGAGAGTGACATTTTTGCCCATTCTTCTTTGCAAAATATCTCAAGCTCTGTCAGATTGGATGAAGAGCGTCTGTGAACAGCAATTTTCAAGTCTTGCCACAGATTCTTAATTGGTCCGGACTTTGACTGGGCCATCCTAACACATGAATATGCTTTGATCGAAACCAATTCATTGTACCTCTGGCTGTATGTTTAGGGTCATTGTCCTGCTGGAAGGTGAACCTCCGCCCCAGTCTCAAGTCTTTTGCAGACTCAAACAGGTTTTCTTCCAAGATTGCCCTATATTTGGCTCCATCCATCTTCCCATCAACTCTGACCAGCTTCCCTGTCCCTACAGAAGGAACGCATCCCCACAACATGATGCTGCCACCACCATGTTTCACAGTGGGGGTGGTGTGTTCAGGGTGATGTGCAGGGCTAGTTTTCCACAACACATAGCATTTTGCTTTTGCAAACGGGACTTCTTATGGCTTTTTTTCAACAATGGCTTTCTTCTTGCCAATCTTCCATAAAGACCAGATTTGTGGAGTGCACGAGTAATAGTTGTCCTGTGGACAGATTCTCCCACCTGAGCTGTGGATCTCTGCAGCGCCTCCAAAGTTACCATGGGCCTCTAGGCTGCTTCTCTGATTAATGTTCTCCTTGCCCGGCCTGTCAGTTTAGGTGGACAGTCATGTCTTGGTAGGTTTGCAGTTGTGCCATACTCTTTCCATTTTCAGATGATGGATTGAACAGTGCTCCGTGAGTTATTCAAAGCTTGGGATATTTTTATAACCCAACCCTGCTCTCTACAACTTTATCTCTGAATTCCCTTGTGTGTTCCTTGGCCTTCGTGATGCTGCTTGTTCACTAAGGTTCTCTAACAAACCTCTGAGGGCTTCACAGAACAGCTGTATTTATATTAAGATTAAATTACACACAGGTGGACTCTATTTACTAATTAGGTGACTTCTGAAGGCAATTGGTTCCACTAGATTTTAGTTAGGGGTATCAGAGTAAAGGGGGCTGAATACAAATACAAGCCACACTTTTCAGATATTTATTTGTAAAAGGATTTGAAAACCATTTATCATTTTCCTTCCACTTCACAATTATGTGCCACTTTGTGTTGGTCTATCAAATAAAATCCCAATAAAATTAATTTATGTTTTTTGGTTGTAACATGACAAAATGTGGAAAATTTCAAGGGGTATGAATACTTTTTCAAGGCATTGTATTGGTAACCTGGAGGAGTTCTGTACACAGAATGTGTGCAGAACACACCCCAGATATGTAATTTCCTGCTTGTGTGATTGGCTCACTGATTTTCCCAGAAGTCTGTCCTAAGATACAAATTAGATTGAGAGAATCCCCTGCAACAAAAATGTAAATTTTGGTGAGATACTCCCAAAAGGAAATCATTTTTCTCCTTAGAGCCCTGCAGGTGCAGCAGCTGATCAATAATTATAAAATCAATCCCACACAGATTGACACTGACAAACAAACAGCTATTTCTATAGAATGACAAAAGGTAGGAATCTGCAGTTTGTTAAAAATCCTGCAATGTATATAGATCATCCAGAGGGGAATGTTTTTTTTTCTCAACAAAAGTGAAGTTACTCTTTAAGTCTGGGGTCACGCTACTGAGATGCGGGAACCGGCGCAATTCCAGTGCCGGTACCCACATCGCAACTCCCCCGCAGGCAGTTCACACTGCCCTCTGCGAACCGCTGCAGGTGTCAATACAAAATTAATGACACCCCCAGATCGGTTCACAGATCGCAGTGCGAACTGTGAATTCAGACAGGAATCGGATTCCATGGGTGTGAACACTCAAACGATCCGATTCCAGTGCAGGGAAAAAAACTTTTTTTGTACAAATCTAATGAGAGTTCAGCCATACAACTGTATGGCTTAATTCGCATTGCACAGACATCGCATTTGATCTGCACCAGCAATGCAATGCAAATCACATGCAATGTCTGTGTTCGCATATGTCTGAACTCAGGCTAAAGCTGAACTTTAGGCAAATATACAAAAGACACAAATAAATGCAGCTTTGTAATCATTATATGTTTTAAATGCAAGCATTGTGAGCACCAAAATTAGTTTTAATATCAGCCCGTACAGCAGGGCTGGATTATAACAGGAAGAAGCAGCACAAGAAGCCATTAAGTTCTTGTGTGAACAAGGAGCATGCTAATAGTATAAAGCAGAATGACAGATACATAAGCTTATCGATGTGCTGATTCTTATTTAACTGCTCAGTCACAGCTTGTCCATCAAACTGAGGGCATCTAGCAGTAACCAATGTATTCTGCCTACTGGGAAGTGCCCCCTGCTTGCAGAATACAATAGTGCTGCGGGAGGCATTCCCCCCAACACTGAATGTGTTGATGGGGAAATCAAGCTATTTTCATCTGTGGTGGAAGGAAAGAAAAATCGAGTAATCTATGGCCTGCCTTAGCAAAAGACATGGTTCTCATTGTACATCAAAAGTGGCATGGAATATATGCATAACGCTAATATGGAAAAGAATGATACCAAGTACATTGAGCAGACGGATGATAGTAACTAGCTAGTTGGTTAATGGAAGTATAGTGTAAATTCCAAGCAGCAGTACAGGGAATACGAGGAAGAAGAAAGCGAACAAAGGATCCTGGTAGAGTGGGGTATATCAGGTATCATTCTTCATGAAGTAAGAAAGGACTGAGAGATTTCCCTTTCCTTGATATCATAGACAAAACACTGAGAAGTGAGAAGAAACCTCTTCAAAGTGAGGGAAATGCCATCTTTGACAGTTGCCACAGGAACAAGTACCTATCTCGTACCTGGTGAAGACTGGAATGTTGCTGAGGCCTCTCTTGCACCTCTTGCCCAACACTCGACTCCACTTGAAGGTGGAGACAGAGAGTGTTAAGGGCAAGCAGTTGCACAAGTGCTGTAGCAGTTGGCTGGTGATGTCAACTCCGTAGGTGGGTAGAGCTGGTAGTTGCAGTCCTCGGAACAAGATGCAGGAGCAACTTGGCACCAGAGCAGAAGACGGAAGCTGGAGACGGGCAGCAGTCAGCAATAACTGGGGCAAAGAGGGACCGAATCATCAGGCAAAGCAAGTCCAGAAGGCAGGCCAAAGTCAGTAACAGCCAGGCAAAGTGGTACAGAATCAGCAGCCAGGGCAAGTCCAGTAGACAGGCTAAGGTGAGAGTAGTCATTTAAACAGGGTTAAAGCAGGAGCAGAAGCGAAGTCCAAAGGCAAGCCTTTGGAACGTTGCTGAGGCCTCTCTTGCACCTCTTGTCCAACACTCTTGGTGGAGACAGCGAGTGTAAGGGCAAGGAGTTGCACGACTGCTGTAGTAGCTGGCTAGTGATGCCCACTCCGTAGGTGGGTAGAGCTGGTAGTCGCAGTCCTCAGAACAAAATGCAGGAGCAGCTTGGCACCAGAGCAGGCGACGGAAGCAGGACCAGGAGACGGGCAGCAGTCAGCAATAACCAGGGCAATGAGGGACCGAATCATCAAGCAAAGCAAGTCCAGAAGGAAGGCCAAGGTCTGAAACAGCCAGGCAAAGTGGTACAGAATCAGCAGGCAGGGCAAGACCACTAAACAGGCCGAGGTCAGGAGTAGTCAGGTAAACAGAGTTGAGACAGGAGCAGAAGCAAAGTCCAAAGGTAAGCTGGGTTGTGCACAGGTAAACTGGTACAGCAGATCTGGTCTCAGGAATATAGGAACAAGCTGAAGACCACCCAGCAACTGCTTATAGTTATAAATCAATTTAAATAGGCTACTGGGCACCAAATGCACATGACAAACTGGCACAGTATATCTAATATTGTCCCTTCATTCGGAAAGATTTGCATGTGTGCAATGCACATGCGCATGAGCACAAGTCTGCACTGGTTTTCTGGTACTAGGAATCTGGTTTACCTTACCCCTAGTAAAAGATTTCCCTTCTATTCCTGGCCTGGAGACAACTCTATAGTTTTGCAGTGACAATGGTCACCAGGACTAATATGGAGAGTAAATGGCTCTATTAGGAATGCAGGCAGAGAAAAAAAAGTAAAAAGTAAAAGTAAAAAAAAAAAAAAATGGTTCTAATTACTAACCACTCTATCAAAAAAAAAAAAGTTGGCTTTAGATATATTTAACGTTTTCAATCAAGTCAAGATTTGTATATAATTCTAGCTACCTATAGCTCTGGATCCTGTTACGGTTTTGACAGGCTAAAGGTACCTTCTGCTAATGTGTTTTTTCAAGACGTGCTCAGTTTAAGTCGCCCACTTGTCTGAATGCTTCATATTAACAAAGTCCACTCATCTAATTTATCATTAACAATTTTGCATAGATTGTTTAGCTTCAGGAGGCAATTGAGCCTTCCAAGGGTTAATGTGAACAGTAAACCCTTTCCTTGAGCCGGAGAGCCCCTGACATAACTGATCTCAGGATTTCACTTTGGCAGAGTGGACGCCAACACTATGCCAAGAATCAAAAGCTTTTTGGAAAGCAGAACGTAGCAGACTTGCAAAGAAGAGCAGTATTAAGTGTGTCTTTGGCAGTGATTAACAAGGACTCTAGTGGCTTGGCATCACGTAGACTGAGTAACAGACAAATTCCAGCACCTGTTAGAAGCTTGGTGGAAAGGAGATGTCTCTCTTTATTCAGGGAAAAGATCCTCAGCTAATGTTATTTTTCTCTAAATGCTCCCTCCTCTCTGTGTATTTTTTTAAATTCATCTTGTCCATCAAGTTGTCAGCTGTCTTTACAGGAATGCTAATATTCCATAGAAAAACACACGCAAGCCTTGCGAGGGTTGTGACCACTACTTTCCGAGAACATATGTTCCTGTGCATCGCACTCACCGCAAGACGTCAAGACTATACAGCAATTCATCAAAGTGTGGTTGTGTTTAAAGGCTCATCAGCTGAAACCAGAAATCCCGTACAAATAAAGACATATTTCAATTAAAGAATAAAGGGAGACGATAAATATTATTTGTATGTGCGGTGGCTGGAACCTGGTGCTCAATGTTGGGCACAGCTCCACAGAGAGCATTTAACCACATGTACCTGCAGAAGCAACGTTTCACTTCAAAAAGGCCCAGTAATGCAACTGCACACTGGGTGAAGATGAAGTTAAGACTAATCGAAAACACTCATTGATTGGCTATTATTCTCAAAAGGGATTACAAGGCAAGATTTCGGGGCACGTTGCTGTCTACCTCCAAGTCGCCAGAGCCTAAAGGATCGCCTTGCTTACTTCTTTACTCAGTCTGGATAGTGATTAGGTATTTGTTGGTTTGGAATGACAATGAGCTCAATTCACTAAGAGTATACCGCGTGATTATTTGCGGTAAAATAACTCATGTGGCTATCGCGCCGTGGATTCAAAAAACGACCTTTAGACCCATTGAGTTCTCTCCAATGAACTTTCTCGTTCATGAAACCCCTACCCCTGCTAAATTATTTTTAAAAAAGTGTTACCCCACACCTATAAAATGCAGCCAAATCCTTGATCCCTAGATTCTGGAAACAAATAATGTGCCTTTCGCTAGTAGACTCAAAAAAGGGGGTAGATGCAATTATGGAAGCTGAGCAATGGATATATATGGTCAAAGACCAACAGGATAACTTTGAAGATTTTTGGTTAGGGTGGATGTATTATTCCTCGGAGATTCCCACAAGTGAGAACATCCCTCGTTCCACACTTTAGATATGTCGGTATTGTTAGACGACACCCTCTTATGCTGCGTACACACGACCGGACTTTACGGCATACTTGGTCCGGCAAACCGGAGTCCGTCGGACAATTCGATCGTGTGTGGGCTCCAGCTGACTTTTTTTTCCTCAAAAGTTTGACGGACCTAGAAATGAAACATGTTTCAAATCTTTCCGACGGACTCGAGTCCGGTCAAAAAGTCAGCTCGTCTGTATGCTAGTCCGACGGACAAAAATCGACGCTAGGGCAGCTATTGGCTACTGGCTATGAACTTCCTTATTTTAGTCCGGTCGTACGTCATCACGTACAAATCCGTCGGACTTTGGTTGATTGTGTGAAGGCAAGTCCGTTCATTTGGAAAGTCCGTCGTAAAGTACGCCGGACAAAGTCTGCCGTAAAGTCCGCTCGTGTGTACGCGGCATTAGTCGTACCCAGTGTTAGGTAGATAGAGTTGTTGCTCTTTCTCTACTTACCCTGCCTTACTTTAGCTCTTCTTTCCCCCTCCCTTTCTCCCCCCCCCCCACCCGCATAGATAATGTCCCATTTGGGGTGCGTCTGTACATCATGTGCACATTGTACATCCCAGGCATGTTCAGATACATCTACTCAGAATTATATATACACACTGCTCAGGTATTCTCCCCCTTTCTACTTACACTTGTGTTGACCATGGTGTGGGGATCGGTGGAGGACGTGGGTAACTTTAGATGACAATTTGTACCCGGGCTCTTGTTGCATAGAACATATGCAAATTGTTTATCGGATGTCATCTTCATGTATACTCTTTGTAATCATATCTGTATCTTATTTTTGCATTGTTTGCAATCTGTACCTTTTTGTTGAATATCAATAAAATTTGATTATAACAAGAAAATAACTCATGTGGTATTTAACTCAGGAACGGGCAATTCACAAAAAATGCACGTTAAAGCGGTTGTAAACCTCAGACATGAAATATGAACAAAGCTTTTGCCTCTATAGTGTGTACTTGTCTCAAGAGCACTAAGTGTCATTTCTGTCTGCTGCTTCCTTCAATTGATATCTGCATGACTCACTTCTGACAAGTTTTCCTGACACCAAAAGAAAATTGATAACAGGGGAGGGATCTCCAGGTGATTGACAGCCTCAGCTCTGTTCCTGTGTGCTGTGTGGAGGGGGTGCCCCTTTTCTCCAATCAGCTCTCAGAGCTCTTCTCACCGAGCTCTACAGAGTGTAACCTCAGCTCTCCACCGCCTTTTTTGTTAACTCTCAGGCAAGCTTTATAAGCCAGCACTTTGAATGGATGTAGAGAAGAGAAAACTGCAACTAGAGAGATACAACTTACATAGGAGGATTTGTTTAATCTCTGTGTATCACCTGAAGCCAGTCACTTCACTGGGTATAAATAAGGGTTTACAACCATTTTAAATACCACATACCACAGTTAATATTTTTTTATTTTACGGTATATAACATGCATTTTTGCACGTTATTTTTCCGCAGCCCAGCTGTAGCAGGAACTCAAACCCTTTGCAGTCTTATTCCTACCACTGCTTAATGTGACAGTTCAGCTCAGGGCTGCATGTTTTGAAACAGCCGCCACCCGCCTAACAACCACGACTCCTTCCGCCGAAAGCAGAATAAAAACAAAATAGCAAATTTTTTTTTAAAGGCATTTGCCCCCCCCCCCCCCCCACAGTCTATTCTAGGCCCATTGGGTCTGGATTTTGGTGGTAACCTCAAGCCAAAAAATGCCCCCCCCCCCCCCCCCAAATCTATACCAGACCCTTATCTGGGCCTGCAGCCCAGGAAAGGTTGGGGGGGAACGAGTTTGCACCCCCCCTCCTTTCTGAACCATACCAGGCCACATGCCCTCAACAAGGGGGGGTGCTGTGCCAGGGTGGGGGCTCCCTGGCAACGCACCTTGTCCCCATGTTGATGAGGACAAGAGCCTCTTCCCCACAATCCTGGCCCAGTGGTTGCGGGGTGCGGAAGTGATTTATCGGAGTCTGGAAGCCCCCTTTAATAAGGGGGCCCCAGATCCGGGCCCCCTGCATGTAAATAAGCATAGGGTACGTAATATACCTACTCATTTACCAAAAAAATTACAAGTGTAAATAAAAATACCACACAGTTTTGACAAGTCCTTTATTAGAAAAAAAAATCACGATGAACGCCTCCCACACAAACAAAAAGAAAAAACCCGCTGCCCCCTGACACAGCGGCTTCTGATTCCTGGCTCTGGCCATCTGACATGCCACTTCCCCCGCCACTTAAGTGGGTGAGATCAATGACATCACAAGGGGCAGGAGCACCTGGTGACATTATTGCCCATGCATGGACACATCCGCCCCCTTGTGACGTCATTGACTCTGCCTCCTTATTTATTAAACGGCTTGTAAGTTGGCAGGAGCCAATCACCGGGATCGGTCGTGTCAGGATTTTTCGTCTGTGCAGGCAGCATTCATCGTGATTGACAATGGATCCACAACGGGGACATGTTGTTTTATTTTTTTATATTTACACACTTTTTTTTTTGGTGAATGAGCAGGGGACAAGGTGCTTTGCCAGACACTTTTTGGGGTTTTTTTTTTGGTGTGAGGCCTCTAAAATCTATACCAGACCCTTATTCAAGCATGCAGCCCAGCAGGGTGCTTTCTCCTTAATGACCAGCTAGTCATTGAATACATTCCTTAAATAGTGCGTGGCTAGACCAATACTTATTTAACAAATGTATTGGGTTTACTTTTTTTGTGAATTGACTTTAAGTCCTCATAAGTCCAATAAATGTATTTTGGCCATTGAAATGAATTAATGCTCAAGCACTAGCATTTAGGCACGTTTACCAGCTTTTAGTAGCATTAAGCATTTTTTCTGCCCAAACTCTTCTGCTCCTGGACGCATTGGCAGTGGGTTTTTTCCTGCCTTTAAAAGCTGCTAAATGGGCACATAGGCTAACATGGAGGGGGGTTTAGAGGGAGGGGGGTTTAGAGGCAGGGGAAAAAAAACAAAAAACAAAACACCAGACGCCCCTAAAAGCAGCTGTAAAAGCAGGGCAGTTTTTTCCACTAGGCACGCTGGGCAGTTGCCCAGGGGCCCCACTTGCCTGGAGGGCCCCATCCAGGGCCGATCCTCAGCACTGCAATCTGCTGCTTAAGTTGACTGACTGCACTGGTTGCTCACTTGCTAGAATCGCTGGCCGCCCGGCGTCTAGCTAGCAACCAGTGACGTCAGTCAGAGGCCGCGGCCACCCCAACTTTCATAGCGCCCCATGGCCATCCCTAGCGGCCATCCCTCCGCCCACCTCTGCCATGTTTTTCAGACAGCGTGGAGAGGGAGCAGAGTGGAAAGACGGCCCTGATTGATAGCTGGTGCTGCCTTGCTGCTGTGAGTGACACACTGTACTACACCAGGCCGGCGGCCTCAAGTAAGTCTAACACTGTCTACTTAAGTAAGTTCAAGTTGTGCATCAAACACAGCCACTGTCTGTGCCCCTCAAAAGCTGCCACTGTGCCCATCAAACACAGCCACTGTGCCCATCAAAGCTGCCACTGTGCCCATCAAACACAGCCACTGTGCCCATCAAACAGCCACTGTGCCCATCAAAGCTGCCACTGTGCCCATCAAACAGCCACTGTGCCCATGAAACACAGCCACTGTGCCCATCAAAGCTGCCACTGTGCATATCAAACGCAGACACTGTGCCCATCAAACGCTGCCACTGTGCCCATCAAAGCAGCCACTGTGCCCATCAAAGCTGCCACTGTGCCCATCAAACGAAGCCACTGTGCCCATCAAACGCTGCCACTGTGCCCATCAAACGCTGCCACTGTGCCCATCAAAAGTTATATTGTCCAAACATTGTGTTAATGTTTAAACACTGATTTTGTTGGAAGTACCAATAAATATAGCCTTATTGATAATTTGCATTTTTATTCTCGTGCGTGATTGTGTAGACAGGGCCCCAGTGCACTGTATTGCCCGGGGCCTATAATGCTCTTAAGATGGCCCTGGGTAAAAGCGTCCAGTGAGGCATGAGGCCTTACCCAGGTTTTGTATACCCCTAGCTCAATGTACACGAATTTACATGCGTTTAGAATCGTACACAATAAAATTACTGACCATGGACGCAGATCATTCCTTTTTAATTTTACCACCCTTATTCATCGCAATTTTGCTGATGTGAATGCAGGTCAGACTCATAAAAACCATACAATATACAGGCCTGAAGGAAGTATTTTTTACCCTAAGGGTCGGTTCACACTGGGACGACTTGGGATCCGACTTGTACGCCCTCAAGTCGCCCCAAGTTGCCCCAGAAAGAGATTCACATTTAAGTGAATGGGAGCGTCTAAATAGACACTACTGAAGTCGCTCCGACTTCAGAGCGTACTCCCTGTACTACTTGGATCCGACTTGGTAGGTGACCTGTACCATAGAAATCAATGGAAGTCGCCTCCAAGTCGGATCTCTCTCTCAAAGTCAAGCGACTTTGCAGGGAAAACCCCTCCCTCCCAGAGAGCTGATTGTCCTGTGATTGGCCACAGCCGAAGTCGCCTGTCCTGGAGGCGACTTGAAGTCGCGTTGTAATTTGCTGAAGTCGCGCTGAAGTCGCGCCGAAGTCGCGTTGAAGCCGCGTTGAAGTCGCCGTGCAAAGTCGCGTTAAAGTCGTGTTGCCCCTGTGTGAATCGAGCCTTAGACATGCTAGCTGCATGTTTACCAATACAGAATGGAACTGTCTTATTTGGAAATGCTTGGCTAAGTTTAGCTTGGTGTAAAATTTAAATGATCATTTAGTATTCTTTTATGTTAGAGCCGCTGTGAAATGGGCTTTGTTGCATTGCATATGACTGGCAGTTACAATCAGTTTAAGGTGACTCTAATGACCCTTCTATTCAGTGTACATGCACTTCCAGTAAAATGTAAAAAAAAAGAAAAAAAATGGACCAGGAGGACACAATAAAGTTCAGAATAATGATAAGGGGAAAAGAAAGGCAATTAATTATTACCAGGAAAGAAAAGAGAGCACAGCAAATATGTACAAAAAGAAAATGTGTTATTACTCGACCTTACACTTTAAATAGAATGAATGTTTTTCTTGATATTTTATCTAATAAAATGATGGCTCTTACCAATACCACTGTTGGCTCCGGTAACAATGATGACTTTTGCTGAGAGATCACAGCCCTGCAGAGTGTCCATAGCAGTGGTGTTCCCATCATACTTCTGCCTTGTGTTCATCTTCCCAGGCTGATCTTCTACAGTGAAGGCAAGTCTTGGATCCAGGTAAGTAGTCCTTTTATTTAAGTGGCTGCAGGAATGAAAAATCATATGAGAGTCCTGATATATTTATTTCCACTATCTCTCAATCAATAGGTTTTCTACCTTAAATAGTCACTTATTCAATTCTAATTTAGCCACTTGCCTACCGGGCACTTTCAAGCATTCAGCGCAGTCGCACTTTTAATGACAATTGCAAGGTCCAGCAACAATGTACCCAAACTACATTTTTATCATTTTTTTTGAGACAGATAGAGCTTTCTTTTGGGGGTATTTAGTCACCACTGTGTTTTTTATTTTTTACTAAACAAACTAAAAAATACCAAAAGTTTTGACAAAAAAAAGTTTTTCTTAGTTTCTGTTATAAAACTTTGTAAATACCCTGTTTCCCCGAAAATAAGACCTAGCGTGATTGTCAGTGATGGATGCAATATAAGCCCTACCCCCCAAATAAGCCCTACCCTGTTTCCCCGAAAATAAGCCCTACCCTGAAAATAAGACCTACAAGGGCTTTAACTAGGGCTTATTTGGGGGGTAGGTCTTATATTGCAGCCATCACTGACAATCATGCTAGGTCTTATTTTCGGGGAAACAGGGTAAGTATTTTTTCTCCTTCACTGATGTGTGCTGATGAGGCTGCACTGATGGGAACTGATAGGCAGCACTGATGGGCACTGATAGGCGGCATTGATAGGGAGGCACTGATGGGCACAGATGAGGAGGCACTGATAGGCGGCATCTGTCAGTGGAGATGTCCCCTGTGTGGATTTGTCAGTTTTCGGCTCTCCACTCCTCACGTCTTAAAATCATGTTTAGATTGTGATCAGCTGTGATTGGACACAGCTAATCAGGTGATAAAGAGCCGCCCTGATTGGCTCTTTACCCCAATCTGTGATCAGCTGCGTCCAAATTCATCATTCGGCTATAGTGCGGTCGCTGAGGGTTTTTTTTTTTTCCGTTTTGGACAAAGTGCAGAGGGATTAAAACGCTTGTTAGTTTTTATTGCTAACTGTTTCCCCATTAGGGAGATTCACTCTCTCTCTTTGTCCTGTTTACCATTATTATTAAAAGGGAAAGTAAGGCTCCATGCACACTAACGTTTTTTTAAGCCCCTTGCAGCTATTATTAACATTTTTTTTCTGCTCCTAGAAGCTAAATAGTGTTATCCTATGTGTCCATGCACACTACATTAGGCTATTTGCATTTTTTGAGCTCCAGCGTCTAGGAGCATTTTTTTTTTTGTCTTTGTAGAGTTTTATGGAGCATTTTTCCAGCAAAAAAAAAATTCTGATTGCTCCTAAACACTCCTAAATGCTTCTAAAATGCTACTAACAGCTTTTTATGAGCTCTTTCTTTTTTCTTCTTCATGTACTGCAAAAATTCTAATAAAATGCTACTGCTCCTAAAAGCTACTAAAATGCCAATAGAAGCTGGCACAAAAATGTTATTATCAACATTTTTCATCCAACGTTTTTCTAGCTGTTTCTGAGCCTAAAAGAAAATCAGAAATTGGGTTGTCCCCAGAAAAGTAAAAGAGGGGAAATCTTCCAAAAAGGACAATAGTTCTGGTGACCTGGGGATCCCCAAGGAATTCCCGTAATTTGAAGAGATTTCCTCTCACTTCCTGTTTGGCTATGGGACAGGAAGTGAAGGGATATCTCCGCAATGGGACACAGATGGCAAAAAAAAAAAAAAAATCTGACAGGGCTTATAAGCCTCCAATCCCAGATGAAACACGTTAGCCAGAGCTAGCGATGTAACGTCCACGCGCATGGACAGGTTGACAGTCATAACGGCGATGCTTATTGGCGCTGTTTGCTTATACATTTGCTATATTCTGTAAGTGCAATTTTTCTTACAAATAAGCCTCTTAGATGCAGTAAAGCACTATGAGTTCTCCTCCTTGTTGCTAACATATGCCGGAACTGGCTAGTGGAGTCTCAACAGTTTATCATCTTCTCACAGCGGGGCTACCATGGCAAGTGGTGACTGAACAAACAGCAGTAGTATCGGTCCTCCAAGGTGGAATACATTTAAGCGCTGATGATCTCTATGTGAGATCCTATTGGTCTGGTAAGCATTCTGTTTGCCCAAAGGAGCACAGTTGTGACACAGAAGCACTTTTAATCATTTTTCAGCACAGAGCACTTTTTCCAGCACTTGGATGGACTTTATTTGAATTATTAATTTGCTCATTAATTGTCGGTTACTTATATATTATTCACTTCGCACTTTTACTTTGATCTGGAATATTTGATATATACAGTATGTGTTTGCATATGATCTGCACTTTATTATTATATGTTGTCAATTTAGCAGAGGATATGTGAAGTTTTAGGATATTGTGTATCATTTAAATATATATTATTCACTGATTATAACACGTGATATTTAAAGAGACAGTGCATTACTTTTAAAATAAACTAAGAGTTATAACCCTCCCTTGCTCTATCCATAATGAAAAAATAAAGTTTTGCCTATAGTTCTACTTTAACTGTGTTGAGAAAATACACAGGCTGTGACTGACAAAACAAAGTTACAGATGTTCAACAAGTACGTTGACTTTATTCTACCTTCACTAGCTGTTTGCTTGTTCTGGGTGTGTGCTGCAAGTTTAAAAATGACTTGCTAAGCTATTGCTAGACTTGCCAGGCTTCACAAGTTTGTTGCACATGTAGCACCCTCTGGGCTGCTAGAAGTATGTATACTGGTCTTTGCCAGAGTAGGTAAATCTAGGCAGGTCTGCCTGGCAGCCAATCCTGTTTGTTTTGATCTGGGCTGGGAGTGGCTCAGAGTAGTGCCGAGTGACTCACAGGCAGCATCACCAGGACCCTCTACTTCTTTCCGTAACATTCTGGTGTTTTCTGGAAAGAGAAGTGGAGAGGTGAGGTGGAGTTGCCTGGGGTATTCTGAGGAGCCCTGACCAATCCCCAATTTGGATTGGCAGGGGGCAGACCTCCTTAAATACCCAGGGTCAGCCCAGCTGAGGGAGGAGGAGTTATTGGTTGGGTGGAAGTTGGAGATGGAGTGCTAGGCTGTCGGTGGCCTTGGAGGGCGCTCCCCAGTCTGGGGGGGGTTGACTACACACAGAGGTGTCCTGGCCAAGAGAAGCAAGGAGAGGACAGCGGGAAAGAACTTTCTTTGCAAACATTCTGCAAGTTCTGGTTCAGTTATGTTGTGCAACAGTCATCCCACCACAGGGGTCATTGTGACTGAATTTTCATGCTGTAGACTTGCAGAGCTCTTGCTGTAGGCTCACCACTGCCACTTTGCTCTTGCTAAAGACTTGACACGCAAATTTGCTACAAATTGTCAACTAGAACTTGTGCTTTAAGTGTACAACTTGCCAGGGAAAACGTGCAGCAATTTAACAGACTTACAATTCAACACTGCCACACATTTGTGACAAGTTATCCTTGCAATCTGGGATAGTATGTACTGAAGCCAGAGACAGCCAGTAAACTAGCATTTGCAAAGTCTTCAGTGAGCAGAAGGCTGGTGACTGTCAGTCAGCAGCTCTCTGCTCTGCCCCACCAGCACCAGGCTATGGAGGGGGAAGGAGCAGCTCACTCAGGCTCAGCGGCATGCTGAAAGGCTGATCCAGCTGTTGGTCAGGCATCTGGGTGTATCCTGACATTAAAGTCGGGATCCCTCCAGAGTCTTGACTGGCTAAGTGGAGTCAGCCGACAACGGACTGTAGCCCGCTGTCAGCTGAATATGGGTCACAGGAGTGCAGAACAAAGTGCACTCTCCTGTGACCTACAGGAGAAGAAGGATCAAACAAGCTTTTGGCCCTACTTCTGCTTCAAATTACAGAAAGGATGCATGGGGAGCTGACTCAGGTCTCTCCTGACATTCAAATCCAATAATCAAATAAAATTATTTATAATTATTGATTGACTCCAAAAATATTATTATCCTCTCTTCCCATTAATTTCCAGGGCTTAAAGTGGTTGTAAACCCTTACATATAGGCAGTGAAGAGACTATCCTCAGGTGACACACAAGGATGAAACAAATTCTCCTACATAAGTTGTATCTGTGTATCTAATAAAACATAAAATAGAAATCACGCTGAAAAAGCCATACAAGCAGCTGGCACACCAATCTATATAAATTGTGTAACAAATATAAATCAAAAGTGCAGCATTAATTAGAACAATATACATCAAGTTAAATAAATTAAGATATATGTGAGTCCTTATACAAGTGCACCTGAACTTCCTGAAGTGTGATAGAGGCATCAAGTCAATCCCTATAGGTCAGGGGTCGGCAACCTACAGCCCACGGGCCACCGCTAAATCTCAGGCCCGTCAGTGCACTTGATGAATTCACGTGTACCCGACCCACGGACATTTTAACCACGGTTGGCTTTCTTGGGATAACAACTGATGTGGCTAAGAAGCCGCTCGGCTGTTATCTCAAGCAGCAGGAGGGGACATTCCCCCCCTCCCACCGCCTTCCGTGGCTCATCCGGGCTCTCCCGTCCCACCAGGATGCCCAAGCGACCAGCCGGCATGTCTGCCAGCTGGCCGGAGACCCGAACGAAGCCAGAATCGGCTTCAATCAGGTCTTGAATCTAGTAACCCAGAAACAATGTCATGAAAAGTGTGATCCAATACTAGACATTTCATCAGACTAAAGCTTAATAATCCTCTGGATGGAACACTGTACTGGGGTAACAAAGAATCCTTATATTGTGTATGGAGTGCTAAATTTATTACAGCTGATGCAGCTTTCTACTCCCATTGAGAAACAGAGTCCTCGGCATATACCACCACAGCGGATAATATATAGCAATGTATGTCTGGTCAGTTGTATGGTGATGCATGAATCAAGTCCCAAAAGATGGCAGGAACCTAAGGAAAAAAGCTCACCACTCCACAGACTACCAAGCTGTCATGCCGGGATGGAAACAATGTTAACAATGGAAACACACTTTTCTATACTACACTAAAGACTAAAGCGGGACTGTTTTTGTATTACATGCTGTACTGTGTGTGCTTTTTTCTGCTGAGCAATTGTTCTTGCAAGTCACAAGAGATACCCCAGCATATAAATCTATTCCAACTCAGCTGTTTAGGATAAGAGTGTGAAGTTTGAATGAACGTGGTAGCTACCTGTGCCTTGACAACGTTGTCAAATTTAAAATGAATGTGGTGGAGGTGCATTTTTTATCTGTTGAATTTAAATTTGTGGTCGTTTCTAATAAAAATATTTTTTCTAACACCGGTTGTGTCTCTTCTGCATGAAAAAAATCCTAACATAATTTCCACCGGGACTACGACCAAGCCTATTTAAATTGTGAGAATACAAAGGGGTTGCTGTGGATAGGGGATCTTCTCCATGGAAATTAACCTTATTCTTTTGAGCACTATAAAACTAAGCTGAAAATGCCCCCCAACTAAATGTTTCGATACCACCAGGTTACGTCATTCTTTGCGTCAAAACTAAAAGGGACGACTCACCCAAAAATCCTTTGAATTCTCTTGCAAGGCTGCCACACACCTGAGGGCCACATGTCCACCTTATATGAGCTTTTAATCACTCCAACGCACAAACTTCAATACATGATTCAACGGGAACATGATTTGGAATTTACCTTGAAGCTAGACAATAGGCAAGAAGTAGCTAATAATTTGGCCAAAGTATCGCTTAACCCACCCATCCAAGTATAGCTGAATCTAATTACAAAATGCTATTGAAGTGGTACATAGTCTCTACCAGATTTGTTAAAATATGCCCATGAGCCTCCTCTTTTTGTTTAGGTGATGCGGACAACTGGGAACCATGTTCCACATCTGGTGGCAATGCTCTAAAGTCACTAGATTTTGAATAAGGACCTTCAATTTAATACACTTGGTAACTGAACTGAATATCCCCAGAAAGCCTGAAATTGCCCTTTTTTCAGAAACTAGACATTTAGGCTCCTAAACACCAGAAAAAAAGGAGGGTATTTGGGAAGAATCATCAGTCTGCTGCAGACAAGTCTTTAGTCACCCTCTGATCACTCTGCTTAGTATAGTGTTCTAGCAGGCCATGGAAGTAACAGTGGGAAACAGTAGAACTAGCGTGATATAATTTTTTTCACTGGTTGGTCAAGTAGTTAAAGGCAACTGAAGAGGGCTGTGCTATGTGAGACATACATATACACAACCAAGACAAACAACACTGAAAAGGCACTGGGATTTCCATTATTGTGTCCTCGAGGGGGCCAGCAACTTGATTTCAGAAGTACATACTGACCCTAGCTGATATGAAAAAAAAAAAGAAGCTGGGCTTCTGGGGAGAAAGGCAGAGGGAGGCATTGTCCAGAGTCTTGTGGTCTCTTTAGAAGGCATGCACTTAACTTTAATAAATATATCTGATCCTAGATGAATCAGTATTTCTGTGTTCTCCTGGAATCTAACTTTTTTAGTTCTGGCGTCAACAGGCCTTTGGGCTTGCATTAATGGGCAAATACAACTTGCTTTCATAGGCATTCAATGTAAAAAAGTTTGTAGTGATGGAGCAAAGAGATGGCCCAGAAAAGCAATTAGGAGGGTCAGCCACGGTATATTATATTGAAAAATAGCTTTATTAAAGTTACAAGTGTAAAATTTGATCCACTAAAGATGTCTAACGACATATGGCGCCAATCTCGGGGCCCCACACATGCATACACATACATAAACCAGCTACGGGGTTAGAATTTAACAAACATTAAGACTTAATCCTGTGTTATCAATAGTAGCAGGTCTACACATGCTACATGTCCGTATGCCGGGCTTGTACGGTTATTGTGTAGAAGAACTGTATCAACAGGTAAGTCAGGCACTTAAAAATGTAAAGAGGGTCCATAACCTGAGTTGCAATATTATTTTGCCAGCTTGTGAAGATTTCAAAGAACTGCCAATTCACCCGTAGGTGTGTAACATGGAAAGGAAGATTTCTAAGTGAATAATGAATAGTTCAGGTCAATCATATGGGGGTTAATTCGTTGTTGAGCATATTATATATGTGTATATGAACTACAGTGTCCCTTGGCCAGGTGAGGCATAGCAAGCAGTACACAGTTCAAGTAAATCCACTGGATATCCACAGGCGGTGGAGGGTAGAAGAAGAGATAAACTTTGCCCAGAGGCTCTCACCACTCCAGGATGATGGCTGCTACAGCCGTTGTGCATAAAGTCTGTTCCCCTCTGAAGTAAGCCTATGGGTGGATGCTGGATCAGGATATGGATAGATGCAGATAATGTCTGTCAGCGTGTTATGCCCCGTACACACGGTCGGACTTTGTTCGGACATTCCGACAACAAAATCCTAGGATTTTTTCCGACGGATGTTGGCTCAAACTTGTCTTGCATACACACGGTCACACAAAGTTGTCGGAAAATCCGATCGTTCTAAACGCGGTGACGTAAAACACGTACGTCGGGACTATAAACGGGGCAGTGGCCAATAGCTTTCATCTCTTTATTTATTATGAGCATGCGTGGCACATTGTCCGTCGGATTTGTGTACAAACGATCGGAATTTCCGACAACGGATTTTGTTGTTGGAAAATTTTATCTCCTGCTCTCCAACTTTGTGTGTCGGAAAATCCGATGGAAAATGTCTGATGGAGCCCACACACGGTCGGAATTTCCGACAACACGCTCCGATCGGACATTTTCCATCGGAAAATCCGACCGTGTGTACGGGGCATTACAGCGGCAGTCCGATGTAAAGCAACTATGCTCTAGGACAACCGGTCAGGTGTCAGAGAGACTGGCTACAGTGGCCCATAGATGAATGCGAAGCAGGCTTATTCAGTCGATCCCAATGAAGGGATGGGATTGCCTCGTACATTAGCTGGAACGCATGGTAGAGCGTGGGGCGGAGATGGCGCTGCCTACGTCAACACATTTTGCACACACGTGACCGTGCGCTTCGTCAGGACGTATAACGTAAATTATCTTCGTCTTTTTAAAGGGACATGTGTCCAATCAATGTCAATTAAGTCAAGATTACATTTTAGGGCCATCTTGTGGTGACAGATCATTTTGCAATGATTAAAAAGACAGGAGGAAAGACAGAGAAAGAGTATGAAGGAACATTCTACACTGACCATTTTAATTATACTATATAGTCGTATTAGATCTGCACGGGACAAAGGCATGAGTCTAGATCACTGGTATATAGCCAAGTTAGAGCAATCAGGCTCAGAGTAGTTAGTTAGACAAGATTGTTTGGGTAACGTTTTTTTGGTAACAAAGTAAATCAATATTAAGTTGTGGCTCAAGAAAAAATTTGAGTCTTGATAATACAGGATTAAGTAAGTCTTAATGTTTGTTAAATTCTAAATAGCAGCACCACTTTTTCTTTCGTCCTAGCTGGTTTATGTATGTTTATGCATGTGTGGGGCCCTGAGATTGACGCCATAATGTGACAACGTTGTTTTTTATTGTATGTGTTTTTTATTGTTGGGTACAATGGGGAATATCTCCACAACCATTTCATTAGACATCTTTAGTGGATCTAATTTTACACTTGTAACTTTAATAAAGCCATTTTTCAATATAATATTCCGTGGCTGACCCTCCTAATTTCTTTTCTGGGGCATCTCTTTGCTCCATCACCACTAACTTTTTACATTGATCTCTTTCAGCTCTGGTGGTATCCCGTCTAACTGACGAATCAGTAATTATAAAAATACATGTTGATATTCTCAACTTTTGCAAAGTGGATTCCATGTATGTTTTTATTCATTCAGATGCATTCAGCCTGCATTTGAGATCAGTTTCAGAGGCTTCTACGATCGTTTAGGGTTAATTAACATGGGCATCTGACCTCAGGGGTTCATTTACAGGGGCATCTGACCTCAGGGGTTTATTTATAGGGGCATTTGACCTCAGGGGTTCATTTACAGGGGCATCTGACCTCAGGGGTTCATTTACAGGGGCATCTGACCTCAGGGGTTCATTTACAGGGGCATCTGACCTCAGGGGTTCATTTACAGGGGCATCTGACCTCAGGGGTTTATTTATAGGGGCATCTGACCTCAAGGGTTCATTTACAGGGGCACTTGACCTGCAATTGACCTCCTCCGTTTTCCTTACCTGAAACCACGGTAACATGATGCTCCTTCTCTATTCATCTGCGTACTTCCTGGGGTCCTTCTTCAGGTGTCCACATCACTGCCTGCTTGATGTAGACAACTCCTATTGGTGGAGACAACACACTTCTAGTGGCCAGGTCCTCTCTCATAGGCTCCAGAGGTAACAATAGTAGGAGGAGAGTAAGGGGATTATAACGGTGCCAAAAGATTGTTAGAATATTGTATAATGTTAATATTAAAAATATAATGTTTTATTGACAAACAGATTAAAAAGGGTATACAATAAAAATATACACTGCAAGGATGTGAACAAACAATGGGGGAAAGGATACAGAAACAACATATGCAGCAATATTACAAGAGCCAGCCAGTAGCGTAGCGCCAGGTCTTGTTAACAGGTATTAAGATCCTACATGTTTCGCCCACATTGGCTTCCTCAGGGACAGTTGGTTATACCTGTGTTAATTTCCTGAATTCTAAATAAAGATATAGATGGTCAGAGAAAGTATAACAATATACATCTCAGAGAAAAACAAATAAAGTAGGATAAAATAAAATAAATACATATTGAAGGGCTGCTGGCCGAAGTTCACACCCTTGCAGTGTATTTTTTTTATTGTATACCCTTTTTAATCAGTTTGTCAATAAAACATTATATTTTTAATATTAACGTGTCATTATACAATATTCTAACAATCTTTTGGCACCGTTATAATCCCCTTACTCTCCTCCTACTATTGTTACCAAATTTATTGGGATGAGGTGCCGTATTATATCGAGGACTATCTAGTCAAATAACCTCCCAGGCTCCAGAGGTGTGGGGGGGGGGGGGTAGATTGTGAGGTGACCAGGGCCCAAGAAGATAACGAATAGGGAAAAATGCTCCCCAGGGCAGGATATTTTTGTTCATAGAGGAGGAAACTGTGACTGATTCTTTACACTGTAGAACTTAGGAAGAGGCGTTTGGAATCAAGAAGTAAGGTAATTGATGCGCAATGCACTATTAAAATTACATTTTTTTCTGCATTTGGTTCTTAAGCTACGTTTGCAATCCAATGGACGTGTTCTGATATGAACAAAACTGTCAACACATGTATGCATACTCACTCAACAAAATACGTTTGCCCGTTTTCATCAGTTTCTTGTTCCCAACCATATGGCAGATCTGAAAGGCGCATAAATACAGATTTAGTAACATTCTACTCACATGGAAAATACACCAACAGGTTTGGTCACTTTCTCTTTCTGTCCCGGGTCAAAACTCTTAGACCCCTTTCACATTGGGGCATTTTTCAGGTGCTTTAACTCTAAAAATAGTGCCTGTAAAGCACCTAAAAAAATGGTTCATCTGTAGTCCCAGTGTGAAAGTCTGAGTGCTTTTACACTGGGGCGGTGCGCATGCCGGACGTTAGAAACAGTCCTGCAAGCAGCATGTTTGGGGCGGTTTGTGAGCGGTGTATACGCCGCTCCTCCACCGCCCCTGCCCAATGAATGCACTACACGGGCGCTTTTAACCCTTTTTAACCCCTTCTAGGGGGTTAAAAGCGTCCCGCTCCCGCCCGAATAGCGGCGCCAAAGTGCCGCTATAACAGTGGTAAAGCGCCGCTAAAACCGATACCACCCTCACTGCCCCAGTATGAAAGGGTTCTTAGGGTAGAAAAAAGTTATCAGGGTAAACCACAACCTTCCTGGCTGTTAGCTGCCAATCCTTTTTATGTATAAATAACTATAATACCTAAATCATGACTTCAGGCAGATATAAAAAAATATTTCAGTTATGCATATATGTGTGGCACCCTCCTAGCTAGGTGCTACAGTGTAGATAGTTCATCATGTAATCACCAGAGTGTAAGCAATCTACCACCCTTGAGTTAAAATGGTGTTAAACCACAGACATGAAATATGAATTATAGTGTGTATTTGTCTCAATTAGGAGCATTAAGGGGTTGATTTACTAAAGGCGAATAGACTGTGTACTTTGCAAGAGCAGTTACTTCAGATTAGTAAAAGAGTAGACTTCCGTCATCCAATCATGTGCAAGCAAAAATGCTGTTTTTTTTTTTATTTTCCTTGCATGTGATTGGGTATTCTTTGTAAAGTGAAACTTTACCTCATTTACTAAGCTCTGGAGCAACTGCACTTGCAAAGTGCACAGTCTATTTGCCTTTAGTAAATCAACCCTTAAGTGTCATTTCTGTCCGCTGCTTTGTTCATCTGCTATCTACATGAGTCACTTCTGACAAGTTTTCCTGACACCAGGAGAAAAATAGTGACGGGGAGGGATCTCCAGCTGATTGAAAGCCTCAGCGCTGTTCCTGTGTGCTGTGTGAAGGGGGATGTGTCTCTTCCCTTCAATCAGCTCTCAGAACACTTCTCACTGAGCTCTGCAGAGTGTAACTTCAGCTCTCCTCATTATTTTTCTAAAAGCTCAGACAAGCTGTATAAATTCTGGACTTTGAATGGCTGCAGATAAACAGGTACAACTTTTTAAAGGAGGTTTACTTTAATCTCTGTGTGGCAACTAAGGCCAGTCACTTCACTGGGTATATGTAAGGGTTTACAATCACTTTAAATTGACCATCAGAACTTGGCTTGATTATGAAGTCAAAACTGGACGAAATACTGACAGCTTCAATAAAGTTTATTGAAAGATCAAATCAAAATTGGAAAATATGTTACTGTCTCATTTATACGGCTTTCATTCGGTATGCTGTTTAAATAAATGCTCAGTCCAGTTTTTTTTTATTATTATAGGCTGACAGATGGACAAATATGAAAAGCCTGCTGGCTTTAGATGTTACAGTAAACTAGCAGATTTGTATACAAACCCATGTGACCACACTTATTATGGTTGAAAACCAATTGACATGTTTCATGGTGGGGATGGTGTGCTCAGGGTAATGTGCAGGGTTTTCCGCCACACATAGTGTTTTGCCTTAAGGCCAAAAAGTTCAATTTTGGTCTCATCTGACCAGAGCACCTTCTTCCACATGTTTGTCCCCCACATGGCTTCTCGCAAACTGCAAACAGGACTTCTTAAGCTTTCTTTCAACAATGGCTTTCTTCTTGCCCCTCTTCAATTAAGGCCAGATTTGTGGAGTGCATGACTGAAGCTGGGTTCATACCTATGCGAATTCCCCGCATACAATTCACATAGCAGAAGAATGTGACCAGCCCTCTATGGAGCCGGTTCACGTATCTCCAGGGCGGCTGCGGAGCGCACTGCACTGTGAATCTTTGGCTCCATTTCAGGGCCAAATTCAGGCAAAGATTTGGCCCTGATTTGTCCCTGAATCGGAGAACAGGGGCGCACAGTGTTCCTGTGCGTTCCGTAGCCGGTTCCAGCATGAACTGAGCCTAATAGTTGTCCTGTGGACAGATTCTCCCACCTGAGGAATCTCCGCAGCTCATACAGAGTTACCATGGGCCACTTGGCTGCTTCTCTGATTAATGCTCTCCTTGCCCGGCCTGTCAGTTTAGGTGGATGGCCATGTCTTGGTAGGTTTGCAGTTGTGCCATACTCTTTCCATTTTCGGATGATGGATTGAACAGTGCTCCGTGAGTTGGTCCCACTAGATTTTAGTTAGGGGTTTTAGAGTAAAGGGGGCTAAATACAAATGCACGCCACACTTTTCAGATATTTATTTGTAAAAAATTTGGAAAACCGTTTATCATTTTCCTTCCACTTCACAATTATGTGCCACTTTGTGTTGGTCTATCACATAAAATCCCAATAAACGGGCATGGTGGAGAATCGGAAAAGTCAGGCAGTGATCAAGTCAGGGACCCAAGTAGTGGAGGTGACGCTTGCAGAGCAGCCTTGTGTGTCAAGCCAGGGACCGAGCCGGTCAGCAGGGGTGAAGCTTGAGAGGTATCTGGAGTGCCAAGCTAGGGACCCAGCAGGGAATTGTGGGTGACGCTTGAGGAAGATACCACTGCAAAAGCCTTGAGGAGCTCATGGAAATCAGAGTCAGTGAATCAGAGAGTCCAGTGAGAGACTAGGAGCTCAAGGGGCTGAAGAACTACAAGTAGAAGTTGTAGTGAAGCTGAGTGAACTGTTGAACTTTGTGTTAGGAACCGATAAAGACTTATCATAGGAGCCTTTCCCTGTACGGCTGTCCTCCTATTGAAGTCTCGGAGTTTGCTGATTGAAATTGCAACCACTCAAGGGTCTCCTGGCCCCAACCCTCTTTCCCTTCAAAATATAAAAGGACTGTTAAAAGAAATAAAACCTCTTTTGCATCCAAGAAGTGTCTGGCGCCCAATGACTTTCACGATCTTTGCACCCACTATGCCTCACAACCCACTACATATGGAAGGATGTCAGCTGTCTTTGGCCTTGGAGGTCCTCATTAGACTTGAAGAGGCTAAAGACTTTGCTACATATACATTTTATACATTTTTGGCTGTAACGTGACAAAATGTGGAAACCGTCAAGGGCACTGTAGATAGCTTCAGACAAGATGTGTATGTAAAGAAATGCATGAAAACGAATATGTCTGTAAAAAGCCCAAACTATTTAGAGAATAACATTGTCTTCACAAAGGACATGGCAGCCCGATAACGTTCAGCCAACATGTTTTGATCTTTGCTAACTGAGCTTTTCCACCAATGATGGGAAATCATCACTGACTAAAGAATAGGCATATAAAACAAATTGGGTACAAATCTGTGGTTTCCATTCAGTTCAATCCTCCTATGTATGGTCAACCAACACAGATAAGAATCAATGACATAAAAATAATCTGCAGCATGTATAATGATAGAAGCATTACTATATAACACGGGCTAATGAAATGCCTATATACTACCATACCTCCCATGGCTACTGATACAAAGAGTGGCTCATGCAGGAAACATTACTCCTATAATTCACTGATGTACAAAGGAAACATAATAAGTTAAAGACAGTGAAGTCATTACCAACCTCCTGCGATTCTCTTCCGCTTTCCCGTTTTTGGGTGCTCCCACTGAGTTTTCTCATCTAAGTGGCTATTAAATGAAAAACAGAAACATTGCTTTATTGGCACATAATTCATATATTCTGGAGGTTTCGTTTTATTAAAGTGTATGTAAACCCAAACAATATCTTCTTTTATTTGCTCTAATTTGTCCTGCTAAATAGAACATTGAAAGCATTTTGTTATATCTGTTCGATAAGCAACCTTGTCAGAAACGTATCACCATTCTGTGTCCTTTTCACTCTTATCTCAGGGAGTGCAGTCAGCCCTCCAAGTTCATATTTTGGACTACAAAACAATTCTTTCTTATATTGTGGAGATAAGGTGAGTTGGGGGGGGGGGGGGGAGTTTACCAAACAGCAACTAGGCAGAGCTGACACCATTTCTTGCCAGCCAAAAGAAAGCGATGGCGGGCATCATACAACATCCACATGGCAACTCCTCTTCAGCAGTTTCCTCAACTTGTATAAGAGCATTATGAACATCAAGCTTTTACAAAAAAATTGCAGGGCTTTCAGCAAGCTTTGTTGAAGATTTTAGTGTACCATTCAGCTCCAGTTTGTAAATATAGAACACTGATTCCAATAGGAGTGCTGATTGCCACTTTAAGAAAGCTGCCAGCAGGCTTCAGCAGGCTTTCAACAAGCTTTAAAGCGGAGCTCCACCCTAAAGTGGAACTTCCGCTCATTGGATTCCTCCCCCCTCCGGTGCCACAATTGGCACCATTCAGGGTGGAGGGGGGTGCAGATACCTGTCTAATACATAGATAGCCTCAGAATAGCCATAGCTATACCACTAAAAAAAAAAAAGCTTTTGCGTGAAAAAAAATGATACAAATTTAATTTGCATACAGTGCTGCATGACCGCGTAATTGCCAGCTAAAGAAGCACAATGCTGAATAGCAAAGAAAATGCCCTGGTGACGAAGGGGGTAAAACCTTTTGAGGTCAAGTTGTTCAAGTAACTGCCAGCACTGCTTAACTATTTTTAACATACCTAAAAAAGACATTTGATTTAGGCCTCATTTATACTGACAATGATTAGAGATGAGTTTAGGTGTCCTCTGAACTCATCTCTACCTGAACTCTAAATTAGCACTCTGTTTTTACTCCATTGAGCTGTATGCCGGGTCTTAACCGAATCCCACCTCTTTGTTTATGTGAGCTGTGGGGTGGCAATGACCTGGCCTGCAGCTCACGGGAGTAAAAAGCATGGAATTCAGGTAGCAATGAGTTCGGAAGACACTCATGCTCATCTTTGGCAATAGCATGCATTTCTTTATAGGACATTTCTAAATGCATATAGACATGTTTACCTGGGTTTAGGTGCATGTAAACACAAGTACATTTAAACACAGGAGCTGGATAGAATAAAGTTTGTTTATACTTCCCAAAAAATTTCTCCTGCGGTTAAATTCACCAAACGCAGGCTCGTGTGAATGTAGTCCTAAAGGTTCCAACAAAGCTGCTTATAGCTTCTTGCTGTACACATTGCTGTCACATAATGAAGCCTGTATGTACTGGATCTTATTAAAAGATTACATAACAGCATACAGCTTTTTATTACACATTTTGCAGGTTGCTGCCTGAATTAGAGCTTCATCATAGAGATTGACAATAGACTTCCCATGGTGGCCCATCTTACTTCGCATAGTAAACCCAACCATCCTTTGTGCTCCTCTCCTCCCATCCTGGTGGCAGCTCATCCTCGCTGTCTGTATCGTCGAGGCCGGCGTACTTCAGGGCTGCCATGGCACTGCTGCTGCTACAGTAATGTCAAATTTAATGTGAATAACTTGGGCTTCTCCGGCTTCAAACAGTATGTAATCTCGCCACCAGGGGTCTCCAGCGCTCTGTAAACAGAAAGAGAAAGGATGACTCTGGTTACATCCAGAAAACACAGGAGAGACCAGAAATAACAAGAGCTCAACCTATTTGTGTCCAACTAATGAAAATCCCACACTCCATTAACCACTTCAGCCTCGGAGGAGCATTTTTTGCGATTCGGCACTGCGTCGATTAAACTGACAATTGCGCTGTCGTGCGACGCTGTACCCAAACAAAATTGATGTCCTTTTTTTCCCACAAATAGAGCTTCATTTTGTTGGTATTTGATCACCTCTGTGGTTTTTTTTTTTTGCACTATAAACAAAAAAAAGAGCGACAATTTTGAAAAAAAAAAAAACACAATATTTTGTACTTTTTGCTATAATAAATATCCCCATTTTTTTTTTTTTTTTTTTTTTTTTAAAAAAGCAAATTTTTTTTTTTCAGTTTAGGCCGATATGTATTCTTCTACATATTTTTGGTAATAAAAATCGCAATAAGCGTATATTGATTGGTTTGCACAAAAGTTATAGCGTCTACAAAATAGGGGATAGATTTATGGCATTTTTTTTTTTTTTTACTAGTAATGGCAGCGACCTGCGATTTTTATCATGACTGCGACATTATGGCGGACACATCGGACGCTTTTGACACATTTTTGGGACCATTGACAATTATACAGCCATCAGTGCTATAAAAATGCACTGATTACTGTATAAATGTCACTGGCAGGGAAGGGGTTAACACTAGGGGGCGATCAAGGGGTTAACTGTGTTCCCTGACTGTGTGTTCTAACTGAAGGAGGAGGGGACTGACTAGAGGGGATGACAGATTGTGGTTCCTAGCTATTAGGAACTCACGATCTGCATCTCCTCACAGAACAGAACAGGGATTTGTGTGTTTACACACACACACACGTCCCTCTTCTGCCTCTCGTGCCCACGATCGCTTGTGGCCGGCGGTCATCGCGACTGTCAGCCACGAGCATCAGCAACCCCACAGTGCAGCGGGCGCGCCTGCTATCCCGCTTAAAGGAGCCGACGTATAGCTACGACGGCTCGCGGGATCGTGCCGACCTGCCGTAGTATAATGACGGCGGCTGGTCGGCAAGCGGTTAAAAAAAATAATTTGTTTTTTATTTTGGATACTGTAAAGAAGTACAGCATACTTCTTTTTCTATTTTTTGCATATGCTCATACGCTATATGCTTACAAAAGCAGGGCCATATACTAGAATATAGCAGCGCATTGCCATTCAAGTCTTTGAGACAGGCTGCACTTGGGCTGGTGGGTGGAGGAAACGCACCAGCCTTAACGTTAAACCGGCTCAGCCACCTGTAATGATACTGAATCTGATTTTTTCTGCACTGGTGGCTCTATGATCAGTATGACAACCCTAGAAGATGGCACCTTTCAATGTTTTTTTTTTTTTCTTTTATTTTGGATAGAGTAAGGAAGGGTTATAACCCCTGACGGCTTGTCCGTTTTTTTTGTTTTCTTTGCCATCTGTGTCCCATTGGGAAGATTCCCTTCACTTTCTGTCCCATTGGGAAGATTCCCTTCACTTCCTGTCCCACTGCCAAAACAGGAAGTGAGAGGAAATTTAGACATGTACAATTCATTTCATTCCGAATTCGTTTTTTTAATGAATTTCAACTACTTAGTTAATTCGGAATTATCCGAATTAATGATAACCTGTTTAACCACTTAAGCCTGGACCATTTGGCTGCCCAAAGACCAGAGCACTTTTTGCGATTCGGCGCTGTGCCGCTTTAACTGACTATTGCGCGGTCGTGCGACGTGGCTCTCAGCTTTCTTTTGGTGGTATTTGATCACCTCTGCGTTTTTTTATTTTTTGCGCTATAAACAAAAAAAAGCGACAATTTTGAAAAAAAAGCAATATTTTTTACTTTTTGCTATAATAAATATCCCCAAAAAATATATTAAAAAAACAATTTTTTCCTCAGTTTAGGCTGATACGTATTCTTCTACATATTTTTGGTAAAAAAAAAAAAAATCGCAATAAGCGTTTATTGATTGGTTTGCACAAAAGTTATAGGGTCTACAAAATAGGGGATAGTTTTATGGCATTTTTATTAATAATTTTTTTTTTTACTAGTAATGGTGGCGATCAGCGATTTTTATCGTGACTGCGACATTATGGCGGACAGATCGGACACTTTTGGCGCCATTTTGGGACCATTCACGTTAATACAGCGATCAGTGTGATTAAAAATGCACTGATCACTATGTAAATGTGACTGGCAGTGAAGGGGTTAACCAGTAGGGGGCGGGGAAGGGGTTAAGTGTGTCCTAGGGAAGTGTTCTAACTGTAGGGGGGATGGGCTACGTGTGTCACGACACTGATCACCGCTCCCGATCACAGGGAGCTGTGATCAGTGTCCTGTCACTAGAAAGGGAAATGCCTTGTTTACATTAGCATTTCCCCGTTCTTCCTCTCCGTGAGACGATCGCGGGTGTCTCAGCGGATATCGAGTCCACGGGACCCGCGGTCAGACTCGCGGCGCACGCGCCCACAATGCCGCGTCTTAAAGGGCAACGTACCTGTACGTTGATCTGCCCAGCCGTGCCATTCCGGCGATGTATATTGGCTTGAGCCGGTCGGCAAGTGGTTAACAACCTTTTCTGAATATTATATATGCAATCGTAACGAATCACCCAAAAAAAATGGAAAATGGAAAAAAGAATAAAAACAAAACACGAAAGAAACGAAAACGAAAATGAACAATTTTTTCGGCAGTGCACATGTCTAGAGGAAATGTCCTCATTGGAAGACATCCCCTTCTATTCCTCTTCTGGTGCCAACACAAATGTTTGGATTTTCTTTCACTTTTGATGATAACGTTAAACAGGACAAATAGGGAGGATGAATCTCCTTAATGGGTAACTCCACTTTTGTTGAGAAAAAAAACCTTCCCCTCTGGGTGATCTATGTGCATTGCAAGGATTTTAACAAACTTGGTTGCAGATTCCTACCTTTTGTTATTCTGCAGGAATCCCTGTGCATTTGTCTGTGTCCATGTGGGAAAGTGAGTCTAATGGGAGTGATTATATAATTATTAATCAGCTGCTGTACCTGCAGGTCTCTGATGAGGAAAGCTATAGGGTCTGCATCCCTTTAGGCGTGATTTCCTAAAAATTAAATTTTTGTTGCAGGGGATGCCTGAAATCTGACTTGTATCTTAGTGCAGACTTCTGGGAAAATTAGTGAGCCAATCACACAAGCAGGAAATTGCATTTCTGGGGGTGTTCAAAGCAGGAACACAGATCTTTGCCTTCCCCATTTAAAGCACCTCGCCCACAGTAAGCACAACCTAGGCACACATTTAAACTTTTGATTGCCCCTGATGTTAACCCCTTCCTGGCCAGTGTCATTAGTACAGTGACAGTGTATATTTTGTAGCACTGATCACTGTATTAGTGTCACTGGTCCCCCAAAAGTGTCAGTTAGTGTCAGAATGTCCGTCGCAATATCGCAGTCCCGCTATAAGTCGCTGATCGCTGCCATTACTAGTAAAAAGATAATAAATAAATATAAATACCCCAGATTTTGTAGACGCTATAATTTTTGCTCAAAAAACAATCAATATACGCTTATTGGGAATTTTTTTTTATCAAAAATACATAGCATACATATTGGTTTAAATTTATAAAGAAATTAGTTTTAGATTTTTTTATTAGAAATGTTTTATAGCAGAAAGTGAAAATATTGTTTTTTTTTTTCAAAATTGTTTATAGCACAAAAATACAAAACCACAGAGGTGATCAAAAACCACCAAAAGACATACATTTTATTTGGGTACAACGTCGCCGACTGCGCAATTGTCAGTTAAAGTAACGCAGTGCTGTATCGCAAAAAATGGGTAAATCTTCTGGAGCTGAAGTGGTTAAAACACATTGCATAGAGCAATCACAATGTGTGTTGTCGGATCCTGTGGCACCCTGTAGATGTGAACCAAGGATATGCGTGCGAGTCGCTCAGGCTGTATGGGTATGAAGTTCTGTGTCCACCGCTGTGAGTGCTGGCTGGGAAGGGCGCTCGTCTATGCTCCAGGCAATGGTAGAGAGTGACCAGGCGTCCCAGGAGCCGCACATCAAGTCAAGACCTGCTGTATGACAGTGAATGGCATTCTCAACCTGGACCCCTGCCAGGCAACGCCTCCAACGTGTTTCACTCCACCCACCAGAGCTTACTCGTGAGGCCTCATGAGTAAGCTCCGGTGGGCAAAGTGAAACGTGTTGGGGGCGTAGACTGATGACACCTAGTCACTCTCTAACACTGTGTATGTGCGTTGGGGTGGGTTATAACACATATTGTGGTGTAAAAGAGCCCTAAGAGACCTTACACACAATAGCAGTGCGTTATGTCGTGCGTCAACGCGTGGTGCCTTAGGTGGTGGTGGTGCTTGCAGTGTGCTTTCAGGGTCGCTCACCTGCACCCCTGTCACATTAAGACAAGCATCCATGTCCATGCAGCCTCTGCGTCCTAAGTCTTGGTTGTGCTGTCTGCTTGCAGCACCTTTAGTCTAGAGACGCTGGGAAAAAAAATGTCCCGTTCACAGTATACGGCCTTCAGCGCTCGTATGAGTAATGTAAGAAATGCTCAGTTAAAAAAAAAAAAAAAAAAAGTAAAGCAGCAGGATAAGAATCTTGATTTTCTAAAAACTAGCATTTATTTCCAGCTATGTCCAATGGGATTTGAGAATAAGCCCTCAGTCCCACCGGTGCGACTTGTCATGCGATGTGACAGGTCCAAATCGCATGACAAGTCGCTCACTATTGTTGGCAGTGGAACTGTTCTGTGCGACATCGACTTTTGCAGTGCCGATGATTTGAAAAAGTAGCTCCTGCACTACTTTTGACGATTTTAGGTGCGACTTGCATAGACATCTATGCATGAAATCACACAGATGTCAACCAAGTCGCACCTACATTCGGCTTTGCGATTTCAAGTAAAGTTGCACGATTTCAAAGTGGGCTTTGGTGTGACCGGGCGGTTACAATCACATGGCTGAAAATAAAGATCCTTATATGATCAACCCATAACACACGTTACAATCTGATTGTACAATCTCTTTTATGGTGGCCATACACATAATGATCTGATGGAAAAATTCTTCACAGACTCAGACAATAGAATCTGATCTATGACTTATAAAAAAAAAAAGAGACACCGATCGATTTCCAGGAAAACTGATTTAATTAAATGCATTCTGATCAATCTGGACACAAAATTTAATGGTAGGAAAGTAGATAATTCGATATGTTCATTGCATGTATTGCAAATCGAATGATCTTTCTGATCTTCAGATTTCCAACTGCGCAGTAAACGTACAGTAAATGTACACTATATTGCCAAATGTATTGGGACACCTGCCTTTACACGCACATGAACTTTAATGGAATCCCAGTCTTAGTCCGTAGGGTTCAATACTGAGTTGGCCCACCCTTTGCAGCTATAACAGCTTCAACTCTTCTGGGAAGGTTGTCCACAAGGTCTAGGAGTGTGTCTATGGGAATATATGACCATTCTTCCAGAAGCACATTTGTGAGGTCAGGCACTGATGTGGACGAGAAGGCCTGGCTCCCAGTCTCCGCTCTAATTCATCCCAAAGGTGTTCTATGGGGTTGAGGTCAGGACTTTGTGCAGGCCAGTCAAGTTCCTCCATCCTAAACTCGCTCATCCATGTCTTTATGGACCTTGCTTTGTAAACTGGTGCGCAGTCATGTTGGAAAAGGAAGGGGCCATCCCCAAACTGTTCCTACAAAGTTGGGAGCATAAAATTGTCCAAAATGTCTTGGTATGCTGACGCCTTAAGAGTTCCCTTCACTGGAACTAAGAGGCCCAACCCATGAAAAACAACCCCACACCATAATCCCCCCTCCACCGGTGCACAAAGCAAGGTCCATAAAGACATGGATGAGTGAGTTTGGGGTGGGGGAACTTGACTGGCCTACATGTAGGGTTGCCACCTGCATGGGATTCACCCGGACAGTTCGGGTTTGGAATCATGCGTCCAGGTTTCAAACCACCTGAAACCCGGACACATTATTCAGACAGGACTATAGCTTCCCAGCAGGGTTGCTGGCTGCAGTTGTGTAAGCCGAGAGTCTGTCTGTTATGCCGCGTACACACGATCGGATCTTACGGCATACTAGGTCCGGCGTACCGGATTTCGTCGGACAATTCGATCGTGTGTGGGCTCCAGCAGACTTTGTTTTATCAAAAGTTTGACGGACTTAGATTTGAAACATGTTTCAAATCTATCCGGCGGACTCAAGTCTGGTCGAACAGTCCGCTCATCTGTATGCTAGTCCGACGGACAAAAAACCGAGGCTAGGGCAGCTATTGGCTACTGGCTATGAACTTCCTTGTTTCAGTCCGGTCGTACGTCATCACGTACAAATCCGTCGGACTTTGGTTGATTGTGTGTAGGCAAGTCCGTTCATTCAGAAAGTCCGTCGTAAAGTCCGTTGAAAAAGTCCGCCGGGCAAAGTATGCCGTAAAGTCCGGTCATGTGTACGCGGCATTACACTCTCTTTCACACTGCCCAAAGCCAGCACTAACAGTCCCCCCCCACACACACACAGACGGGAGAGGGGAGAAAGCTCGATCTACTCCTCTTCCTCCAGCCTCTATCCCTCTGTGTCTGCCCACACTCCAATCCCCGGCGCTGCGCCTCAGAAAAGGAAAGTGTGGGCTGGAAATTTGAAGTCCAGTAGCCTCAGATACATCTGGATGACTGCCAAGGTGTGAGTGAGCTCACCATCCATCCCTGTCTGTGAATGAAGTCCCCTTTCTCTCCTGCCTCTGAGTGAGTACACCAAGGTAAATCAGGCTTCTCAGAGCGCCCCTTACATCAGAGTTCCCCTTTACACCAGAGTTCTCAGTGTTCCCCTAAAATCAGAGTTTCCAGAGCATCCCTTATGTTAGAGTCCACAGAGTTCTCCCTTACATCAGAGTCTGCAGAATCCCCCCAAGGGAACTCTGCAAGTTCAGATGTAAAAAGGGAACTCTGTGGACTCTGATGTAAAAGGGGGGACTCTTGTGATTAACTTAATATGATTAGAAATGCTATTGAATTGCAAAATACATATATGTATAATTTATGGCAAAAAAAAAAGAGAAATTGCTGTGTGCCTCTAAAGTGTTTGGGTTTAACTTGAAGAAAAGGTGGCAACCCTACCTGCATATGCATGTAAAGGCAGGCGTCCCAATACTTTTGACAATATAGTGTATCTATGATACAATCATATATAAAATTATTCTGTGTATGGCCACCATTAGATTTGCCAACAAGTATGTAAAGACTTGCCTGATTGGATACATATTCATTGGATAGATTTGGGAGGTGCTTATGTTCAATAGTTCTGGTAATCCAAAGTTGATTGTACAAAGATTGAATGGTCAGATTGTAAAGCCTGCTACACACTGTTTTTTTCATTCAGGGAGCTAAATGAAAAAAAAACGAACTGAGCAGCTCACAAGGTGGTCTGTGCAATGTTAGTACAGCGGTCTCTGTGCTGTGCTACTGATTTCTGACAGGGCCGAACCCCTGCACCCCCCCCCCCCCCCCCCACCAGAAGATAGTCGCGAGATCAGCTTCTGTCAGGCAAGGACCTGTACACACAAGCTGAATGACGGACGGTATTTACTGTACCAGCGGAATATGTCCGATATGCGGCCTGTGTGTACAGGGCTCTCTATGATGTAAGAGCTATACTATAAGATTTTGTTTACACTAGCTTTGCTCCTTGAAGAGTGATCCATGTCCGGATCACTCTTCAGAGAGCATTTGACTGGTGGTAAGGAGGCAATGGAATTGATTTACTAAAGGCAACTAGACTGTGCACTTTGCAAGTACAGTTGTACTCAGTTTCCCCAGAGCTTAGTGAATGTGGTGAAGCTTCACTTTGTAAAGAATATCCGATCAGGTGGAAGGAATAATTAAGAAAAATAGCATTTTTACTTGCACATGATTGGATGATGGAAATCAGCAGAGCTTCCCACATTCACTAAAGCCAGCCATAGACGGTTCGAATCTCAGCTGGTTCAGCAGGGAGTGGCCAAGATTCAAATCATCTCTGGGCAGGCTAATTGTACCCAAGTCCGATCATCAATTGACTTGGGTACCATCAGCATGTCAGATTTCCAGCATGCGAATATTGCCAGTGGCTTTAGTCACAAGCAATAATCACTGTGTTCTACCGGCAGGGATGGCTCTCCGCACCCTCCACCGGGAGAACACCATAGCTCCGCAGAAAAGAAAGAAAATCACACGTCTATGGCCTGCCTAAGCTCTGGGGAAAATTCATGAATCTGCACTTGCAAAGTGCACAGTCTATTTGTCTTTAGTCGATTAACCCCATTGAATGCTTCTTCAGCACCTGCTTTAACTTCTTGAACCCCGCACTAGTGCTCTGCAACCCCCCGTCCTAGCACCCAGTTGCTGGGTACTTCTAAAGCAGTTTAATTCACTTGAATGAGTCATGTTCAGTGGGCATTATTCCCAATGCAATGGACAGGGAGCATACAGTGCCTTGAAAAAGTATTCATTCCCCATTGCAACTTTACACATTTTGTCATGTTACAACCAAAAATGCAAACGCATTTATTGGATTTTATGTGATAGACCAACACAAAGTGGCACATAATTGTGAAGTGGAAGGAAAATGATAAATGGTTTCCAACATTTTTTAAAATAAATATGTGAAAAGTGTGGCGTGCATTTGTATTCAGCCCCCCTGAGTCAATACTTTGTAGAATCACCCTTTGCTGTAATTACAGCTGCAAGTCTTTTTGGGTACAGTATGTCTCTACCAACTTTGCCCATCTAGGGAGTGGACATTTTTGCCCATTCTTCTTTGGAGAGCATCTGTGAACAGCAATTTTCAAGTCTTGCCACAGATTCTCAATTGGATTTAGGTCTGGACTTTGACTGGGCCATTCTAACACATGAATATGCTTTGATCTAAACTAGGAGTCTCCAAACCCCGGCCCACTTGGATGATTTATCCGGCCCGCAGCTGATTCAGAGACTGCCTGCTTTAAATCCCCTGTCCGTTTTAGGCAGTAGGACAGAGCAAAAGGCAGGCGGGGCGATGTATATGTGTCGCTGTCAGAGCGGATCCAATGAGGCAGAGGAAGGTGGAGTGGTAGGGCGGATTCCCAAGCTTGCAGGGAGGAGGCAGGGCCCCACTCTCAGGCAGCATGGATGTGGGCTGGCTGTGCGTGCTGGAGTCAGGCTGGGGGAGTGGCGACAGAGGAGGAGGTTGGGCTGGGGGAGTGGCAGCAGAGGAGGAGGTTGGGCTGGGGGAGTGGCGGCAGAGGAGGAGGTTGGGCTGGGGGAGTGGTGGCAGAGGAGGAGGCTGGGCTGAGGGAGTGGCAGCAGAGGAGGAGGTTGGGCTGAGGGAGTGGCAGCAGAGGAGGAGGTTGGGTTGGGGGAGTGGCAGCAGAGGAGGAGGTTGGACTGGGGGAGTGGCGGCAGAGGAGAAGGTTGGCTGAGGAGTGGCAGCAGAGGAGGAGGTTGGGCTGGGGGAGTGGCAGCAGAGGAGGAGGTTGGGCTGGGGGAGTGCAGCAGAGGAGGAGGTTGGGCTGGGGGAGTGGCGGCAGAGGAGAAGGTTGGCTGAGGGAGTGGCAGCAGAGGAGGAGGTTGGGCTGGGGGAGTGGCAGCAGAGGAGGAGGTTGGGCTGGGGGAGTGGTGGCAGAGGAGGAGGTTGGGCTGAGGAGTGGCGGCAGAGGAGGAGGTTGGGCGAGGGAGTGGCGGCAGAGGAGGAGGTTGGGCTGAGGGAGGTGCAGCAGAGGAGGAGGTTGGGCTGGGGGAGTGGTGCAGAGGAGGAGGTTGGGCTGAGGGAGTGGCAGCAGAGGAGGAGGTTGGGCTGAGGGAGTGGCAGCAGAGGAGGAGGGCCTGTGCAGCTGCCACCACCAGATTTGTATGGAGGTATTGTGCCTGCTCCAGTGACAGCTAACCCACCCTGGTGTGCTGCAGATTCCTCCACTGACATCATCTGGAGGAAGCGCCGCAGTACTAGGAGGAACTGTCTGCATGACTGCAAAACCCAAAGGTGTGTGTGTGTTATGGTGGAGGGGTGTGTTAGGGGAGAGGTATGAGGGGAATTAGGAGGGGGAGGTGTGATCAGACTTGGGGTATTAGGGGGGGGTGGTGTTATCAGATTGGGGGGGTAACTGGGGTATAGTCAGGGTGGGGGACACGGAAGTGTGGAAAGGCTCTGACGAGATTAGTTACATTTTTATTAATTTATTTATAACATACATTTTTTTCGGCCTGTGAATATTTATAACATCTACAATGTGGCCCTTGGGCTAACAAGTTTGGAGACCCCTGATCTAAACCATTCCATTGTAGCTCTGGCTGTATGTTTAGGGTTGTTGTCCTGCTGGAAGGGGAACCTCCGCCCAGTCTCAAGTCTTTTGTAGACTCTAACAGGTTTTCTTCTAAGATTGCCCCTGTATTTGGCTTCATCCATCTTCCATCAACTATAACCAGCTTCCCTGTCCCCGCTGAAGAAAGGCATCTCCTCAACATGTTTCATGGTAGGAAGGTATGTTCAGGGTGATGTGCAGTGTTAGTTTTTTCGCCACACACAGCGTTTTGCTTTTAGGCCAAATCGTTTAATCTTGGTCTCATCTGACCAGAGCACCTTCTTCCACATGTTTGTTGTATCCCCCACATGGCTTCTCACAAACTGCAAACAGGACTTCTTATGCTTTATTTCAACAATTACTTTCTTCTTGCCACTCTTCATAAAGACCAGATTTGTGGAGTGCAACGAATAATAGTTGTCTGTGGACAGATTCTCACACCTGAGCTGTGGATCTCTGCATCTCCTCCAGACTTTTCATGGGCCTCTTGGCTGCGTCTCTGCTCTCCTTGCCCGGCCGGTCAGTTTAGGTGGACGGCCATGTCCTTGGTAGGTTTGCAGTTGTGCCATACTCTTTCCATTTTCTGATGATGGATTGAACAGTGCTCCATGAGATGTTCAAAGCCTGGGATATTTTTCTAAAACCTAACCCTGCTTTAAATTTCTCCACAACTTTATCTCTGACCTGCCTGGGGTGTTCCTTGGCCTTCATGATGCTGTTTGTTCAGTAAGGTTCTCTAACAAAACTCTGAGGGCTTCACAGAACAGCTGTATTGATACTGAGATTAAATTACACAGAGGCGGACTCTATTTACTAATTAGGTGACTTATGAAGACAATTGGTTCCACTGGGTTTTAGTTAGGAGTACCAGCAGAGCAAAGGGAGCTGAATACAAATGCATGCCACACTTTTTACATATTTGTAAAAAAAATGTTGAAAACCATTTATAATTTTCATTCCACTTCACAATTATGTACCACGTTGTGTTGGTCCATCACAGTGATGGCGAACCTTGGAACCCAGATGTTTCAGAACAACATTTCCCATGATGCTCATGCACTCTGCCGTGTAGTTGAGCATTAAGGATGAGCTCAGGCGTGTTCGCACACCCCACGTGCAGAGCTCGCCAGGAAGTCGGCACGGCGCTAATCACAGGCAGTGAGACATTGTCCCGATGCGCGGCTGCAGAGATCGGGAAATGTCTCACTGCCTGTAATTAGCGCAGTGCCGACTTCCTGGTGGGCTCTGCACGTGGACTGTGCGAACACGCCGGAGCTCATCCTTATTGAGCATCATGGGAAATGTAGTTCCAAAACATCTGGGGTGCCAAGGTTCACCATCACTGGTCTATCACATAAAATCCCAATAAATTACATTTATGTTTTTGGTTGTAACATGACAAAATGTGGAAAATTTCAAGGGGTATGAATACTTTTTCAAGGCACTGTAATTCCTGCCAAGAAGCAAAGCGCCTTGGCTGCGGCATGTGTACATCCGTGCAGCTAAAGGGGGTAGCGGCTGGGTGGGGGGCGGTAAAAGTGCAGGGTTTTACTGCCCCAAACCGCTAGTGTAAGCAAAAACTTAAGGCTCTTGAACACGGTGTGTGGCTGTACAGAGTAGAATATGATGGTTGTTGCGGCACATTGAATTGCGCCTAATGTCATGCATTACAGAATACACTATACGCATGGAACCGCCCAGCACTCATGTTTACATTCACATGTATAAGTGTAATTTTTCAAAATATAAAATTTTAATTTTTAAAAAATCCTCCCATGTGCGTGCACGTGTAAACACTGATGCTAGCGCACGTATAGCTGCACACAGCGTATTCTGTAATGGATGTCAACAGGCGAAACGTTGCAGCTTCCGGGCACCACAACAACGCGTTTTACTCTGTACAGCCGTACGCCCGTATACAGACTGAGCCCAATGTGAGAAATGTTCCATTCACAGAGCTACAACACCACGATAGGGATCTTTATTTTTTTTTTAAAGTGAAAATCATGTCACATGGCTGAAAATAAAGATCCTTATCCATGTATACAGCTTCGTGAAGTGTAACAAAAGAAATGTCAATAGACAATAGGAGCCTGGTGGGGGGGGGGGGGTGAAGGGTTTAAGGCACTTGCCTTGTGATGATGCTGATGGCAGTTCAGGCTCCAGAAGGGTTAATACAGGTTGACTTTTCCCAGTGTCACTAGATTGCAAGCTCCTGGGGACAAAGCCTTTTCCTCTTCACAGGCTGTATACAAGGGAGATCAGTCCTGTGAATGGACACAACAGCAGCTTGTCCAGAGATCAGAGTCTGCACAACCACTCACATGGGCTGCACACACAATTCTATACACTGGCTTGTCTCTGTGTATTTTTACTTCCTGTGTTCTCAGAATGGCACCCTCCGGAAACACAGGCCACGCCGCGCAGTTCCCGGGCAATGTTCATCTGTCACATGTCACGCAGCGCGCCGCGGTGACCGAATACAAAGCAGGAGTGTCTTATGAATTCATGCTAGGCGAGAAGTGTCTGCATTGTTTAACCCCTTAATGACTGAGGGTAAAACAAATGTTAATGTCTGAACACAATTTTGCAACTTCGACATGTGTTAGTAAAACTGTATTTATCATCACAAGTACTTTGTGCATCCAGGTGGATTATACCGCGTTTCTTTTTTTTTTTTTAGGAAAAAATTGGCTTTCTTTTGGTGGTAAATGGTAATGGACATCTCCCTGATTTTTTTTTTTTTTTTTTTTTTTTTTTATGATCAAAGAAAATCTGTTAAAAATAGTAAAAAAACGATTTTTTTTTTAAATTTTGCTGTATATTTCTTACTATTAGTATAACCTTTCACCCAAGAACAACCCAAAATAAATTCTCCTGCTCCTGATGATTGCAGCAATACCATATATCTGTATGTTAGTTGTTTGCACCGTAGTACAGCCCACAAGCAATAATGTGCATTTTGCTTTTTTTTATATCCTACCTAAAACACACTGATACTAATTTAAAAAATGCTTTTAAGTAAAAAAAATCTTACCCAAAATATTCAGATCCTGACCTTTGACCCTGACCTTGACCCTGATACTAACTGTGACACTGACCTAGATCAAACTTTGTTCTAGCTTTAACTTGGTTCTAGCTATTTTTTTTTTTCTTTCTTTTTTTTATTATGATTTTTTATACACACTTTTTTGTTTACTTCTTTCCCTTCTGCAAGGAGAAAAACATACAATGTATCTTTCTCTTCATTTGGAAGAGAAAGTAAACACATGGGAAACTGCACAGTGACTGATCATTATGATAACAAATCAAAGGCTATCACAGCAATCAATATTAATGAAGATGACTGCGCCGAGATTTTACCAGTACTCTTGATCTGTCCTGCTGCTATCTAATTCAGAAACCTCAACCAAAATAAAAATATAAAAAATAGGTGCACAGGTGTATACAAAATAATTAGAATAGTATACAGTATGTGTAACATGTGCTAAATACTAATATTATCCTTATAAAACCTTATCCAAGATCAGCAATCTTGCAGTGCTAGTATTTTTCAAAGAAGAAACTTTGTATCATGAAAAAGAACTTTGTGTCATAAAAAACAAAAACACCAAACAAAAAGTGACAAAATAGCAATAGTCCCAAGTTCAAGTGTGCTATCTGTGAGGAAAAAATTATCTCATTAATGTGTTAAAAAATGTCTCAATAGTCCAACCGTTCATATCTAATTTTATATATATATATATATATATATATATATATATATATATATATATATATATATATATATATATATATAATATATATATATATATATATTATTCTTATATCTCCAATTCCATGTATGACCTCCAAATCCATGTATGACCTCAAAAGGACTTCTAAGTGCAACTTGACAATTTGCTTTTTCTCTTTTTCTATTCTACCACCACACCAACTGAATAATCTGCCACCACTAATGATCGAGATCACTTGCTTACAATAATGGCTGGTAATATGTAAACCAGCAAACAGGCGATTTCCCTTACAGGGCACAATCATCTGCAGATCTATATTGCATCTTCTCTGCACTCTTCCACTGATCGCAAGCGATATCTCCAGAGAGTTGAAACCCAGTATTGGAAAGAAAGCTCAGCATAGCATAAAATCATTTAAAAACGTATCTTTACTTTATTAAAATCACGATGCACTCACATTTAGAGGTGTCTCCCCCGACACAGATTTACAAGCATAAAACCATGTACGGGTCAGATCCGAATCTACTAATGCCGCAAGCAAACACCTGATCTAGCATGATGACAATACCTCCAAACGCACACCCTACGAACATTTCATTATTGGACGTCTTCACGTCTTGCCCCTTGAAGACGTCCACTGACGAAACATGCGTAGGGTGTGCGTTTGGAGTTAACGCCATCACGCTAAATCAGGTGTTTGCTGACGGCATTGGTAGATTCAGTAAATGATATAAAAAACGTGAGCAGCGCTACAAAAACAAAAAATGAAAAACATATATAAAAAATAAGTGAATAAATACAGTCAAAGGATCCGTGATGGACCCAAAGAGATATACAAAATTAACAATTTAAGTGCCAAAAACCATAAAGGGGTGGTAAAAATTAGTCCCAACAATAAGAAATATGAATGTAATAATGAAAAGTCCATGATTGAAAACATCCAAAGGTGTTCAAAACAAATAAAAGATGAAGTTAATTTATCACACAGACACCAACATGTGAGGAGATCCACCACCGTATGTATTGTACGCTTACCAGATGGCAGGCTTTAGTAAGCTTGTATGGCAACCTGACACTCAGTAGCTGGTAATGTCACACCGCGGCTTTCCAGTAAAGGGCCAGAGACAAACAGGGTAGCTCCATCCAGTACGACAGTCAGTAGGGGGGACCCAAAAAAATAAAACAATGGCTCTCCATAGTGTAAATCAATAAAACCCAAGTTTAATAAAGGTTAAAGGTTACACTTACGTGGAGAATGCAGATAAAAGCATGGATTAAAAAACAGCAGCAGCCGGCCGGCTTACAGACACTCGTTCAGGACGAGGTACTCAGCGATGAGGTCAGCGCGTCAACCATCCGACGTACGTTTCGTCTCAGAAAGACATCGTCTAGGGAACCCGGACCCGGCGGTCACAGGTGTTCTCAGGTGCGTGCCCCAGGGGGGCTCTATTTGTCCTGTTTATCGTTATCAGCAAAAGTAAAAGTGGAAGAAAATCCGAAATTTTGGGTTGTCACCTGAATTGTAATAGAGGAAAAACCTTCCAATGTGGACACTAATCCTGGGGATAACCAGGCATTTCCTTACTTTGGAGGTATTTCTTCTCACTTTCTGTTTTGGCTATTGGACAGGATGTGAAGAAAAAACTCCCTAATGGGACACAGATGGCAAAAAAATAACTGTGCATATATTATTTTTTTCCACAAGAGCCTGCACCCACGATCAGTGGCCTTACTTTTTTAATTTTGAGAGTCAGAGGAAGTGTCAATGGAATACGAGTGTGGTGATTATCATACTCGCGTTCCATTAAGACCTACAAGTGTGTCTGCCTTGGTGAAAGATGGGAATTGTAGTTAATTTATTCACAAATCTATGTGACTGATGACGTGGCTGTGCGGGGCAGGCAGGGCCTCACAGAACAGCACCGATTTAAAAAGAGCCAGGGGATGTGGGGGAGAAGAACCCCAATGCGCTGTCAATAGGGGACTGGTTTGGGTGTGCGGTGTCCCATTTGCACACAGCTCGGGGTGGATGCAAACACCAAAGCAGGGGCAGAGGGAAGCCATTTACACAGGAGGCCAGAGGGAAGTGAAAACAGGTGTTTGAGCTGCAGTTTTACTGCTCCCAACTACCCAACTGCAACATAACAAGCAGCCAGGGCCATGCACATGCAGCTGCAAATTTAACTCATGCTGCGTTTTAACAGACTTCCTATTTGAGGTCAATGGGGTCGTGCTGCAACTACAATGCAAACGCAGTTGGCTCGTGGTTGTGGCACAGTGTTTCTTTACAAAATTCTCCTTTGGCTGTATAATTCTCTGCCAGCACAGCTGCATCATGACAAAATTACAGGTCCCTCTGCCACCACAATAGTTCTCAATGGAGCCCAAGTACAGTGACATCAATGTACTTGCATTCCCGCTGATACTTCTTCCAGCCCCATAACCAAAGGAGCTGGTTATGGGGTTGGCTGAACAGAATTTTCTGAAAAATTGACTGTGGTGTTTCTACATACTGTAGCTCCCAACTTTCTGGGATGGGATAGAAGGACACCTTTGATCAAACAAGTCCAAAACCACTTGGCATAGCCAGCAGCATGACCAAAATGATCTCTTTAGCTGTCTGTAAGGGTGGAATTCTGACCACCACTGTAATATCCCAATGACCACCACTGTAAGGGGAGCATTATTCCTAATGACCACCACTGTAAGGGGAGCATTCTTCCTACTGACCACCAATATAAGGGGCATTTTTCCCACTGACCAGTGACCACCAATGGATTGGTTTTGGCAAGGGTTCCCTGAAACCTGAAAATTATTTTGATATGGTTAACCACCCCCTTTGGTCTCCATGACTGTGCTCTTCATTGGTTCTCATCCTACCATCCCACCGCACCTTCAGAGTCACTTACACTTCTACCTCTTCTTTTTTATGTTGGGGTCCAACCAAGGACCTCTCCTATTCTCAATCTACACCTCCTCCCTGGGTCAGCTGATAGCCTCCCATGGCTTTTTAATATCATTTCTACACTGACCACACCCAAATCTATCTCTCTACCCCTCAGCTCACAACATCACTAATTTACTGATCGACATATCAGTCTGGATGTCACACTACTTTCTCAAACTCAACCTGTCCAAAACCAAGCTCATAATATTTCCTCCCCAAAGTGCCTCTTCCCCTGACTTCCCCTGACTCAAGATTAATGGCACAACCATCAACCCATCCCCACATGACAGAGTTCTAATGTAGGTGTAGTCCTGGACTCTGAACTCTTCTTTCCGCCCCATATCCAATCACTTTAAAAAAGTTTGCCACCTCAACCTCCGCAACATCGTAAAATACACCCCTTCCTAACCAATGAAACTGCAAAGCTCGTAATCCACTCCCTGGTCATCTCTCGCCTCAACTACTGCAACTCCCTCCTTATTGGCTTACCTTTACATAGGCTTCAGTCCATCATGAATGCTGCTGCCAGGTTCATCCAACTCACTAGCCGGTCAGTGTCTGCTACTCCTCTCTGCCAATCCTTCCATTTGCTGCCACTCACCCAACAAATTCAATGCAAATTACTAACAATAACTTACAAAGCCATCCACAGCTCTGCCCCGAGCTACATCACTAGCTTAGTCTCAAAATACCAACCAAATCATTCTCTTTGTTCTTCCCAAGACCTCCTGCTCTCTAGCTCCCTTGTCACGTCTTCCCATGCTTGCCTCCAGGACTTCTCCCGAGCCTCTCCCCTCCTTTGGAATTCCTACTCTATCCACTTCTAGGGGATCCCTGAAAAGTTTTCTCTTCAGAGAAGCATATCCTGCCTCCACCTAACAACCATACTTTTATTTTCTCCATCAGCCCATTCCTCACAGGTATTACCTTTTGTATCACTTGACTCTTTTAGATTGTAAGCTCTAACAAATGGGGCCCTCTGGTTCCTCCTATATTGAATGGTATTGTCTACCCTCACGTTGTAAAGCGTTGCGCAAACTGTTGGTGCATTATAAATCCTGTAGTGTATAATAATGAATAATAATAATAATAAGCGTTCCTGTCGCTCCGACTTAGAAAAAGGTTCCTGTACTTCTTGGGTGCGACTTCGGGGTGGTTTGCATTGACTTATATTAAAGAAGTTATTTGCAAGCTGCGCTGAAGTCGCACTGTCCAGGCTGGCTTCAGAGTCGGGTGACTTTAAAGCCGCCCCAGTGTGAACCGAGACTTAAAAGTTTAAAGAAAGTTGGCCCATATGGTTTGGGCGTGTCCAAATCTTCGGGATTCTGGTCAGCAGTTTTTAAACTGATTGCAAGAGTCACGGGGGTTATCACACAACCATCTATTGAAAAAGCTATTTTGAGCGTAAATATGTCAGAATACCCTATTCAAGTGAAATCAGTAGCAATGCATATTCTATTCGCGGCTAGATCCCTAATAGTATGTAACTGGAAATCTAATGAAATCCCAAGCGTAAGAGAGATAATTTTAAAAGTTAATACCATTGCTGAATATGAAAAGATACTTGCAGTCAGAGATGGGAGCATGTCTAGATACCTTTCCAATTGGTCATTATGGTCCTCTGCGGTCTCTTCTCCTCAATAACATTCACAAGGGACATAAATGAGTATCCCAATCTTCATTACTCTTTCTGTTTTTTCTTCTATTCCCCCTTTCCTATTGCTCCATCCCCTTTGTATAAGTGCTTTATAGCTACACTGTCTGAAAGATGATACTGCCTGAGGTTCACAAAAGTTAAGTACCTTGATCCTTTGTAGAAAATACCGGTTACATATAAGGTGCGCTGTTAAACTGAAATCCTATTCTGTATTATTGAGATTTTCAATTCTCTGCAGCATAAAAGTAGTAAAGAGGTCCTATACGTTAGGGTGTAACTAATATGCCAAGTTTGCGCTGTGTTGGATGGGTTGTGCCCATACATCCCTGACACAGTTTGTTCCCAGAGGGGGTGTCGGGGGCAGGGGGCCTGCTCGATTTCAATACGGCACTACTACTACAACTCCTACTTTATGTATGCTAACACCTGTAGTTAGCTAACAGGTATTAATGTTGAGATTCAAAATACCACTGACGGTGCCATTGCTTTTGTGCATTGTAAACAGTGTGTTTTCATCTTGTGTTATGTATTTCTTTTTGATTTTTTTTTTTCCCTTCTATGTTTTTATAAAATATCAATAAAAAACTATTGAAATTAAAAGTTTAAAGAAAGTTTAGTGCAATATAAACAACTTTGGCAGTTGCATTCTTTTTTTTTTTTTTTACAGGTCTCTAAAACAAATATAAAAGAGGCCCCTTTCACATGTCCAGTCCAATCAGCAGGACATCCCTGAACAGGTCGCCAACTGAATCGGTGCAGGACAGAACACATGGAACTTTCGTGACACCTGTATTCATACATACTGTATATTTGCTACGTTTAAAAAGTGGAACTTTCCAGAGCATTATTAAATCTATGGGAGACCGGATGTAAACAGCTGCTTACATCTGATTTCCTCTGAACTGTCACATTTAGGTCCAGAAAAAATTAAAAAGGACGTAGATGTTTTTCCATTTTTTTCAGACCTGGATGGACTTAGGCTGGGTTCACACTATTGCAAATTGGGTGTGGGTTTCACCGCATCCAATTTGCATAGCTGGAGATTGTGACCCGCTCTCTATGGAGCCGGTTCACACATCTCCGCAGCGGCTCCGCAGTGCGAATTGCACAGGGGCCCTGTGCGTCTTTTGGTTTGTTTCAGGTCTGAATTCAACCCAAAATTCGGGCTGAAATCAGACCTGATACGGTGAATGGAGACGCACAGGACCCCTGCTGTGAGTAGGGTTGCCACCTCATCCCTTTAAACCCGAACACATATTAATTACAGAGGTTCTCTGGCTGATTAAGGTGGTAATTAAACTCACTTGGTGCCTTATCTGCATTTATTAGCCTCAGAACCTGTCTAATTCAAAGGTGTTCGGGTTGAAAAGGATAAGGTGGCAACTCTAGCTGTGAGCCACTGCATTCTATAGTGTGAACTCAGCCTCAAAGGTAGTCAGATAAAAATTAATTCAAGTTCATTTTGACAGTGGACCGGTAAGCCAGTTCTGACAATGGGGGCACAGGGTGGGCATAGTCAGGGACTCTTGATAAGCACCTGTCACTATCTCTTAGTTCTATTAATCCCCTCCACACTGAAAGGTTACGGCGGTTGGGTGGGGTGGGGCATCAAAGGAGGAAAATTACAGGGAAAGGAGAACACTGCAGCATAATGGACACATCTCAATGAAGGTACTGTAGATAATATCCCTTGTGCTGATTTTTTATTTTTTGTTTAAGGTAAACTTAGGCTTTACTTTGTCTCAATGATATTTCCTTTCAAGTGTGGGTAATTTGATATAATTTGCTATAATCCACAGTGGAATGCACTGCAGCTTTAATCGAGAGGGCACGGCCCATGTCACAAGAAAGACATTCCACCTCTATTTTGTCTTTTCATTTTAGATTTAACAGATTGCTATGTAAATCTTACTGAGCCACAAAAGTGTGACAAATGTACAATAATCTCTTGCTGAACAGAAATATTTTGGCACAGCATTTGTTAAAGTGTGGGAACTGTTTAACAGAATGGGTAATTGGCGGAATGATCTAACAGGCAGAAGCAAAAATGCAAAAGAGGATCAGGATGGCAAAAAATGAACAATGAAGAATAATGAAAGACGCACAAACAAGGACTCTTCACAGCAATGCCTCTGTGATTGACTCCGTATAACATACTGAGGTGCCGACATCGCTGGATTCCAGGACAGGTAAGTGTCCTAGTATTAAAAGTCAGCATCTACATCACAGGTGTCAAACACAAGGCCTGCAGGACGAAACCGGCCCTCCAGGCCATTTCATGTGGCCCTCGCACCTCTCCTGCAGCTGCAGGAGAGCTCCAGCCCTCCTCTGGTCCTCCTCCAGACCCCTACTTTCTGCTTTCAAGCAATGCAGCTTCTTCCCAGCAGCAGCATAAGGAAAGGGGGGTGCACTGTGATGTAAGGGAGAGTGGGGGACTCAACTTCTGATGGTGGGGTAGCTCTTGACATCTAATGTAAGGGGAAGGAATGCGCTGGACATCTAATCTTACAGATACAACCGGCCCTTTTGAGAACAATCATAATGCTGATAAGGCCCAAGATGAAATTGAGTTTGACACCCCTGATCTACATTATGTGTAGCTGCTGACTTTTAATTTTTTCGCTTTGGCGGGCAGACCTCCTCTTTATTGGCACTCCAAAAGCAGTGCGATTTTTGCCGTGATTGACAAGCGACAAAACGCGCTACAATCGCGGCAAAATTCACAACACTAAACGCTCCTGGCTCTGTGCCAAGATTTGGTACATGAACTTCCTTGGAGCATTTTTGGAGTGGAGGGAGGTCAATTCAAATGAATGCTGCTGCTCCAAAATTGCTCCACTAAAAAATACAGAAACGCTAAAAAAAATTGCGCTGCAGCAACTGGCGCTGCGCTACGCTCAGATGTGAATAGAGCTTTATGCATTCACATACCTCCTTATCCCCAGTCTATCTGAACAGTATGGTTACCTGCTGACTGGACACCATCGACAGGATGCTTAACCTCCCTGGCGGTATGATTATTTCGGATTTTAGGTGCTGAAAGCGGTACAATTATTTTGCATGGAAATTTGGCGTTTTATATTGTAGGCCTGTAATTCTTAACAATAACACACTTAAATCTGTCCAAACAAGAGTCTAGTAGATATCCTGGGTATGATGAAGTTTGAAACACAAAAACATAAATTATAATATAATAAATAAATATAAATAATTAAAAAAAATAATAATATAATAATAATAAAATAAATTTCCCCACGATTCACTATCGCTCAATTCTGCAAGTGTTCTAATTTACTATCGCTGTTTTCTAGCTGATTTAAAGCCACTTTTGACATAAAGGGACACTTTTTGGTTGCTATGGACAATCTCCAGTTTCCAGGCAGAAAGAACAGTATATATCATATAAAACTGCATGCAGTGCATGGGCCAAAGCACTGGGGACAAAAGGGATGTGAAATAATTTCATACAGTACGGTAATCTGTAAGATTACCGTACTGTATGTGTTATGATTTGTAATTTTTTTTTAATTTGCCACCAGGCTACGCCCCCGTGCGTCGCGCCGCTCGCAGGGAACGGAGCCTGGCACGGAGAGACTTCGGAGGAGACAGAGCCCACGGACACTGCGGGGGACATCGCAGGATCCTGGGGACAAGTTAAGTAACGCCGCACAAGGATCCTGCAATGTAATCCCAAGTGTGGCTCGGGGTTACTGCTAATGGGCCTGAAATTTAACCCCGAGCCACACTCGGGATTACCGTCAGGGAGGCTACAGTGGTTGTAAAGTCAGGTTTTTTTATCTTAAAGCGGAGTTCCACCCACTTTTGAAAGGTGGTCTAAAGAATTAAAGACCACCCCTTGTTTTTTGGATATAATTTTTTTTTTTCTAAAGTACCTTCTTTAGAAGTACAAAGTGTACTTCCGTTCCAGCCGGGCCGCAGCGCAGGACGTTAGGTCCTCTTGTGCGGCGAGCCCTGTCTTCTGGGACCTGTGTGTGTCCCTGTCAGGGCTGGGCTCAGCCCTTTCTTTTCAAAGGCTGCTCAGCTGTCGGCTAATTGCCAGCTCCTTTCTCTCCACAGTGACTCACCTGTTGATGATATCCTGCTTGTCAGTCCTGCCTACTTAGGCCGTCCAGCCCAGATGATCTCTGCCTTCACCTCGGTCACATCTCTAGAGACACTCTTCTGTGTTCCTGTTAAAGACTTGCTTGGCTGACATTCCTTCTGGCTCCAGATCCTGCTTGCTGTTCTACTAAGCTCATCTCTGGCTCTCTGGCGTTTTGGCTTGTCTGACTATCCGTTGCGGTTCCTGAACTCTGGCTATGTTTTGACTACGTTTACTCTGTTTACCTTTTTATTATTATTATTAAACAAGTGTGATTTGACTGTACTTCTGTCTCAGTTGGATTCATGGTTTTTGACAGTCCTAGAAGACAAGCTGGCCATTGACAAAGCGCTGCGTGACCCGCGCTTGCGCAGCAGGAAACTGGCTCTGGATTCACAAGGCTTCACTGCCGGTTTCCCTTAGTTAGAATGGTGGCGCCTGCACCGACATCGTGGGCTCCCTGGACAGGTAAGTGTCCTTATTTAAAGTCAGCAGCTACAGTGTTTGTAGCTCCTGACTTTTAAAAAAAAATGTTTGTGGCTGGAACTCCGCTTTAATGCATTCTATGCATTAAGATAATGAACCTTCAGTGTGCAGCAGCCCCCCTAACACTTACCTGAGCCCATCTTGATCCAGCAATATTGCCCGGGACTCTCCCTCATCATTGGCTGAGACAGCAGCATGGTATGGCAACATTGGCTCTTGCGGCTGTCATTCAAAGTCAGTGAGCCAATAAGGAGAGAAAGAGGGCGGGGCCGAACCGCGGCTCCCTGTCTGAATGAACACACAGAGCGGCGGCTCAACTCGGGTGCCCCCATAGCAAGTTACTTGCTGTGGGTGCACCCAGCAGGAGGGAAGAGCCTGGAGCGCCAGCGAGGGGGCCCGAGAAGAGAAGAATCGGGGGTCCTCTGTGCAAAACCACTGCACAGAATAGGTAAGTACGACATGTTTGTTATATTTAAAGGAAAAAAACTGAGACTTTAGTATCACTTTAACTCTTCAAAAGACACAGAAGTTGAATCTAACACATTTTTACTTTAGCTAACTGCAATACAGAGGATGTTTATCAAGTCTTTTGAAGACAATGAGTTTTCTAAGCCCTTTCTCTGTAAATAACTAACACTGAGAGAACATGGAACACGTAGGGAGGGACTCCAAAGACATGCTGGTAGGTTAATTGGATCCTGTCTAAATTGGCCCTAGTATAGGTATGAATGTGAGTTAGGGACCTTAGATTGTAAGCTCCTTGAGGGTATAGGGACTGATGTGAATGTATAATATATATATATGTAAAGCGCTGCGTAAATTGACGGCGCTATATAAGTACCTGAAATAAATAAATAAATAAATCATATAGGACTAAACTAACTAGCCCTAAACAGGAGGGGGGAAAAAAGAGGAAGATAATAAAATCATATTTGTAAGCAAGTTGCAGTGGCCCAAACCACCACTAGATGTCAGCATACTACTAAACAATAACCTAAAGCAGTTCAAAAGAAGACATACTAAATGAATGAACGTGGAGCACAACAGGATCCAAGGACAAAGGGCCTTTCCACTGGAACTGCAGTACTCTGGTAGCGATTGGAGAGGGGCTCCCCAATGTAGCTGGGTCTTCTGGAGAAGCTACTCTAGCCCAGTTATCAATTCTTCCATTTCTGCCATACGATCTTTTTGTTGCAACCAGTCCTTCATGTCTGGCACATTAGTAATTTTTCAAACTCTTGGTATGACTGTTTTTGCAGCATTAAGTAATGGAATGGAAGGGAGCGTTTATATGTAGGAGATGGCATGGTTGCATGGTGTAGTAGAAATAAAGCCAGATAGAAAGGAAGTTCGTGGCCAAATATGTTTTCAGTCAACCAGTGTACAAGGAACCAGAATGGCTGGATCTATGGACAGGTCCACCAGATGTGGTTCATAGTACCTTTATCTTTGGAACATCTCCTGCAGGTATCGGAAATGCCTCATGAGATTTTATGCAACAATTCTGGTGTGTAGTACTATCTGCTACAAAGTTTATAAATAGTTTCTTGTATATCGACATTGATGGAGGCCTTTAGAAGGATCATCTTCATTTGTCACCAGTCATCCTCTGATAGAGCTAAATCGAGGTCTATGTTTCAGGCCGCTGCTGCTTTAGTCTTTATTGGGTGTGTGATTTTTCAAATAGGCTAGAGCAGTGGTTCTCAACCCTGTCCTCAAGTACCCCTAACAGGCCATGTTTGCAGGTTTTCCTTTATCTTGCACAGGTGCTTTAAATCAGAGTCAATGGCTTGGTATTTTGGACAGCTATTTTATCTAAGAGAAATTCCCAAAACATGGCCTGTTGGGGGTACTTGAGGACAGGGTGGAGAACCACTGGGCTAGAATATATCTGGGATATAACGTGCCTAAGAGAGGAGTTGGAGGTGCATAGCTTCTCGAAATCTGAAAGGTGCCTAGTATGGCGCTCAGTGCCGGAACAAGGTCATCTAGGGTTGCCACCTCATCCCTTTAAAACCAAACAAATATCAATTACACAGGTTCTGTGTCAAATTAAGGTGGCAATTAACTCACTTGGTGCCTTATCTGTATTCAATTAACCTCAGAACCTGAGTAATTCATACGTGTTCAGGTTTAAAGGGATGAGGTGGCAACTCTAAGGTCATCCAGCACCCAGAGCAAAGGTGCCGAACTACTCCCCCCCATATACAATTATCCATTTTTTTTACTAGGATATCTGATCTGCTGAAACCTGTTTGTCCACACTTTCTGTCTACATTCACTCCAGCAATGGATGCATGTTTTTTCTTAGGTCTGTTTTTCAGATAATGACAACAGTAGAATATACTTGTGCAAGGTGAGTTGAAATGACCACCATCAGCCTTATGACAAGAGAACATCGCAAGAGCACAGCAGGAAAACAGGACTAGAACTTTGTCTCCCTATGATTGGTGGTACCTGACAAAGGACCTTCATGGTAGGATCACCAAGTATTATTTTAATGAATGCTGCAGATTTAAAAATAGTGAGATTCGAACTTACATGTTAAAATTGATATAAGATTTTCTTTATTGGGGGCGACACATACTTTACTCTATTACCTAAAACTAGCCATAACTTTTATTCTAGCACTAAGTTATCCTGAGAGTAAACGTTTTAATTGTACGTTTTTTAAAATAACTTTTTTGTAACTATAAATAAAAAATAATATTTTACCTTAATGTGACTAGGTCTGGCATAGGAGGGCACAAGGTGTCTGAAATTATTTAATCAGTCATTTCTTGTTTATAGCACTAGATGGCAGCATGTGCAAGAAAAAACTCTTTACTCAATTAGGCCTGATTCACATTTCTCTTTTGCTCATTTTTATAGCACCAACATTTTCCACGGTTGATAGCAGAAAAACAAACCCTCCTGCGCACAAGTGAGTTACCAGGTGGACTAAAAGTTTGTGCTGGAAAATGCTTCAGACCTTGCTGCCCTCAAGGATAGGGAAGTCCTAGTAGTCAGAGAAACAAGAAGAAAAAGAGGGCGCACCAGCCCTTGTGCACTATCCTTAAACATCTTTTTTATTACAAATAAGATAAACATACTACTCACAAACATGTGGAAAAAAGTTCGCAAATACAAATGATCTACAGATGACGACAATTAGATAACTCCATTCCAGATGTTAACACAGGAGATATCAAGGGCCACTGCTGCTGACGCGTTTCAAAGGGATACCTTCTTCCTCAGAGCCTAGCAGTGTTGTCCCCTACAGCTTTCCATATATATATATAGACACATACACACACACACACACACACACACAACAACAATGAGCATTTGGGGAGACTCCTCCCAGAGGGGCCAAAAGGCACCACCCATGTAAGTGGGTGGGTCACAACAAAGGGCAAAAAGCGATTCATACACTTAATACAGTGGATACATAAGGCGAGTATAATAAAACGATAATAGTTTCTGGTTACGGTCCCCTAGTGCATACATAGATATATGTATTGTGGGATATTACTTGCTTTATGTATCCACTGTACTAAGTGTATGAATCGCTAAGTGGGCATTTGTCCTTTGTTGTGACCCAGCCACTTACATGGGTGGCACCTTTTGGCCCCTCTGGGAGGGGTCTCCCCAAATGCTCATTGTTGTGTGTTATATAATGGGAAGCTGTAGGGGACAACACTGCTAGGCTCTGAAGAAGGTATCCCTTCGAAACGCATCAGAAGCAGTGGCCCTTGATATCTCCTGTGTTACCATCTGGAGTCTGTTTGTCAGTTAACTAATTGTCGTCATCTGGAGATAGTTTGTATTTGCAAACTTTTTTCCACAAGTTTGTGAGTAGTATTTTTATCTTATTTTCAATAAAAAAGACATTTAAGGCTCGGTTCACACAGGGGCGACTTGTCAGGCGACCTAGTCGCCTGACAAGTCGCCTCCCGTTCTGTGCTACGGAACCGTTCTAATAGGAGCGACGCAAGTCGCTCCGACTTAGAAAAAGGTTCCTGTACTACTTTGGGGGCGACTTGAGACGACTTGCATAGACTTCTATACAGAAGTCGTTTTGCAAGTCGCCTCGGAAGTCGTTTGCAGGTCGCCTCGCTGAGGCGACCTGCAAGTCGTGCCGCCCCTGTGTGAACCGGCACTAAGGATAATGCACAAGGCTGGTGCGCCCTCTTTTTCTTCTTGTTTCTCTTTTCCACGGCTGAACCTGAGGTTCACTTGGAGTTCATTTACACTCGCAGTTGAGTAGAATTTTTACTACCCTCCAACCACTCCCCCTTAAGCTGTTAAGACAGCCGAAAGGGAGGTACACATGCCAAGGCTATGATGATGTGCTTCAAGGTCTCAGCAATAGTTAAACCCCCCCCCGTCGTGTTTGGCAGGCACTACCACCCATCGAATGTAACCCATTCAGGTAAATGGGGCGCCACAATGGTCTGGCATTTAGGGGTTAAGACAGGTGGTAAGGAAGAAACAGCAGTTGGCTTTTGAGAGGCACAGCAATACTTGACACATGGACTCATTCTTACATGTGGCAGCACTTGCCACCCCTCTGAAAAGCGATATGAGATGGATTGATTTTTAAAGTGCATTTGACAGGTGGTGAGGAGGCAATATGTCACCTCCTTATCACCTGTTTTAACCCAATAAAGGCCGAACCACCACACCTCAAACATGTGCATTGCAAGGTGGTTGCAGATTGGCCCCATGCACTAAAATGGGTCCTGTTCAGTGATGGCACCACCTGTCCAATGTGATATGCAGTTTAATTTTTGCTGATGTCATGAGTGGTTGTGTGCCATTTTGTTAGGTGGGCAGTCAGGGGTGGTAAAACCACGGCTCAGCTGCCTGCTTTTAATGCCTCCCCCTAGCCACCCATGTGAACAAGGCCTTAAATTTGACCTTCACTCCATCTATGAGTGCACATGATCCCCCTCCCCTTTGTAACAGATCTCAGCCCCCACTTCCATAGGCGAGAATGACGTCTCCCCGCCACCCAAAGCCTCCTGGGATACTAACACCACGCATTCCAGGAAGCTTCGGGTCAATCTCCACCACACTCAGCATGTGATGGGGCACAGGGGGCAAGCTCAAAGAACCTGGAAAAGACAGACGACCCCCAATTGATGTCAGAGCAGAAGATGGCGCTGAGGGCCCAGAGTGCTGAGACAGAATAGTGGCATACACTCCCCCCACACTGGGTGAGTATGTTTTTTGAGGCCAACTCCCCTATTAAGTAAAAGGGATGAAAGGAGGGCTCTTTAATAAAAACATGGTTCATAGGTATCAGGCAGTAACAGTACTATAGAGTGTGTTTATATAAAGCAGACCTTTCATTATCTTTACAAGTCTGTTTGAATAAATTCTTGACATATATATATTCATCAGTGGTATAATTTTTTTTTTTTTATATCTGTACTTTTACCATTAAAAACTGGTCTGATTTTGTGCCCCTCACTGCTCTTCACAGTGCTGGTGCTGCAAATTCCTGGCAACCCTAAACATCACAAAACGAACATACAGTGGGTATAGAAAATAATCACCCCTCTTTAAAATAATCACATTTTGTTGCTTTGCAGCCTGAAATGAAGATAGACACAGTTTTTGTTTTATCCAGCCATATTTACTAAGTGCAACTTATAAAATCCAAGTGAAAGATATAACACCAACATGTCAGACAAAAATAAAAAAAGGAGTCGGAAAAAGGATCACGCCCTCCTAAAAATGACTTGTAAACTTAATCAGGTGTAGCTAATCACCTCCTCAATGGCACACAAAGCCATTTGACTTTCAACTGTGATCAGCTGTGGTCATTTTGATTAGCTCAGCATGAAAAGAGCTTTCCTGGAGCATTGCATTCCCTGGTAAAGCGGCAGAAGCAAACAATCGACTATAGGTGGCAAGGCACTGTCACCGGGATCTCCGGGATAAAATTGTGGAAAGGCACAAGTCAGGAGATGGATACAACATTTTTTCAAAGACTTTATCAATGTCCAGAAGCACAGTGTAGTCTATTATTAAGAAGTGGAAGGTATTTGGGACAACATAGACCCTCCCTGGGTCAGAATGTCACTTCAAACTGGATGAAAGAGCCAGGAAGAAACTGGTCAGAGAGGCTAGCAAGAGGCCTACAACAACTTTGAAGCAGTTGCAGGAATTTATGACAAAGAGTGGTCATTGTGTGCATGTGACAACAATATCACAAATTCTCCACAAATGTGGCTTGTATAGGAGGGTTGCAAGAAAAAAGCCACTCCTCAAGAAAGGCCACATGCAGTCACGACTGAGCTTTGCCAAAACACACATTGAAGATGCCATATGGAAAAAGGTGTTATGGTTAGATTAGACTAAAAGTAAATGATTTGGCCTCAACACCAAATGATATGTCTGGCAGAAATCCAATGCAGCTCATCATCCAAGTAACACCATTCCTACAGTAAAGCAATATCCTGTTTTGGGACTGGAGGACAGAAGGAAAAATGTATGGGGCAAAATACCATCAAATTCTTGAGGAAAATCTGCTGTGCCTCTGTCAAAGTTGTCAATGGGAAGATGGTTTACCTTCCAACATGACCATGACCCAAAACACACAGCAAAAATCACCACACAGTGGTTGAAGGAGAAAAATGTGAATGTCCTTGCATGGTCTAGTCAGAGCCCAGACTTAAACCCCATTGAAAATCTGTGGAATGACTTAAAGACTGCAGTCCACAAACGGTCACCGTCATATTTAACTGAAGTTGAGCAGTTCTGCAAAGAAGAGTGGGCAAATATTGCAAAGTTAGTAGAGACATATCCCAACAGACTAAGGCAGTGGTGTCCAAACTATGGCCCTCCAGTTGTTAAGGAACTACAACTCCCATCATGCCTAGTCATGTCTGTGAATGTCAGAGTTTTACAATGCCTCATGGGAAGTGTAGTTCCGCAACAGCTGGAGGGCTGTAGTTTGGACATCCCTGGACTAAGGGCTGTAAGTAAAGCAAAATGTGGTTCAGAAAAATACTGAAAGGGGGGGAGGGGTGATCCTTTTTCCAACTCGGTGATTCTGTTTTTGAATTTTTTTTCTGACATGTTGATGTTATATCTTTCACTTGGATGTTATAAGGGTAAAGACAGCTGGATAAAACAAAAACTGTCTGTCTTAATTTCAGACTGCAAAGCAACAAAATGTGATTAATTTAAAGAGGGGAGGGGGGGAGGGGGGGATTCTTTTCTTTACCCACTGTACTTATCCTTCTCATCTTAAGGGCCCATTCATACTTAGAATACATGTGGATTAACACACAATGCCACAATGCTTGCCAAATGCACCTGTTCATGGGTTGCAGTGCAGTTAATTTTCATTTTGAATGGCTACCCCAACGCATTGTAGAGTGGAGCAAAGCGCACAATGCACACCAGTGTACCACAATGCATATACCATGTGTTCTAGTGCACTGCATTTAGAAAGAAGGATCATGCACATTTTTCATTCATTGTGGTGCGTTGACAGCAACAGATTAGCATTCTCTTGTGACGTGAACACTCTCAAATAATAAAAGTGACCAGCTGTCTTTGACCATTTGCAGATACAATAGTTTCTATTTCTTCCATTTTGTAGACTTTTTAAAGTCATTGTTGTTGACCAAAGAACATGCTGCTTTTTTTTTCTTCACCCTTCCAATCAGCTCCAAATATTGGCAAGTCCTCTATCTGAAATGGCTGCTTAATCACAGGTGTAAAGAGATCCTGATTCTATAAGCGTGTGTGTTCTGACAACCATCAACTGTTCCTTGTAGCAAACTAACCACTCACAGAAATAGTTTTATGTTTGGATAAACTTGAATGGGTTATCCCAGTCCATGACACGTTATCCACGAGTCGTTAGGAAGTCATTTGTTTCCTGATTTGTTCACCCAGCCTGCTATTTATTGGACTACTCTGCATATTCTTTCTTATCTGCTCTAAAAGCTTTACAAATCCCAGCAACATTTGTGACCTAAATTTTTTGAATACATAACCTGGTACTTGTGATTTCTATCTCATGTATTCATCTGATTATAAGAGCATCAAGAGTAGAAAGGTTAAACCAGGTGAAACAGAGTGTGAGGCCAACTGAACATAAACAAGTTGGATAAATGAGCTTCCGTCAGTTTAAGTAAGCTTTTGACAGTACTTTTTTTCAGGTCTTCACCTTCTTGAACTATGCTTGCTTCTGGATCCATTCACACTTGTGCAACTTGTCATGCAACTTTGGACATCAAAGTTGCATGACAAGTCATTCCCTATGTTTTCCAATGATAGCCATTCATATATTGCCGACTTAAAGTTGCAGCAACTTCATAGTAGTTCATGTACTAGTTTGATCCAACTTTCATGCAACTTGAGGGAAATAGACTTCAATATTAACCCTCAGAAGTTGCATGAAAGTCGTACCTGAATGTTATACAATGCAACTTGTTTGCAACATTTGTCCATTATCATTGGTCAAAGAAAAAGTCATATCCAGGTTGCACCCATCCAAAGTTGCGTCAAAGTTACACCAAAGTTGCACTCCAAAGTTGGCACAACTTTGGAGTCATACAAGTGAGAATGGAGCCGTTTGAATTTAACTGGTTCCTGGTGAATGGGACTGAAATTTGCTTAGTGGGTGGCATTGTTGGCCCCCTCCCACCTGATATCCTTCAATTGAAAAATCAAAGGACCCGGGCAGGAAATTATTGGCCATTCAACAGCTGCATTCAATAAGATGGAGCTGCTGTTAGGGTACACTGAGAGTCACCGGCAGGGGCTGTCAGAATACAACAGCCCAACAGGGGGATTTTTCTATCCGCACTGTATAGTCTGAAAGGAAATATCTGTTGTCTTGCTTAAAAAAACTAACTGTGTATGGCCAACCTAACTATACAAAGGAGTCCATCTTGTCAATTATAACCTATATTGTAAGGATAAATAAGACGTTGTATGTGCCCGCCTAAAAACAACACTCTGCGCCTAGCGCAATGTATCCAACAGTATATATGCAGCACATAAAATAAATAAATAAATGAATAGCAGCTACTTGAATATCAGATTGCAATGAAAGGCAATAGAGAATAAATTAAATGAATAAAGTTTTTCAATATTGCAGCAGCGCTGTATGCCCCAAATTTAGTAAGGGCACACTCCTCAGTTAAGTTCATTAAGTTCAATGAATCCGGTGGTAAGAATCCTACTAGTGGGTATTGCTGTATTCTGTGAGGGTAGTTATTCCTTTCACCAAGTGATACACCACGTGCGGGAAACCCCAATGAAAACACACTCAGCAGAAATCCAAGCAATATCAGCCTTGAATAGTAATAGCAGGTCTACACCACTTTCCAAACGACCACCAGATGTCAGTCTTACTCTTGGTAGCTCCAATAAGATATGTGGGAGAAATGGAATGTCCACATAGTGTGATATTGCTAAAACACTTTATTACAACATCCAAATATCCCCCTTAAGTAACATGCTTACCAAAGAATCATTAAAAAAGAGCAATATAGAAAAGTGCACTGTGGCTGTTGCATCCTCCAATCGGAAAAGATGTCAGGAGCGCTCGCTGTGCATGACTACAGCCACACGCTTCCTGATTCCTCCCTGGTCGTTGGAGCGCATGCGTCACTTCCAGTGCGTCACGTCCCTGATGTTTCGTCACTTCCTGGACTTCTTCTGAGGGCGTGGGGGACCCCAAAGCACCCTCCCAACGTTGAGGGCATGTGCCCTGGTATGGTTCAGGAGGGGAGGGCGCTCTCTCGTTCCCCCTTCTTTTCCTGCGGCCTGCCAGGTTGCGTGCTTGGATAAGGGTCTGGTATGGATTTTGAGGGGGACCCCACGCCATTTTTTTTTTTAAATTTTGGCGCGGGGTTCCCCTTAAAATCCATACCAGGCCCTTCAGGTCTGGTATGGATTTTGAGGGGGACCCCACGCCATTTTATTTTTTTTTTGGCGTGGGGTTCCCCTTAATATCCATACCAGACCTGAAGGGCCTGGAATTGAATTGAATTTCGAGGGAACCCCACGCATTTTTTTTTTTCTGAATTTAGTTTTTTTTCTTAATGCTGTTTTTATCAATGAACTTTTATGTGTATTGCCGGACCGAAATTTCATTATAGCCGCGAAGTGAAAAAAAAAAGTCTACAGGTGCGCCCGTTCAACCTATGCAAATGCATTTACGTTGCTTGACATTTACTAATATTTTGCCGGCGCACTGAACCAAAGCATTTGAACAAGCGCAAATGCCGTTTGAGCATGCGCAGTGTATAAATTCACCTCCTGCAGCTCTAAATGTATTTGCCGGCACTGCCGGCTTGTTCAGAGAAAGCCACTTTCTCATTCTATTTTGGGCATAATTTTTTACTTGGACAGTTAGTACTACATTTCCCCACATCACCCCCATAATATTGGCACTTCCAGCTTGTTTAAATTTGAAGTTAAAGATGCCGTGCACCATGTCTATAGTGGCATACTGATCGCCTCTTCCCGTGCGCCAGGAAGAGAATAGTAAATGGGGGTCACGCTGTGTTACCGCGCAAATATTTTGTAAATACGAAAATGTAATTTGCGCATCAGCATGCACCGCAAGTCATGGCGCAAATGCTTAGTAAATCAGCCCCCATGTGTAGTAAAGTGACCCTGTACAAAGTGCCATGCATAGCCAAGAAGAACCCACTCCAGGGGTAGTCCTCTCATGTGACCCAGAATTTGGTGCCCAAAGAGTTGATGGGGAATATGGATGAAGGTTCGCCATTACATGCCTACCCCCCTTACAAGAGCAATACATTTTATGTCACTTTTGCAGTCTAACTGGGATGGGGGTTCACCCTGTACAGGCCTGCTGTTGTCTGTAGACCTGCAAAAGGTCTTCAATGCAGTTTCATGGCCCTACTTGTTCAAGGTGTTACATAGGTGGGACTTTGGCCCATATTTTATTACAATCCTACAAAGTCTTTACTCTGAAGATGGCCATAGATGGAGAGAATTTCTAAGGAAAATGTTCAGGAAAAGAAGGTTCTAAGAAAGTACTTTCATTTATGTAATCATTAAAGGGTCAAACCGTCTTTCGTTTGCAAGTGCATTGACAGGAAAATTCAAAGGAGCAGGATGGAACATTTTTCTTGTACAAACAAATTTCTAACAGTGTATGTGTTTTTGTTTGTTAAAGTCCATTCATTTAAAAATCAAAAGTTAAAAGCAAACTAAATCTTTCGAATGACAAATGAATATTCTGAGAATGCTCTGAAAATGCTTGTATACATTTTTATAAGACTTTTCCTAAGTATTTTCGTTTGAAATTCTATCCATCATGGTCAACTTAACCCTCAAGCTATAATTAGAATGCAGTAATACTGTTCAGAGGCCATCCTAATTAGGCAGAGAACTAGGCAGGGATGTCCATTATCTCCTCTACTTTTTTCTATAGTGATTGAACTGCTGGCAATTGCTATCTGTGAGAATCCTAGTATTAAGGGGATACAGTCTGGTGACCTAAATTATGTGCTCTGTTTGTGGATGATCATTTATTATTTCTCAAGTCTCCCCGTATTACTATACCCAATGTCCTAGCCACTTTACATTTTCTAAAGTTTTGGGCCTACATGTTAATTCAACCAAATCTTCAGCTTTGAATATTATTTTGCCAGGCCCTCTTTCTAATACAATTATTGATAAGCTGTACATGATCAATTGACCCACTGTTATTCAAAAAGCTTAGTGGAGGTTTTGATAAATGGGCTACATATGGTCTGTCATGGTTAGGGCATATAAACGCAGTGAAAATTACCAGTACCTTACTTCCTAAAGTTATTTATTACTTCAGATGCCTTGCAATTTGGTTGTTAAAATCAGACTTGGGAAAACTCCCAGATAGCCAGGATAACTTGCCACAAATTTGTGGCAGTGTTGAATTGTAAGTCTGTTAACTTGCTGCACATTTTCACTGGCAAGTTGCACAGCACTTGAAGTTCTAGTTGACACTTCCCATTTGTGTGGGAAGTCTCTAGCAAGAGCAAAGTTGCAGTGATGAGTCTACAGCAAGAGCTCTGCAAGTCACAGTGACCCCAGTGGTGGGATGTCTATTGCACAACATATCTGAACCAAAACTTGCAGCAGACTTGCAGAATGTTTGCAAAAAAAGTTGACGTGGAGTCATGCAATGCGGACTTGCTGCAATTGTGCAGCAAACTTGTGAAGCCTGGCAAGTCCAGCAATAGCTTAGAAAGTCAAATTTTCAAACTTTCAGCTCAATTGCTTGCTATATGGGCTGCAGTCAGAAATAATTTGATTTATTTGGGGTAAAGAGGGACACAGGAAACTGCAGCCATGATCCTACTATAACCATTTCCAGTCCACAACGTACAGTATCTCACAAAAGTGAGTACATCCCTCACATTTTTGTAAATATTTTATTATACCTTTTTATGTGACAACACTGAAGAAATGACACTTTGCTACAATGTAAAGTAGTGAGTGTACAGCTTGTATAACAGTGCAAATTTTCTGTCCCCTCAAACATAACTCAACCCACAGCCATTAATGTCTAAACCGCTGGCAACAAAAGTGAGTACACCCCTAAGTAAAAATGTCCAAATTGGGCCCAAAGTGTCAATATTTTGTGTGGCCACCATTATTTTCCTGCACTGCCCTAACCCTATTGGGCATGGAGTTCACCAGAGCTTCACAGGTTGTCACTGGAGTCCTCTTCCACTCCTCCATGATGACATCACGGAGCTGGTGGATGTTAGAAACCTTGCGCTCCTCCACCTTCCGTTTGAGGATGCCCCACAGATGCTCAATAGGGTTTAGGTCTGGAAACATGCTTGGCCAGTCCATCACCCTTACCCTCAGCTTCTTTAGCAAGGCAGTGGTCTTCTTGGGAGTGTGTTTGGGGTTGTTATCATGTTGGAATACTGCCCTGTGGCCCAGTCTCCCAAGGGAGGGGATCAAGCTCTGCTTCAGTATGTCACAGTACATGTTGGCATTCATTGCAAATATATCTATAATGGGGTGTGCCGCTACCTAATGAGTTATATGGGTTAACAGCTGTATGGGGGAGGGGGCTAACTACTGTCTGAATTGGTGAGTGTGTCCCTCCTATGCCCAAATTAAGTGATAGTTACAAACTAAATATTACCCAGTGAAGGTTATAATATCACCATTCAATTGTACCAAAGTGTAGACTTCTCTATGTGATAAAGAAAATCGTGATAGATACCGTGCACATTAACATATGGTTCCTTCTAATATTGGATAAGGTGAAACTAGAAAACTTTAATAGTCCCCTATAGATAGTAGTGATGTTCCATCAAAAAATACCATTATACATATAACATTGTGGGTTTACAATGTGCGAGGCCATAAACTGCAACCTCTACATATCAATTCAGACATATAAACATAGCATCAAACAGGATCATGTAGTGTTCATAGTCCATAAATAATAGGATTTCTACAAAAATCGTGTTCAAATTCTTCAAACAGAACCGTGACTGGGGTGCTCTCAACGTTCTTGGTGACTTTTGTGCTCCCCCTCAAGGGTCCCCACTCACCAAATCCAATCACCCCAAAGGGGCAATGTGCGTATGGGTATATCCTCCACGATCTCCTCACCACCGTAGTTGTTAGGGCACCCAGGGTAATCTCTGGCCTCCATATGGATAGTTAAATCTTATTCATCGTGACTCCCATCATCAGGTATGCGCTCAACAGCCTCCCGGGTGAATCAGACACTGATGTTTCAGGGAAGTCCCTCTTTCTTCTGAATGTCATGGGTTTGCAGGCCTCAACATACAGAGTTGGAGGATCCCTAGGGAAGCTCCTTTCAGGGGGGCTGCACACCTAATTATTGTCCTAAGCGCAGCCATCATATATATTTAATGTTGGCATTCATGGCTCCCTCAATGAACTGTAGCTCCCCAGTGTCGGTAGCACTCATGCAGCCCCAGACCATGACACCGCCACCACCATGCTTGACTGTAGGCAAGACACCCTTGTCTTTGTACTCCTCACCTGATTCCCACCACACACGCTTGACACCATCTGAACCAAGCAAGTTTGTCCTGGTATCATCAGACCACAGGACATGGTTCCAGTGATCCAAGTCCTTAGTCTGCTTGTCTTCAGCAAATTGTTTGTGGGCTTACTTGTGCATCATCTTTAGAAGAGGCTTCCCTCTGGGACGACAGCCATGCAGACCAATTTGATGCAGTGTGCGGCATATGGTCTGAGCACTGACAGGCTGACCCCCCTGCCCCTTCAACCTCTGCAGCAATGCTGGCAGCACTCATACGTCTATTTCCCAAAGACAACCTCTGGATATGACGCTGAGCACGGGCACTCAACGTCTTTGGTCAACCATTGCAAGGCCTGTTCTGAGTGGAACCTGTCCTGTTAAACCGCTGTATAGTCTTGGCCACCGTGCTGCAGCTCAGTTTTAGGGCCTTGGCCATCTTCTTATAGCCTAGGCCATCTTTATGTAGAGCAACAATTCTTTTTTTCAGATCCTCAGAGAGTTCTTTGCCATGAGGTGCCATGTTGAACTTCCAGTGATCAATATAAGAGAGTGAGAGCGATAACACCAAATTTAATACACCTGCTCCCCATTCACACCTGAGACTTTGTAACACTAATGAGTCACATGACACTGGGGAGGGAAAATGGCTAATTGGGCCCAATTTGGACATTTTCACTTAGAGGTGTACTCACTTTTGTTGCCAGCGGTTTAGATGTTATTTTGAGGGGGCAGCTAATTTACAATGTTACACAAGCTGTACGCTCACTGCTTTACATTGTAGCAAAGTGTCAGTTCTTCTGTGTTGTCACATGAAAAGATATAATAAAATATTTACAAAAATGTGAGGGGTGTACTCACTTTTGAGAGATACTGTATATATACGTACGCTGGTCAGAAAGTGGTTAAGCAAATAGTTTTTTGTGAATCTGTTGCAAAATTACCAGGATATCTTGCTATTAACAACAGTTCCTGTTTTAGGTTGACAATGCTAAGTGGCTGTCTTGTAATTAGTAGCAGCATTGACAGCTTGTCATGCAAGCTCCATTATACAGCCATAGGACTGCCTATGTGATAAACCTGATCAGCAACTAAACAACCAACTGAAGGACCTCATGCGGCAGACTGACAATGCTGCCACTAATCTAAATATAATAACCAAAAGAGCCAAATTTTAGGTAATTGCATTTTTTTATCATTTATTACACATCTAACATTGTGCTGGGGATGCTATATTTTAGAAAACATCTTTAATGAAAGGCTCTTTATTTACTCTAAAATGACTATGGCATTATAGCATGCTGTCTCTTTATATTCCTTAATGGAGGTCTTGCTTAGCTTGCGGCATTTTATATAAACTTGTATTATTTTTATCTGTAATCTTGTAAATGATGTTATCTTGATGGTGTTGTCCATGTTGGGTTATGCTTATAGGAAAGTATTTTTACAAGCCAATGTTCAGCATTTAGTGATTCAGTCCCTGGCTTTAAAAAACAATACACACAAAATCTGGACTGGATTACAGTAATATGTATCCCAAAGACATGTTTAATTGAATTAGTTTAGTCAGTTAGTATAGTACTGACAAATTTCTGCAGTGCTTTACAAGAACATTAAACTATTTACATCATTGCCTCCCTCCTTGGGGCTTACAATCTAATTTCCCAACCACTTTTATATTCCTTAGACTTTTTTGACTGGAGCTTGAATAATTAAATATTAGTATTTTTTTTTATTATTATTAAATGTGAGTATTATATGAGTAAAATATGAGTATTTTAGAGTGTTTTCTCCTTAAGGACTGAAAAGAAACATTATAAATATAAAAACAATATTGTCCAAGTAGAGGCTAATAAATCCTAAATTTGAGCCTACTCATTGTGTAACGTAAGGCAAATTTTTGTACCCAAATAATATTCTTTAACCAGTTTCCACCTGGCCTATAGACAAATGACAGGTGGGCGGGACTGCTCTAGTTCTGGATGGAGGTCGTATGACTTCCTCCCCAGACCCCCACTTTTGCGAGCCTCACAGGCCGCGCTCAAGCGCAATGTGTCCACTGGACACAGCCGATGACAGATCACTGTACTCGGTCAGTGCCATGTGATCGCTGTGACCAATCACAGCAGATCATGTGACAATTTTACACAATGGATGGCTTCCATTTATGATAATGATTGTATACTATTGTGTTGCTCACAGTGATTGGTCACAGTGATCACATGGTACAGACAGGGTTAATCACAGCCTATCTATACCATGTGATTATCTGTGGCCAATTACAGCTCATCGCAACAATACACGCTAAATGAATTGATTTAATTCAGAAAAAAATGGTTGCTTATACCAGTGAATATCAGTGAAATCCCAATTGCCTCCCCAGAGTAGTACCCTGTTACTATGGTAAAACTGTATTACTCTGGTCACAGTATGTAAAAAGAAATCTTTAAAATAAAAAAAATAAAAAATAATAAAAAAAAAAAATATTTTAAAAAAAATTGAAAAAACTTAGAGGAGTTCCACCCAGGGGGTCGGGTAAAAAATAAAAAATATAAAAGTCAGCAGCTACAAATACTGCAGCTGCTGACTTTTAATTGGACACTTACCTGTCCCTGGGTCTAGCGATGCGGGGCTTGCAACTGTGGGCGCCAGGCTGTGGCTTCACAGCCTGGCACCCACTGCGCATGCGCGAGCGGCGCCACGCGCCATGATTGGCAGCTCAGTCACCTGGGACCTGTAATGGGTCCCAGATGAGTGACAGCGGCGAGGGAGCAGAGCGGAGCCCTTCCTGTGCCGAGGGGGAAGTGATGTCACCAGCCCAGGCACTGGAAGGGGCAGACTACGAGGGACCCCCTAGCAACAGGCATTTAGAGGTAAGTTAAAAAAAAAATATCCAAATTTTTTTGGGGTTTTTTTTTTTAGGATTTTTCATGTATTTTTGTTTTTTTGGGTGGAACCCCACTTTAAGTGTCCTTGATCAACCCCACGCCAGTTATATGATGGTGCTGTACTGCAGTGGTGACAGTATGTAAAATAACTGAATAATTCTATTTAATTTAATGTTTGTTTAGATGTTTAATGTTATTGGGCATCAAGAAAAGAGATAGGTCATCAGTACTTCAGGATTGATTGGTTTTCAGATGTAGATACCATAGTTTGTGAACTCTATAACTTTCCTACAGACTAAATAACATACACTAGTTTGGGTTACTTTTACTAAAGAAATGTAGCAGAATACATTTTGGCCTACATTTTTGGAGAAAATGATATATTTGCTAAATCTTATAACCGAAACTACGTAAAATGCTTTTTTTTTACATTTCTGGTCTTTTTTCATTTATTTAGCAAAAAAAAAATGAAAAACCTAGCGATGATTAAATATCATCAAAAGAAAGCTCTATTTGTGTGAAAACAAATGACAAAAATTTCATTTGGGTACTGAAATGATTGTAATAATATAAATGTATTATCAGGACTCCATTTTGATCAGAGCGCAATTCTTAAAAAATGATCTGCCTGGTATAAACTCTATATTTTCTCTTGCTGATAATCTTGTATATCTGTCTAGGAATGTTTGTATAATAACACACCCCCTATTGTGTTTATGGTCAAGATGTCCTGTTTTTTGACTTAATGACCAGGTGCTCATCTAATTGATTGTAGATAACAAACTTGTCCCTAGCTCATGGAGCTAAAACAGCCCCTCCCTTATCTTTTGTCCTGTAGTCCATATATACTGTATGCCTTCACAGTAAAATCAGACATTATACGAATGCATCCTGCCTCTCGTGTCTCGTTAATATGATGTCTCCAGATCTGTAAGAGCGCTGTTGGGAGACCTATAAGAATGATGGTTCGTCCAGAATAACTAATATTTCCTTTCAGAATGGGGGCTCGTTCGAGATAAGATAATCATCCATGGTGGGTAGACCATTATTTTTGACAAATTTTTCCATACCTTGGCTCTGATAAAGTCTTAGCCTTTTAAATTTAAAGGAAGGACGGGCCACGCCTTAATAGACACACTCACGGGAGTATAACATTGTAGGGTCTGTGGGAGACCCGAGTCTTTATTTAAGACTTCATATATTAGAAACTGCAGTTCAGTATCATTTTGGAAAGGTTATTTAGGTAACCAACAGTGCCCGCTATATCTTTGCTTTTCTTTCTTTCACATAGAAGTAATAAGATAATTTGTTGTGTAGATACACTGACTGTAAGGTAGGACAGTGAAAGTGGTCTACAGTATTTTGCATTATGGGTCCAAATCCTTTAACCTTATAGGATAAACGCCTCCGTATAGGAAGTGTGTGCAGATTAGTATTGCTACACTGGTAACATAACTTATGATTGCTGGTTGGTATTGCTAGATTACTTGCATGTTTAAATTTTGTAGCAGCTTGGGGTTTCTATAATGTTATGCCCAGGTTGGCTTAAGCGTTTTGGGAACGCTGTAGAAGCGTTTTGGGAACGCTGTAGAAAAGTGTACACGCCCATTGGAAGCTTTGTGCTCCTGGGAAAGAAAAAAAGAAAAAAAGAGATGATCGATTAGGAATTTTAGTCAGAAATAAGGACAAAATAATTAGAAATCTCACTTGCTTATATCCAAATATCGTGAGAGTGGTAAGTACTTTTGTATGTATGTTTATAAATGTTGCTGTGGTGCAAATGGGACAAAGGGGTTTTAGCTATGCTATACAAGTTGTTGTTAGTATAGGGAATTCCATCTGCTCAATGAAATGCTTACATGTGTTTGTGTTTTTTGTTTGTTGTTGTCTTGGAATTCCAGTTTAGAGTATAAGTTGTTTTTTCTTCTGAATGCAAATGGATTGTTGAGTAATTGATATATGTCCTATGATCCTGCCAAGACGGAGAGCGTTGCTAAAGTGGGCAGGTGAGAGGGACAGAGTAGGGTACTCATCTGTGTATGGTGTTTTAAAGGGATTGAAACGCGGATTTAGACAAGGACAAGTTACTATTTGAGTGATTCCCCCCTATTCAAAGTTTTGTTTAGCACAATACACTGAGGCGCATATCCGCTTGCATAAATCTGCTATTTTGCTTCAAGTGAAAAAGGAGATCATACCTTCACCACCGCTTTTGCACAAAGCATACTGCTATATATGCATTCCATATTCAGTGAGTCCGAGAGACTTGCTGAGGTGGAGAGTGATTGTTAAAAAAGGATTTAATTCGGAAAAGTTATCTATATAGATTAAAAATACATGTTTATTGTTAAAATGTTGCAACTATTGTCAGTCTATTCATGAAATGTGTTGGGCACATATTAAGCCCATGCCCAATACATAGTTAATTGGAAACATTAAAAGGGGAATGTGACACATCACTGATAAATTACATATAAACGCTGGTACCAAATGTTTTTTTTGAGGAATCTGATCAGATACAAATTTTTAAGAGTGGCGTTTCAATTTAGTCATGGGGTATTTTGATTATTTCAGTTAGAGTCTGACTTTAAGGACTGTTTTAATTGTGTATTTGCCTATCCTTGCCTTATTGAAGTTAAAAGGTTTTTTGTTTTTTTTCAATATCAACAAATGTAATATAGTTCGGATTGATAAAATTGCCCTGGGCTCCGAGGTGTTTAGTAAATGGCATTATAGTTTTGTTGATGTTGAGAAAAAAAAAAATGGGAACTTTGCATTGTATAAGGACACTGCCTGTTAAAAAACAAGGAAATGGTTATTTGTGCAAATGGTTTAATAGGTGTTTAGGCTGTATTGACAATGATTGGGGATTTTAAAATGTTTGATTTTATCTTTTTTTTGGCTACATACAAGTTTAGGGCTGGGTTCACACATGTGCAGTGCGAATTTGAGCTCTGTTTTCACAGCTAATTGACAAAGTAGTTGTTCAGCGTTTTTATGTCAGTTTTTGATCAGGATCAGGTCAGGATTTTATACTGTTCACAACTGAATGACGTGCAATTCAGAAGCGTTCCCATAGAAGTCAATGGGTCTGAATTCGCACATAAGCCGGACTGCACTGCCTAGAAAACGCACACTTTTTTGGGCAGTGCGGAGTGCGAATGCACTGCAGGTGTGTGAACCAGCCTCATTCAAATGAATGTATTTTGGAGTGTCCTGCGAATGGGATGCGTTGTAACCCGCATCCGATTCGCATAGGTGTGAACCCAACCTAAGATAATTTAGAAGTATATATCTATGGAAAGAATAAGGAAGTTATGTATTCCAGGCGATACGCCAGAGGAATTGTGGTTGGTAAAGAAAAAGGAAGTAACTTAAGGTTGTGTAATCCTATGCACTAGGAAAAAATATGAGAGATATAAAGGAAAAATGGGTAAAGGTGTTTGAAGGGAAAATATGGAAAACATTTCTAAATGAAGAATGAATGGAATGGCCAAATGAATGTGGAATGGGAAAGTGGTTTTATTGTGTTTAATGAATGTACACGGTATTATTTTATTAGTAAAGTATCTTAAGTGTTTGTTTAAAATGTGCACAAGAGTTGTCTCATATTGTGTTTTCTTGTTCTGGGAGTAGAGGTTATTAGACCTATGTTCCTGATAATATATATTTCCCTAAAAGTTTGGCGTTAAATTAAAATTGATAATGGTATTTTGGTAAAAAAGGGGGAAATTAAAGAGAAATGTTTGAAGAGTTACTGAAATTAAGTAACCAGGATCAAAATAAATTGCTGCATATATTCAGTCCATGAGGTACTAAAATATGATGGGAAAGTTTGTTTGAATAACAGAGTGACTATTCTGGATATTTACCTTTTGAATTCCCAGAGTGTCAATCGTGAAGTGTTAATGATGTAATTTTGTTTATCCAGCAATGTTTTGTTCGTTGCTGATGATCAGATATATTTGCAAAGTTGGAAGGCTGACATCTGAGTCAGAATATGTGTTTGGGTAAAATGTTCTGTTCTGAGACCTTTGGGTCCACTTGGGTCCCGGGAAAAAAGAAAAAAGAAAAAAAAAAAAGGAACTAAAGGTGTTTAAGTTCTGTTGAAGTCCTGCTGAAATACTGGATTGGAAGAAAAACATGTTTAGTTAAATATATTGAATCTATACAATGAAGACTGTTGCTGAGAAACATTTTTATTTCTGCATGCTTTACTTATGTTTGCGTTAATGAGGAATATTGTTTTTAATACCTCCAATGGTTAAGGCCTGAATTGATCAGGTAGAATCGGTGATTATTCATGTTGGATGAGGAATATCTCAGCCAGCCAGCATTCACCCCTAGCCCTATGCACATGAAGAAATGCCCACCTCATTCATAATCTATCCCAGGGCTCAAAATTTCAAGTCCGGAGCCACTAGCCAGGCCTTAAAAGTTACTCGCCACCAGTTGAAACCCCACCCAACCTCTCCCCTGCCCCGCCCCTAAACACCCCCTCATAAATTATCTCATAAAATTACATTGTTAAATGTTTTATGCAGAATGAAGTTCCAAAAATAAATATTAACAACAACTTTACTGTGCCCATAAATGTAGCCTCACTGTGCCCATAAATGTAGCCTCACTATGCCCATAAATGTAGCCTCACTGTGCCCATAAATACTGCTCACTGTGCCCATCAATGTAGCCTCACTGTGCCCATCAATGTAGCCTCACTGTGCCCATAAATGTAGCTCACTGTGCCCATAAATGTATCCACACTGTGCCCATAAATACTGCTCACTGTGCCCATAAGTGTAGCCTCATTGTGCCCATAAATGTAGCCACACTGTGCCCATAAATACTGCTCACTGTGCCCATAAATACTGCTCACTGTGCCCATAAATACTGCTCACTGTGCCCACAAATACTGCTCACTGTGCCCATAAATGTAGCCTCACTGTGCCCATAAATGTAGCCTCACTGTGCCCATTAATGTAGCCACACTGTGCCCATAAATGTAGCCACACTGTGCCCATAAATGTAGCCACACTGTGTCCATAAATACTGCTCACTGTGCCCACAAATACTGCTCACTGTGCCCATAAATGTAGCCTCACTGTGCCCATAAATACTGCTCACTGTGCCCACAAATACTGCTCACCGTGCCCATAAATGTAGCCTCACTGTGCCCATAAATACTGCTCACTGTGCCCATAAATACTGCTCACTGTGCCCATAAATACTGCTCACTGTGCCCATAAATGTAGCCTCACTGTGCCCATAAATGTAGCCTCACTGTGCCCATAAATACTGCTCACTGTGCCCATAAATACTGCTCACTGTGCCCACAAATACTGCTCACTGTACCCATAAATACTGCTCACTGTACCCATAAATGTAGCCTCACTGTGCCCATAAATACTGCTAACTGTGCCCACAAATACTGCTCACTGTGCCCATAAATGTAGCCTCACTGTGCCTATAAATACTGCTCACCATGTCCATAAATGTAGCCTCACTGTGCCCACAAATACTGCTCACCGTGCCCATAAATGTAGCCTCACTGTGCCCATAAATGTAGCCTCACTGTGCCCACAAATACTGCTCACTGTGCCCATAAATGTAGCCTCACTGTGCCCACAAATACTGCTCACTGTGCCCACAAATACTGCTCACCGTGTCCATAAATGTAGCCTCACTGCGCCCATCATCAATACAGACTCACCATGGTGTGTGTCATGGAGCCGGGTCTGTGTTTGACGGCGCTGTAGCAAGGTTCCGCCCCCTAGACCGTCTCGTGTGATAGGCGGAACACTGATTTAATCTACTATCAAACGAGCCAGTCTAGGGGGGCGGGACCTTGCTACAGCGCCGTCAAACACAGACCCGGCTCTGTAACACACAGCCTGTATCTCCGTTACACACAAGAAAAGGAGAGAGGGAGGGGAGCGCTGCAGCCTCCGCTCAAAGGGGCCCCAGTTCAGTCCGGTCTTGCCGCTCTGTGTCCTCCAGCTGACCGCTTCAGCTGGTCAGGGAATCCCCCCTCCGGGCCGCTCTGATGTCCTGTAAAAAAAGCCTGCACCACTTCCCTCCCCGCCACTCTGATGTCCTGTGAAAAAGCCTGCACCGCTTCTACCAGAAGCGATCAGCCAGGAAGCCATCAGCCTGGTCCACCCCTGCTCCTCCTTCACACTCCACTAAATTCCACTCGCAAAATGCGAGCAGGCGAGTGGAATTTTTGAGGGCTGCTCTACCTTATACCCTATCCAGGTATAAGAGATGACTACAGCTTTTACATGGAAATCTTCATTGTTCATTTTTGCTGTTCAAATGCCATGGGAAGTGCTGAGATGAGTAAAGGCGGACTCCTGCTGGAAAATATTCCTGGGAATGACACCTTGAGGGTTAGGCCAAGGTCTACAAAATGCCAGTGAGCATCACAAGGGAGAGATCCAGATACACCAGCCCAAAGACCCAAGTCTAGCCCAATGCATCAGTTCCAGTCTGTCTGCGGATATCGAGTTCTATCCTTACAAAGAGGCAGGGTTTTTGGGGATCTCTGTAAAATATGGATGAACACAAAATCGAACAAAAAGTTTTGAAAAAAGTTTAGGAGAATGAGAATTATAATGTGGACATTTCCTTTTCCTTCCCTTTTTATGAATTTATCGGACATTCAGAAGCCATACAAGAGATTTTTTTTGTGCTTTTCTTTGGGACTATTTTTTTATTTGGCCTAAAGGCTGTCATGCCCCTCCCACTTGCTTTTATGGACTGTCATGCCCCTTCCCCCTTTGTATTTCATGGACAATTACCATGCAGCTGAGATTATGTGTTCATTGTTCTCTAATTTTACATGCTTAGGATAATGATACATTTGTGGGAAAGTAGTCCAGGTGAATGTTGGCGGCTTCAGGGTTTGTTATTGTCATGTTTGTGACAAAAGAGAGGATTGAAATGATTGTAAGAATATAAATGTATTGTCAGGACTCCATTTTGTTCAGAGGGCCGCAATTCTTAAAAAATGATCTGCCCGGTATAAACTCTGTATAATTTCTCTTGCTGATAATCTTGTATATCTGTCTAGGAATGTTTGTACACCCCCTATTGTGTTTGTTTATGGCCAAGATGCCCTGTTTTATGACTTAATGACCAGGTGCTCATCTAATTGATTGTAGATAACAAACTTGTTTTGTCCCTAGCTCATGGAGCTAGAACAGCCCCTCCCTTATCTTTTGTCCTGTAGTCCATATATACTGTATGCCTTCTCAGTAAAATCAGACATCATACGAATGCAACCTGCCTCTCGTGTCTCGTTAATATGATGTCTCCAGATCTGTAAGATCGCTGTTGGGAGACCTTTAAGAAGGATGGTTCATCCAGAATAACTAATATTTCCATTCAGGTACAGTGTTGCGTGACCGTGCAATCTTCATTCAAAGTGTGACAGCACTATAAGCTGAAAATTGGCTTGGGCAGGAAGGGGGTGCCCAGTATTGAAGTGGCTAATTACTCTCCAAGCCGGAACCCCCCCCCCCAGTACAGATCTCCCCCCTCCCACTAGTAAATGTCCCTTTCCCCCATACAAAAGGGAAGTTGAGTAGGATTATATTGTCAATAGAGTCCTGGAGAACTACTATAATCAATTTCTATAAACTGATATTTGTAAAATAGACTTTACACTCTCTGGTCTTCTGCCCATTCCAAAAATCCTGAATTTCTGGCTGCAGAGATGACTGTTCTGGTATCCTGTGAAGGTTAGACCTACTGCCTAGGCATTGTGGCTGACCTCCCCCTAGGCCAGCTTCACACTGAGCCGCGAACGTGTTCATGGTAAAGCGCCGCTTGTTTTAGGCTACTATCACATTGGGGTCGCGGCAGCATTAGTGCTAAAGCTTTAGCGCTGTTTAACCATCACTTTTCGCCCGCTAGCGGGACGCTTTTAACCCCCGCTCGCAACCGAAGAAGGGGTTAAAAGCGTCTGTGTCGCAGTGCTTCCGAAGCGCTTTTCAGTGTGAAAGCACTCTGGCTTTCACACTCAAGAGGTATGGGAAGCAGTTTTCAGGTGCTGTACAGGCTCCTATTTCTAGCGCTAAAATGCCTGAAAACGGCCTCCAGTGTGAAAGGGGCGGCGCTTTACTGCTGTTTAGGCTGCGCTTTTTGGCCACTAGCAGGGCACTTTTAACCCCGGTTAGCGGCCGAAGAAGGGGTTAAACACGCCTGTGTTACAACGGTTCCGAATCGCTTTTTAGGTGCTTTGGAAGCGCTGCCCATTTCAATGGGCAGGGCGTTTTGGGAGCGCTGTATACAGCACTTCCAAACTGCCCCAAAGATGCTGCTTGCAGGACTTTTCCTAACGCCCCGCAAGCGCACCACACCAGTGTGAAAAGTCACACTGAAATTATTGGTAGGCAGTTTTAAGGCTTTATTTAGAGGCGCTAAAACGCCTGAAATCCACCTCAGTGTGAAGCTGGCCTTAATTAGCAATATGTGACTAAATGCCTAGGCATGTTCTCACATGACTAGCTTCTCTAGGAACCTGATGGAGCAGTAAAAAATACAGGAGGGAGCATAGCAAGCAGAGTCATTTATGAAAACAGGTCCGCTTTAACATCATTTATCACAACAGAATATGTTTAATAGGAAGGTGGTATAAAGGCAAGTATATGGCCAAGCACACTGCTTATTTTCCTTGTAATCGTATTGATCAGGGGTCTCCAAACCTTACAATACTAGGGTCACATTGTATATTTTACAAATTTTTGCAGGCTTAAAAAAAATATGTTTTTTTAAAGGAACAATTCAGTATGATATGACTTATGCCGCGTACACACGAGCGGACTTTTCAACGGACTAGGTCCGACAGTCTTTCCGACGGACTTTGCAGCGTAGGTCCGCCGAACAGTCTTGGACATACACGATCACACCAAAGTCCGATGGATTCGTATGTGATGTCGTACGACCGGACTAAAATAAGGAAGTTGATAGCCAGTAGCCAATAGCTGCCCTAGCGTTGGTTTTAGTCCGTCGGACTAGCATACAAACGAGCGGATTTTGCGACCGGACTTGAGTCCTTTGGAAAGATTTGAAACATGTTTTATTTCTAGGTGCGTTGGACTTTTGGGGGAAAAAAATCCGCTGGAGCCCACACACGATCGAATTGTCCGACTGAGTCCGCTCGTGTGTACGCGGCATTAGAAGAACAGAAAAAAATTCAATAAAGCAAAGAAATTCCAAATAAATGTGAGCCCATCAAAGTCCCCCTTACATCAGGTTCTTATCTTACTCACACAGATGCTGCTGGCTAGTAACTCTTCTAGTCCACCAATTAGCTTCCCTATTTTGTAAAAGCTCACATCACAGTCCCAACTCTCCTTGGATGCTTTTTTCTTCATTGGAGTCCCCTTACATCAGGTTCTACGTAACATCAGGGTCCCTGCTTGCATCAGAGCTCCCTTTTGTATGAGAGTCCCTATCAGCATCCCCCTTACTTCAGGGTCCCCATCAGAGTCCCCTCTTACATCAGAGGGCCTGATAAAACCTTGCAGTGGGCTCGATTGGAAATCCCTGCTATAGAAAAACCAACTGTCTTTTTACTATTACCAACTTAGCATCTAAATACAACAATAGACTTCACAGCAAAGCTGCATACACTATATTAACAAAAGTATTGGGATGCCTGCCTTTACACGCACATGAACTTTAATGGCATTCCAGTCTTAGTCCGTAGGGTTCAATATTGAGTTGGCCCACCCTTTGCATCTATAACAGCTTCAATTCTCCTGGGAAGGCTGTCCACAAGGTTTAGGAGTGTGTCTATGGGAATGTTTTACCATTCTTCCAGAAGCACATTTGTGAGGTCAGGCACTGATGTGGACAAGAAGGCCTGGCTCGTAGTCTCCACTCCCAATTAATCACAATGTGTTCTATCGGGTTGAGGTCAGTCAAGTTCCTCCACCCCAAACTTGCTCATCCCTGTCTTTATGAACTTTGCTTTGTGCACTGGTCCAAATCATTTGGTGGAGGGGGATTATGGTGTGGGGTTGTTTTTTAGGGGTTGGGCTTGGCCCCTTAGTTCCAGTGAAAGGAACTCGTAAGGTGTCAGCATACCAAGACATTTTGGACAATTTCATGCTTCCAACTTTGTGGGAACAGTTTGGGAATGGCCCCTTCCTGTTCCAACACGACTGCATACCAGTGCACAAAGCAAGGTCCATAAAGACATAGATGAGCGAGTTTGGGGTGGAGGAACCTGACTGGTCTGCACAGAGTCCTGACCTCAGCCCAATAATTAGAATTATTAGAGTGGAGACTGCGAGCTCAGCCTTCCTGTCCAACATCGGTGCCTGACCTCACAAATGCTCTTCTGGAAGAATGGTCAAACATTCCCATAGACACACTCCTAAACCTTGTGGACAGCCTTCCCAGAAGAGATGAAGCTGTTATAGCTGTAAAGGGCTGGCCAATTCAATACTGAACCCTACAGACTAATGCCACGTACACACAGTCGGATTTTCCGGCGTGAAATGTTTGACGGTAGCTTGTTGTCGGAAATTCCAACCGTGTGTAGGCTCCATCGTACATTTTCCATCGGAATTTCTGCCAAACAAAATTTGAGATCTGGATCTCAAATTTTCCAACAACAAAATCCATTGTCGGAAATTCTGAGCGTGTGTACACAATTCTGACGCACAAAGTTCCACGCATGCTCGGAATCAAGCAGAAGAGCCGCACTGGCTATTGAACTTCATTTTTCTCAGCTCGTCGTACGTGTTGTATGTCACCGCATTCTTGACGTTCAGAATTTCCACAAGATTTGTGTGACCGTGTGTATACAAGACAAGTTTGAGCCAACATCCGTCGGAAAAAAAAACATGGATTTTGTTGTCGGAATGTGCGATCGTGTGTACGCGGCATAAGACTGGGATGCCATAAAGTTCATGTGCGTGTAAAGGCAGGTGTCCCAATACTTTTGGTAATATAGTGTATATGTGAAATATCACAGTATTTCTGCTAACTTTATACAGATATATGGGAGTTATAAATAAGATTAGTGGCTCTTTCATGCCATGCAACTTTGCTAATGATTTAGTTAAACGGGCTCTTTAAAGTATGAATAGATCTTTTGGTCTGGGAAAATGACCATGATTTTGTTTCACTTCTTATTTTGGATTTTAAAACTTATTTTAGGGTTTAGGATTTGCTCTGTGAAGTCAGATCTCTCTGCTCATTTCCACAGTGGTAACATCAAAGAGGAGGAGAAGTCTGAGAAACATCATGTTTTGTTGCTTTTAGCAAAATAAATATACAAAGATGCTGTTTATTGTAAGTAGAAGTAATGAGAAACAAAAGTAAACAGTTTTTCACTTAAAGCAGAACTTCACTCTCCTTTTGTAGATTGCATTATCCGGGCCCTCTCTTTAACAAATCTGGAAAGTAACTTTTTGGGGTAGTGATTGCCTTTTTCATAAGGTACTTTTCCCCACTTACTTATTCTTCAGGTGAACATGATATTTGTTGGGTCCGCTCTACCCAGGATATGTCAAACATCCCAGGAGGCTTCAGGACAGTTTCCTCCAATCCATGCATCTTGCGCATCTGTAGCACCCTCTAGTATGTGCTAGAAGTAGAGTAGGCTTTTGTTAGTGTAGGCAAATTTAGTTAGCTCAGGGCTAAGCTTGAGCTGTTGAATCTGGATCAGGGTTCAGTGAGTCAGGGCCGGACGACTCATCCTGACAGCTTCCCTGATGCCTCCCCCTGTTTCTGGGATATTGGAGAATTTTCTAGAGCTAGTGGGCAGGAGGTGAGGAGGAGCTGCCTAGAATATTTATGAGACCTCGGCCAATCCCCAGTAGTGGGCCAGAAGGGGGCAGAGCTTACCTCATAAATAGGCATGAGCCATGCCAGCAAGGGCAATCGGGTGGAAGATAGAGATATAGTGCCGAGGAGCTGTTAGTGGCCCTCAGGAGCAGGGGCAGGTGGTCCTCGAGGGGCAGTGGCAGGACCCCTCTCTACCTAGTCTGGCGGGAGGCGTCCTGCCTCTTCATCCTTCCCCAGGAGATCTCTTGTAGAGTCAGCTTAGTGGGCTGGTGAGAGTCAGCCGGTTGAGCTGGTGAAGAGTCAGTCTGGAGGACTGGAGAGGAAAGTTAACCTGGAGGGCTAGTGAAAGGGGCAGCTGCAGCCAGGTGGGCTGGCAGTGCCTGAAGAGGTGGTGCTGGGACCAATAGCAACAGGATAAGAATTAAAAGCTGATCACTGTATTCTGCTACACAACAAGGGGTTTGGAGTTCCTGCCTGCAAAGGGCCGTTGCTTAAATCTGACTGAGAATTTGTCATATCTACTAACAGTGATTTAGCTGGAGACTGCAAGCAAGTGAAGTGCAAGGTCAGCAATTGTCAAGAAGACTGCATATAGAATGTATATAAAAAGATGTCCCTGAAGTTGTTGCCAAAGTTTTGTTGTTGAAGCCATAACCTCCCATCCCTTTTCAACTTGAAACCCCCTAATAAAACATAAAGACAAAGTCACAGACTGCTCTCTGTCTCTGGAGTGACAGTGAAGATTCGGTGTGCCTGGCTGTGCAGGATTGGAGGATCCAAGTTGATCTGTAGCTCCCTAGGGGGTGCGCTACACATGCATGGCAGGGAGATGGGTGTGACTGATTAAGAAGTCAGATAGCTCCTAAATCCAAGATGATGGCTGCAGACCAAAGATATTGGGTTGTGCGAAGACAGTGCTGGACTTCATGGGCTGGTAAGTACCTATAAGTACTGTAGCTGCTTATTTTTTTACTGTTTGCAGTCCTGGCTGAAGTTCCTCTTTAAAATAAAGATTGTTCTTTTCTAAGTGGGCATATTATAAGGAATAACGAAAGGAAAAAAGACGCTATATAGCCTTTCCTTTTTTAATATCCTTTTTTTTAACCACAAAAACGCAACAAAACCTCAGTGCTCACTCCGGCCCACATCTGATGGTGTATGCTCAGTGCTTAAATTGATGCTGCCCTCCTTACTCTGAGGAAAGGGGTTTGTCTCCCAAAATGCATCAGTTTTCAAACCACAGTGATTTGGGCACCATCTAGTTGAGTTGAGATTTGATGTGCTTGTATCTTCTCATGTTTGTGAGTATGTTTTTGGCAATTTTTACTAAATAACATTTGGTGGTGATAATTCACTGGGTGTTTGCACACTTCTGTGTTTCTTTACATCTGCTTTTTTTAACCAGTGACATTTTTATATCTATTTTACTACTAATGCCCCAAGTTGAGCTTAGCCTGCATCAACAATTCAATAGATCACTTTTTTGTGACAGACAGGGGCGTAACTAGAAATAGCAGGGTCCCATAGCAAAATGTTGTATGGGGCCCCCCTGCAAACAGCCCCCCCCCCCACAGCTGCCCTAGTATCAATGCAGTGTGACCTGTGCCACATATAGCGTGACCTGTGCACAATGCAGCGTGACCTGTGCACAATGCAGCGTGACCTGTGCCCAATATAGCGTTGCCTGTGCCCAATACAGCGTTGCCTGTGCCCAATACAGCCTGGTCTGCCTGTGCCCCATACAGCCTCACCTGTGCAGAGGAAGAGGCAAGCCACTCGGATCAGCAGAGAGCGGGATTGCCCGCTGTAATAGCTTTCATTTTGAATTTCCCGTCTTCCCGGGGCTCATCGTCACATAGCCCCACCTCTTGGCCTGACGCCTTTGATGACATCACACGTCCCGCGTTGGATTGGCGTTCTGTCTATCAAAGGCGCCGGGCCAAGAGGTGGAGCTATGTGCCGTGAGCCCCGGGAACACTGGAAGTTCTAATGAAAGCTATTACATCGGGCAATTTAGCTCTCTGCTGATATGGACAGCTTGCCTCTTCCTCTCCTCTCTCTTCCCCTGGCTGGGAGACTGTGGCGGCGGTGCTCTCATCCTCACCGGGCCCCACTCAGCTGCGGGCCCCATAGCGCCCGCATGGGTCGTTCCGCCCCTGGGACAGATATTAATTTTTTTTTACTAAAACTGCAACAAAAAATTATAAAAACCCCTATACACACCAAATTTGCAGACCCTTTTCCTAAACTGAAATATTTGTGTAAATATTTGGGAAGGGAACATGAACTAGAAGGAGATTTGGAGTAATTCCATCAAAACCTCCATATGTGCTCTTTATAAGGAAAACCATTATAAAAACATTCCATCATTGGGATCATGCTGGAACTGTAATTTCCATATAGGTACCCTTTATTACATTTACTGAGGATGCCCTTAAATAAAACCTTTCTGGTGAATTGTCAAACCAACCTATTTGTCTTGAACCTACAGTATTTTGTAAATTAATTTTAGGCCTTGCTATATGTGATTTACATAGATGATCTGTAAAATTAATGAATTATATTCTGATCAATACACAATGACCTAAAAATAGAGGCCTCCAGCAAGACCTTCTAAATCCAATCTCTATAAACCAATTTAAAATAAAAAGATACCTTTGGGCTGTGGTAGAGTGGCCGCTGTCACAAACAAGCAGTATACTCAGCTTATGTAAGCAATATAAAGAAATGTGTAGCGCCAAAAATAATGTAATAATAACAACAGAACAAAAAACTCAGTGAGTGATCATCAATTAAAAAAATCAATCAATTATCCAGTGGAAATGTGAGTTCCAATGACTCCGTCCAGCGACACTCCTCAGCAGGATCAAGCCAGGGTAAAAAAGCTTGCCAGGAGCCAACATAATCCTCATAGTGTAGTATTTATTATGGATGCATGTACACATAAAAGCAATTAATAATATTGTAAAATCCTTACATAGAAAGCCGCTGCCAACCCGGAATCAAGCAGCGGCATGACGTCAGCACCAGTGCCTCTTCTCCGACGCGTTTCATCCATTGGCCATTGTGCTACATTCATGCTTACATAAATCTCATGAACAGAAAACAGAGAAAATTATTTTTTTTTGTTTTACTTTTACAGCAATCAATTACATATGAAAAAAATGTAAATGTGATATATCACAGTGCCCTCCAGAACCCTCCAGACGCTAATCCTCTATCTACCGCTGACCATCTGTAACTAGTTTACTAAAATCATATTAAAGCAGGGCTATAATCACCTTAGCTCTAGCGATGCAACGTCCTGGCGCTCTCCGCCAGCCACTATCATCTTTGAGCGATCGGCTTCTGGGTTTCGAACGCCAGCTTTGATTAGCTGGGCAGGGGTGACATTATTCCCATGCATGCACGAAAGTTCTGTTGCCAAATTTCTACATTGAGCTGCGCTCAGGGGAGCTTCAGGGGTATCAAGACATGTAAATCTACGTGTTGTCCCGATGTGCCACTATGGAGATCCAACCCACCTTCCCCCAGTGGGTGCAGCAGTACCAGAAGGAGCTAAGTGTTACTTAGCTAGTAGGCAGGGGGTGCAGCGTGGTGCTGAAGCAATAATTCACACAATCAGGTGCAATATAAAATTTGTATTGAAGTATTGAAGCAACAGTTCACAATATATCCGGTGGGATCTAGCTACCCAGCAAAGCACACCCACAGTTTCCAATGATGTGAAGATATGGGTTCCAGCCAAATTAACAGCATCTGAGATGAGAATTCCACAACATAACCTCAAAGGTAACCACCCTTGCCTTAGACTTCTCTCTTATTGCACCATACCACACTACCTAGATGCTCTTATTTCAAATCTTTAGCGATGCACATGCTAAATGCAGCTAAGCTATGTATTCCGGTCCTATGGGGCAATCGAATGCTCCCACAATTAAAGAATGGTTCCTGAGGCTCAATAAAATTGCAGAAATAGAGGAGCTCAAGACCACTTCTGATTACACCCAAATCATGAACCTCTATCTTACCCTTTCAACGACCCCATAACTCCTCGCTCAACACCAGACCCACAGGAAGATCGAGGGTGGACGGACCAAAGTTCAGGGTCAAGTAGGAGGCTTATGCCCCCCCTGTCTCGGCCTACTTCACCCTCTTATCCCAGAGCCGTATCCTCCTCACATCTTTATACCCCTTTCTCTCAAACCTAATCCCTTCTTATCCCTGTCGTTCTTCTTACTTATAACCACCCCCCCCCCCCCCCCCCGCAATCCCCCACACTCGCTTACATACAACCAACGGACCAAACCAAGGCTGCCAGCACGACTGTCAGCCTTGAGTTTATCCCTGATCACAAATAACTCTCACCATTTGATACCTATCACACCGAAAACGTAACCACTACATCACCCTACAGAAACACTAATAGTCAACACAGTTTGTTTCAAGAAACCAGCTCAAGCCACAGCAAAGTATAATCTAACGTGAATTTTATCTTCTCAAAGACCAGGCACCTCCCGGGTTCAGAGAAACAAAATTCACGCCTTAATTACAAACTGTATAATTGTCTAACAAATGTACGCATCTTTCATCTTTATGATTGCTACAGAACTTTTGTATATCCTTAGTCCGTTGGGCCGGTGTAACTACTGCTATACTTGTTCACTTATTTCTGAATTTTCCTCAATAAAATACTATGGAAAAGAGAGGGGACAGAATGCAGCCTGGCCATCTAGTGCCCAATCAGGAAGGTATCCAGAGAGTTGCGACCTTATGCTTTCCCTCCTCATCAGGCACCTTTCCCTATCGCTAGTGCTGTCCCTACACTGCCCACAAGCACACCAAACCCAGGGGCCAGGGTCTTAAATAGACTCTGCCACACCTAAGAAATCAACCAGAGTCACATGGGTGGTCAGCTTCCAATCAGTTTGCTGCCCCAGTGACTCAGGAAACCATAGAGGAACCCTGTTTGCCATTACTTCCTCTCCCTCTGCATTGCAGACAGCATACTGCACCTGTCTACACTCCCCATTCTTTAACCACTTGACCTCTGGAAGATCTCCCCCTCCCTTCATGACCAGTCAATTTATTGCAATACAGCACTGCATTACTTTAACTGACAATTGCACGGTCATGCAACGCTGTTGTTGCTTAGTCATTTAGTTGTGTCCAGCTCTTTGTGACCTTATGGACCACAGCGCACCAGGCTTTTCCGTCCTCTACTGCATCCCAAATACAACACAGTACCCGAATAAAATTGATGTCCTTTTTTCCCCACAAATACAGCTTTCTTTTGGTGGTATTTGATCACCTCTACGTTTTTTTATTTTTTGAACTATAAACCAAAAAAGACTGATAAATAAAAAAAAATATATATATTTTTTACTTTCTGCTATAAAACATATCCAATAAAAAAGTGGGAAAAAAAATAATTAATAAATTTAGGCCAATACTGAATGTATTCTGCTACAAATTTTTGGTAAAAAAAAATCCCAATAAACGTATATTGGTTGGTTTGTGCAAAAGTTATAGCGTCCACAAAATAGGGGATATTTTTAATTACTTATTTTTTACTAGTCATGGCGGTGATCAGCGACTTATAGCGGGACTGCAATATTGCGGAGAACATTCTGACACTAAGGTCCATTTCACACTGGGGTGGGAGGTGCGTCGGCGGTAAAGCGCCACTATTATTAGCGGCGCTTTACCGTCATTTTACCCCCCCTCTGCAGAGGTGCTTTGCCGGGAGCCAGTGACACTAATACAGTCATCAGTGCTAAAAATATTCACTGTCACTGTACTAATGACACTGGCTGGGAAAGGGTTAACATCAGGAGGGATGAAAGCGTTAACTGTGGTGTGTGAGCTGCTTTTACTAGGGGAAGAGATGGTATTTATTCCCTGCTTTTCAGGGACACAAACTCCATCCCTTCCCTCCTGTTAAATCGGCAATCTGCCTTGTTTACCATAATGTCTCTCTGCCCAACGAATGGCAGGCGCTGGAGGGCAGCAGGTACTGTGCACCCGCCAATTGGCTTCCTTTGTGTGTAATCACAGCGGAAGCGAGCCGGCAGCAGTGCGCTCCCCCAACCCGGAAGTGTCGGATCGCGTATATATGTTATGCAGTATACAGGTGCCGCCCTGTAGTAGTAAAACTGCTATAGGGTGGACCTTAACAGATGCTGTCCTCGGCATCACAACAACATGAAAGCATGGTACAAATAACACAACAGAGTATAGCTAAGTATTGCCGCTGCAGTAGATCACCACCTGCAGTGGAGAGAGCAGACTGTACCTGCCTACAAGCTGGCATAGATTTATTTTTAATCATAATAAGACATTATTAGAAATGTCAAGGTGAGCACAAACATTAAAGAGATCTTTTTTTTTTCAAGGGCTTTTAGGGCCATAAATGTGAAGATGAAATTGAATGAATTAGCCAAGTGGTCATGGGTTACTGTTCATTTTAACCACTTGCCGACTGCCTAACTTTAAATGCACGTCATGTTTTTTCCGTTAAATACCGGGGGTTATGGCAACGACTAGCTGCCATAACCCTGGTATCTTTTTTTTGTTAGGTAAACAATCAGAAAAAAAACAGAATCGCGCTGACAAAATGTGATATGAATATTCAAAATAAATACTCAAAGTAAATCACATGCATACATCCATTGATAATGAATGCCGAGACTGCATTTGAATGAGAACTCAAAAGTCAACATGTGCATAAATAAATGAATAAACCAAAATATGTGCTTTACAGAAAAAATTGTGGTACACAGATATAGAACGACTGTTCATGTAAAGTCCTGTGAAATTATAAAAAATACATGTTAATAAAATTGGTGATAAACATCTAAACACCCGTGCAGAATTTATAACATAAAAAGTTCATAAGATGCCAGCTGAATGTCATCAGAAAGATGTTGGGGGAAGGTTATAGTTGAATCCACCACCAAAAACAGCAGAAATGGGCTCTTACCAGAGCTCCATGATCCCCTATAACAGAGGATCTAGGAGTGCATGTATAAAAATACTGGATGACTTCAGGAAAACCAGAAAACCTCAATACCGGGCGATCCCCTCCCGACCAATCAGATCACAGTGGAACTCTGCTTTGTGGGAAGGGGTTGATTCAGCAGCTGTCTCTAAGTACTGTATATGCAGGCAATGCATCATAATGTCACTTGCCATAAACGACAGGAGGATCTACTCTCTAGTATTCATTCTTCTAAATCTTGGTCCAGGGCCAAATAGTTAGTGGATGGGTCTTTATCCAAAGGTTTTAACAGTCCTTGTTGATTATTTTAGCAGCCCCCAGCAAACTCACGGCTCTCCAAGACAGGTGTATTCACCAACTCCGAGTCGGAGTTGGTGAATACACCTGTCTTGGAGAGCCGTGAGTTTGCTGGGGGCTGGGGGGAAACGTCATTTCTGGAATCAAGGCCGGTGGAACGCAGGTGGAGTGCAAACACTCGAATCACTTCCACCTTGCACCACAGGCTGTCCGGTTGTCTTTTTATATACATTTATTAGGGTAGCATTGTGTCAGCTACTCCTAGCTTGGAGCTTACTACCTCTGTGGTACTTTTACTGCTGGATTACTATAGCCAGTTGTGCTGGACTGTAGTAGTGTTTTTTTTTTTTTTTTTACTGGAAGATTTTTTATGTTGGAATAAATGTATTTTATTTACTACACTATGGGAGTCCACTATTCCTTATTTTTATATGAGTGACCAAGTTCCATTCTCCTTTGAACGCTGAGGACCACTCCTGGAACCCCATTAACCACGCTTCTAAGGAGATCGTAGAGGCTACATCTATATGCGTACTGCCCCTTTGGGGTGAATGGATCTGGTGAGTGGGGACCCTTGAGGGGGAGCACTAAAGTCACCAAGGATACTGAACGCACTCAAGTCACGTTTTTGAAAATTGTTTTTCACTGTGTTGAAGACACCTTCATATATCCACTATGGACTGTTATATAAACACTTTAAAATTATAAGGTTTTAAATTAATTTTTGCTTACTGAGTATGTCTACGGACCTCATAATTTGGTAGCTGTATATCACGTACCTAACTGGTCAATCATATGGTCCTCTATGGGCATACCGCTATCTTTATCACTTGATGCTATCACTGGTTGAGCTATAGCCACAGTATTATTAATTTTTTATTATTATTAATCTATCATTACAGGTTTATTATTAATTTATTATTAATTTATCATCCAAATTTGTGCACGTATGCGGAAGGTTTTATATGTGTGAGTCACTGTTTGGCATGCATAGGGATACTATGTATGGTATAATTCTACACATGATGAATGCATAATTGTGGTTTTATTCACACCTATTAATATTATCAACAGTATAACAACCACTTATGGTGAGGAGACTGTACAAGTATTAGCACACTTGATCACACGAAAAAACCTGTAAGTAAGTGGGGTACCTCCGCTGTGGAGCCAGTACATTGGCCCTCCAGTACTATTCAGTAGTTTTGGTCTTAAAGTGGTGTTTTTAACCATATTTATGAGAATGTTTATTATTCATTTTTTTATGTAGTATGATTTATGTTCTGTGCTTGCGTTTGTGACTCATTGCTTTTATGTTTTTTGTATACTGTGGGGAGAAGTTTTGAAATTTCCTTGTTAAATTATTTTTTTACAATGACAATAAATCTTATCTAATCTTATCTTGCCTTGCCATTTTGAAAGTGTTAACACTTACAATATTACTGAATCAATAAAGGAAGTTAATTTGAGGATCTTCATGTAATGGGTTTTATCAGAATATCAGAATGTCCCCAGGAAAACAGAATTGTTTATATGATTAAATAGTGTAGTTGCTAGGCAACATGCAGGGAAAGTTGTCGGTGACCTTGCACTGCTTCCTGTGTTAGTGTTTATATTCTTTTAAAGTGTTTATTATGTTTGTGTGATATTTTACTATTGGAAGAAAAGGTAGCTTTGTTCACAAATGTGCCCACTCTCATTGTGAGTGCTTCAGAACAGAATTGCTGTGGACAAAAGTGCATAGTTCAAACATCAGTAGTTGAATAGGGTAAGTATAAAGACAGTATTTCTGATTGTTTTTTTTTTTTTAATGTGCTTACTTGGTAATTACTTGGTATTGTTGATGTTGCTGTCATTGGTGATCGCTTACTAGGTGTTGAAGCAATTGCTTGGAGCTGATTAAATGTTGGAGTGCTGGGTGTGTTCCAATTAGCATATGCAAGATAGGTAAGCTATACAGAGGAGAAAGTATTTAAACTATGTGTGGTATTTAAGGACGTCTTTACACAAACGTTGGTCTCTGAGGAGTGATCACTCTTGACTGCCGTAGATCACTCTTCAGAGGGCATTTGACAGGTGAGGTGCCTCTTGCCTGTTCTAACCTTTACATGCCCCCCCACTATGGTTGTAGCATGGCTTCATTCAACTCAAATGCAACAGAGGGGATCGTTTTTTTCCCCCCCAGTGTGATGTAAAGCTTTTATAAACCTCTATATGGCTGCCTTTGCAGCTTGGGGGGGGTCAAAATGTGGCTTACCCTGCTGTTTTTACCCCCCCCAACCCCCCAACCCCCAAGTGCAGGTGAAACGTTAGTCTTAGTGGAATAGTAAAATAAGTTTGCTCATTGTGAGTGCCTCAGAATAAATTCAGCAGACAAAAAGTCCATCATTTGTTAGAAAACAGAAGGAGTTTGGAGACAGTAGACCTGGGTTTCTCAACCAGGCTTCCATGGAACCCTAGGATTCCTTCAGAGGTTGCTAGGGGTTCCTTGAGCAATGAGCAATTTCTGCCTCTCAGATAAGTTCCCACTGACACCATTGATCTTTTTAACTATCTGTAAGGGGGTAATTCTTCCCAATGACCACAAGTGTAAGCAACATTCTTCTCACTGACCATCACACTAGTGTATCGTGTGTTGTAGATATGTTAATTTTTAGCAGGGGTTCCCTGAGACCGGAAAGTTATTTCAAGGGTTCCTCTGCGCTGAAAAGGTTGAGAATGGCTGCAGTAGACTATACTTGGCAAGTACCTGTGTATTAAAGTTTGATATCCTCCACCACTTCTAGGTAAATTAATAATAAAAAAAATATATCATTAAAAAAAAAAATTCACACCTGTGGACATCTGAGCAAAAACACTGTCAGGACCCAGATCTCGACTTGCAACCACTGCTATGTCTGGTGGTGTCTCTGCTTGCTCAGCCACCTGAGATGCTGGACAGCTGCCTGCCTGATTCCTTAGACTACCTTGTCTTGTGTCTTGTTTCTCGTGAACATTGAACCCTTTGCCCCTCCCATGAACTTCCTATTAAAGCCATGCCTTTGTACATTCTGTTTGCTAGATTATTGTGCTCTCCCTCCAATATCTTGCTCTTGTCACTGCTGGTGCCATCTATATCTTCATTACCTCTCGTTACTGTCCTTTGGCTTGTTCCTCGACTACGCTTCCGCTTGATCTCAGCCTGCAACCACTTGTTACTGACTTTTGGCTTATTTATTGACTACAATCCTGCTTGATCCTAACCTGCTATATGTGCTACTGGACACCAATTTGCTCACCTCCTGGTTGGGTGGTCCTGAGGACTGTGACCTGGTACTTTATTAACTTTATTAACGTATGCGCAGTACTCTCTGAATGCCTGGACACTGGGTAGATCCAGAGAGTATGTGCCGCTATTGCGACTCTGGTACACATGCGTGAAAGTGACATCATCGTGACATGTCCATTCAAACAGCTGGAGGGTGCGAACCCAAAAAGAAGACCGGTTGAAGATGGATGTGCCTTCAGCAGTGATAGTGCAGCCCTGGAGTGCTTCATTTGTAAGGTAAGTGTGTCATTATGTACTAGTATGTGGTGCATACTACCACAATAACATAATATAATTAAAATTATAAACAGTTCATTTAATAAAAATTCAAAAAATCATTATTAATTTTTTTTGTATATCAGTGTCCTGTGTCCATTTTCATTAGCATGCTACATTCCAGCAGCAAAAATAATACAAAATAAAAATTGTGCATGTATAAAATTTTCTCCACCAGTGAGTAATTTGGGCTTGCTTGCATTTGTAGTGCGCTTATTCCTTCACCGGTATAATACTGCTCTCACCTCACAAGAGTCCTAATATATATCAGGTCAAACACGCTTTTACCCTTTTGCATAGGGTTATTATGCACTTTTGTATGTACCGGTATCCTTCCAGGTTAATACGGATCTCTCATTATTGGTGCATACTATTCTTCGATGATAATTATTGCCATCCTGGTTCCTCTTAGCTTTTTCTCCCATATAGGACCAAAAATAGAATAATTCTCATATTGCTTACTGTTATTTTAGCTTTATTTTTTTTTAAATCTGAGGATGCACTCACAATGTATGAAAAATGAATTTGCCTGTATACATTCCAATGGATGCAGACTTTGTGTACCTTTGTAACTCCAACTAAATGGCGTTCCGTTGCGGCGTGACATTACTGGCTCCTCCTCCCTACACATTACGTCACTGTACCATGTGACTTATTGAGCATTTGAAAATTGTTGCCATTCTACACTAATTGCACTTTATTGATTTTACATCTTGAGGATTTTAGGAAATACTTTATTGCGCAGACACAGTTTTTTATTTTTATATTGTAATATATAAGTGAGGTGTGAATCTTATTTTTGTGCCAGCAGCAATATACTTTCACTGGGCACATACTTGTTAGCGCTGGAGTATTTTATATAATTATACTACTACAATATGACATTAACCTGCAGGAGGGCATTTATTTATTATGTATTTGTTTATTTAGTTTACTACCACTTTACTATACTCCCCTTCCCATGTAGCATCTGCACAGTGCCACCTACAGGTGAGAAGAATGTCTGCACCTAACTACACACTTTGCTGCTTACAGTATGTATCCATTGGGATATACTGTAAACACTTGCACAGTCCTTATCAGGTGACACAATACACTGGTTACTATAAGCAGCCATAAACAAACATAGGGAGAGTTTCATCATTTTGAAACAAGAGGCCAAACAATAGCCAGACAGAAGGTTTGTATAATGATGCTGAAAAGAAAGGACAATATTGACTCTGAAGATAGATAATGGGTAGATTTTGTATTTACTATCGCACACAATATTGCATTCCACATTTTGTCATTACACGTGCCCTATATATTCATGTTTTCCGCCTTTAAAAGGTTCATATTGAACCTTTTGATTGCCCCTGATGTTAATCCCTTCCCAGCCAGTGTCATTAGTACAGTGACAGTGCATATTTTTAGCACTGATCACTGTATTAGTGTCACTGGTTCCCACAAAGTGTCAAAAGTATCAGTTAGTTTATACAGTATAGACTCAAAAGTTTGTGAGTGCAATTGCCATCATTCCAATGTGAAATTTAAAGCATGTCCTCATTAGGTTGGATATTAATATAAAATCATTTATTGAAAAAAATGATGTCATTTAAAATTGTAGAAAAAAAAATGTACAATCTTTACATAAACTTGATTCAACATGTCATATAGCACATATTAGGAATGATACACATAGTGGTATCCCCCCTCTCTGTAGGAGCTGACATTCCACCTTGTGGGTTGTGGAAGGATGAGTCCAGTAAATTGGGGGGTATCCAACGCGTTTCAGAGTAGAGTTACAATTCACTTCTTCATCAGGGATATTACCACATCTGTAATGCAAAATAATAATACTTACAGCATTGATATAATGACATAGGTATTTATATGTTGCCAAAAAAACATGTCCACTTGAGCATATTCACAAGTCAGACATAAATCATGTTGTAGGTATATTTTTTTAGTTAAGTATCAGTTAGTGTCAGATTGTCCTCCATACTATTGCAGCCTCGCTGGTCACTGCCATTGCTAGTATAAAATAAATAAATAAAAATTCCAGTATATGTACCATAGTTTGTAGACAACATAACTTCAGCGCAACTAATCAATATACGCTTATTGGGATTTTTTTTACCAAAAATATGTAGCAGAATACATATGGGCCTTAATTTATGAAGAAATTTGATTTATTTTTAATTTTTTATTGGATATGTTTTATAGAAGAAAGTCAAAAAATATTAGGTTTGTTTCTAAATTTTCAGGGTTTTTTTTTCCTTTTTATAGCGCAAAAAAAAAAAATCCAGTGGTGATCAAATACCAGCAAAGGAAAGCTCTATGTGTGTGAAAAAAAATGACATCAATTTAATTTGGGTACAGTGTTGCATGACTGCACAATTGTCAGTTAAAGTAACGCAGTGCCAAAAATCAAAATATAGCCTGGTTATGAAGGGGGGTAAATCTTCCGGAGGGTAAGTGATTAAGGGGAATCTTCACCCCACACCCTTTTATTTATTTATTTTCTATTCCTCTACTTACCTGGGGCTGTTGTCTACACAGTTCGGATACTCACCCACCCAGCGGATCCAGCATTTTCCTGCAGACATCCTTCTGACAAATACCATACGGTCCCATGCTGCCATCTTACATGTGATGTCTTCAAGAGGCCCGCTGGCTACGGTTGCCACCTCACCCCTTTAAAATTGAACACACATTATTTATACAGGTCCTGGGGCTAATTTAATGCAGGTAAGGTACTAAGTGAATTTAATTACCACCTTAATCAGCCACAGAACCTGTGTAATTAATATGTGACAGGTTTTAAAGGGATGAGGTGGCAACCCTACCGCTGGCTCTTCCAGGTTCAGCCAGTGGGACCTCTCGATGATATGTCACTAGGTTTGCTCCTACTTACTGAATAAAAGGCTAAGGCCTCCAGGAATATATGACTCCCATCAGGCCAGGTGAGCACTCAAGTAGAGGGGAGGAGAGATGGGGAAATTTCCCTTCTCTTCTTGTCTTATAGCCAAAACAGGAAACGAGAGGAATCACTGGTTATCATTAGAACTAATGTCCCCGTTGGAAGATTTCCCATCTAGCCACAAGCTGACCAGGCTTTTTCTGGGACTTTTTGTTTACAAGTTTAAATTAGTATTTTTTTTTTTTTTTTAAGCAGAGGCCGTAGAGAATAAATTGGTGGGTTTTGCAATTTTTTTATGTCACACTGTATTTGCGCAGTGGTTTTTCAAAGACAGTTTTTAGGGAAAAAATGCACTTTTTATAATTTGAATGCAAAAAAAACACAATACATAAGCCACTTTTTTTGTAAAATATAAAAGATGATGTCACGCTGAGTAAATAGATACCAAACATGTCACGCTTTAAAATTGCGCTGGCCCGCACAGCACTTCAAAACGGCAATATCGATTTTCAAAAAATGCCGCAGATGACAGCCAGGGGAACTGGAAGTGATGTAATTTCAGCGCTTCCGGGTTACCATAGCAGAGACCCGATCACAGCTTATTCCGGCTTTGTATGGGTCTCCGGCCAGCCAGAGGATGTGCCAGCCGGTAGCTTGAGTCTCCTGGTGGGAGGGGAGAGCCCAAGAGAGCCGCGGAAGGCAACAAGAGCGGGGAAAGTCCCTTCCCGTTGCTTGTAATAGCAGACGGAGTGGCTAGTTAGCCACTCCGATTGCTATTACAAGAAAGCCGACCATTGGCTCTAAAAAAAATGGTACAGCATCACCCCAGTACAACCACTTGAGGTCAAATGGCATACCAGGGACGTGATTTGGTGGCAAGTGGTGAAATTTGATTCACTCTTTTTTATAAAACTGATTTTCTTTTTTTTGGCCCAAAAATATTTGTAAAATACATTATCTATAACATTTGTGTCACATTTAATTGGGTATTGAATTGATCAGTCTTACCTGGAGGTGATGAAGCCGTGTCATTACTCTTGCCTGGTTTCATGAGTGCTTCAGATTTTTCACTCTCAACATTGTAGTCTACCCCCACCACTATAGAAAATATACTTTCTATCATGGAGGATCTCTCCTCTGTCTCTGTTTGGCGGTCTGTTTTCACTTTTTTATTTTTAAAATGATCCTCAATGGCAATCACTACTTTTTCTCTGCTTCTATTGCATGATTGTATATCCTCATCCACGATCTTTCTCCATCTAGATCAGGGGTGTCAAACTCAATTTCATCGTGGGCTGCATCAGCATTAGGATTGTCCTCAAAAGGGCCGGTTGTATCTGTAAGATTAGATGTCCAGCGCATACTCTCCCCTTACATTAGATGTCAAGAGCCACCCCACCATCAGAAGTTGAGTCCCCTATTCTCCCGAACATCACAGTGCACCCCCTTTCCTTATGCTACTGCTGGGAAGAAGCTGGATGCATTGCTTGAAAGCAGAAAGTAGGGGTCTGGAGGAGGACCAGAGGAGGGCTGGAGTTCTCCTACAGCTGCAGGAGAGATGCGAGGGCCACATGAAATGGCCTGAAGGGCCGGATTCAGCCCGCGGGCCTTGTGTTTGACATCTATGATCTAGATGTTCTGCTTTAATCAGTTTTATATCTCCCGGAAATTCAGTCTTAATTTGGACCATTTTAATAATATACTATTGTTATCTGTATGACAGTTTGAGGCCCCGCCACTGTGAAAATGTAGGAAAAAATGACACAGGATTTCTCATTAGGGCTGGGTTCACACTATTAAACACAGCGGCTCACAGCAGAACTCCGGTTTGTCTCCATTCAGAGTTTCAGGTCCGATTTCAGCCTGAATTTTTGGCTGAATTCGGACCTGAAGCGGACCATAAGACGCATAGATGCATTAAGATGAAAAAACCTTTTGTGTGTAGCAGCACCCCCTAATTACTCACCTGAGCCCAATCTCTCCAGCAATGTCCACGAATGTCTAAGCCGCCCGGGACGCTCCTCCTGATTGGCTGAGACACAGCAGCAGCGCCATTGGTTCCCGCAGCTGTCAGTCAAAGTCAGTCAGCCAATCAGGGGAGAGTGGGGGTGGGGCCGGGCGGAGCTCCGTGTCCGAATGGACTCACAAAGCTGTGACTTGGCTCCAGTGCCCCTATAGGAAGCTGACTGTGGGGGCACTCGATAGGAGAGAGAGGGCCAGGAGCAGCAAAGAGGGACCCGAGAAGAGCAGGATCCGGGCTGCTCTGTGCAAAACCAACTTTACAGAGGAGGTAAGTATAACATGTTTGTTATTTTTTTTTTTTTTTTTAAATGAGACTTTACAATCACTTTAAGGCTTATTGCAAAGTTCCAGACTGAGCGAAGAAAGCTGTGTTTTTGGTTTTGTCTGGATTCTGTTGTTCCAGTTTAAAGGTTTCAAAATGTCTTGGGTGGAACAGAACCTTCAATCCTGTGTCTGGATTTTACTTCTGCAGCCTGTGTGAGTAAACAAGTGTGCAGGGTCATTATATACTCAAGCCTGAGGATGGCTCAAAGCTCCCAGTTTGGAGACAGAAGATCTTATCCAGGAGTCAGGGGAGCCCCAGCCAAGATTCAAGAGACAGGAGGTCTCAACCAGGGGGTCCGAGGTGTCCCAACCAGTAGCCAGGAGACAAGAGGTCTCATCCCAGGAGTCAGTTCTTATCAGGGTGTCAGGGGAACCCCTATCCAGAGGCCAGGAGTGGGCTGTGCAGCAGGACGCTGTGACTAAAGACTAAGTGGGTCAAGTAAACCAGGAGACAACACAGTTAGAGGGACTGGTAAGGAGAACAGTGGTGCTGCGGACAAGGAAGCCTGGTGGTTTGGTTCTTTCAGTTGACTTTTCATGTTGATGGTGGGAACCCCTGCATGGGCAACTGATGTTTATGTGAACTCAGTTTTGTTCAATAAAAGTGGGCTGCCATGCCCTAAAGTACAATTTGGACTTGTACAACTCATTGCCCTAATACTGTTTTTTCTCATATTTAGGCATATAGTTGTAGATCAATTGTCTTATTTGTCTGTATAAATCATATAGTCTTCCTGCCAACTGTTTTCTTTGTATACACATGCCTGACATTAAGTTATGAATGGGCAGGTTGAATAGATTTAGTTTTCCTATTATTAGATTACTGTAAATTTAATATTGGATTATTGATTTACTGTTATTTAATAAAATATTATAGATTGTAATCCTTCAATCTCCCCTAAAGAAGTGGACTATATTTTTTCACAAAACACATTCAGTATCCAGTATAACCCCATCATCAAGAAATAATAAGGAAAAAATGGATGCATACTTTGAGATGAGTTTACTAAAACCGGATCAGACAGAATCTGGGGCAGCTGTGCATGGCAGCAAATCAATTTCTATCTTTCATTTTCAAAGCTTAACTGAACAAGCTGAAGCTAGAAGCTGATTGGTTGTCATGCACAGCTGTTCCTGATTCCCTCTGCTCCAGTTTTAATTAATTTCAATCGTTGTGTTTCAATGATTGGGATTCAGGAAGGTGCTTTATAATGATGAAATCATAATGTATTTTCAGCCCTTTATTCATTTATGTGATTTGAGCAGCATATGAATAGATTGTATAGATTTTAGTGAGATACTTTGTCTTTATGGTTATTGTTGTACCTATAAAGTTCCACAGTGTCTATATGTATTTGTATCGAGTTTAATTTTGAAGTGATAATGGTACTTCTCAATATGGTGGTAGAAATCCCAATGTAACAGTTAGGTATCTATGTTGAATAGATGTCTGGATTGAGGGGTGGTGACTGTATTGGTGGTGGGGTGGTGAGTGTATTGGTGGTGAGTGTATTGGTTCTCAGCAGCCGTCCAAAACTAGCTGTCAAGAGAGTTTTCTGGCTGGCCACAATGTGCTGCACAGGCAGCCTGGCATTTCTGGGGCCCAGCCTAAGATCTGGGAACAGAGAACATGGTGGTCAGTAATGTTCACCTAATTACAGCTACCTCCCCAATCCACAGATGTGGACCCCTAATCTGAGAACATATATTGTACCTAAGCATATAATATTCAATGTGGCTTAGCTGATTCATAGATTATAATGGCATGGCATGGTGTTATGTGATGTGTATTGCCTACTCTCTTGGGTTCTGCTTTTCTCTGAAGGATACCACCATCTTTGTTCTGGCATCACCCAGGATCACCATCTGCTTCCTGGACTGAGATACTGGTTCAGAGATGAAACAGTCATGTATAAAGTTATGGTGTTGCAGTCTGAGCACTGCAGGAGACTAGACAAAGGAAATGCTTTCCCGTACCTTCAGTAGACCAGGTGCAGCTTTATTAAAAAAGTATACTGTGGCTTCATATTCATGTTAGGAATGTATTCATAAAGATTTGTAAGCACTGGCGTAGTATCAGGGGTTGCAATGGTAACCCTGTCCTTTAACACCTGGATAGGAGGGGAGGAGGGGTGGCATATACAGGAACCAATGCCCTGTATTGTCCTGCTGCATCCGCTGAAAGCCTGATTCTCCTCCTTTCCCTCCCTCCGCCCCTCAACCCCCCCCCCCCATCCCCTCAGTACCTCAGCACTGCCCGCTTCCCACCTCTCTTCTCTCGCCAGCTGATGTTTCAGGATGGAGAACGGGGAAGGAGTCAGTAAATATGTCATTTACTGGCCCCTTCCTTTTCTGAATGAACACAGTGAGTGATCGGTACCAATCATTCACTGTGTTCATTCATAAATGAAGCATAGTAATGGAATGAACGTGAGGCTCTGAACAGAGCTTTTCTTGTTCATTCATTCTGTGCAGCTGAGGCTGCAGAGATGGAGGTTAAGGACTGTGTCTCAGCAGTGAAACATCAGGGGTCTGGTTATGCCCCTGACATTTTACCAAACTCCCCCAACAGGGCTGCTAAAAAAAAAAAAAAAAACTGTAAAAAAATTATGAAAAATTAAGTTAATAAAAATAAAATACAAAAAATAAAATAACTACTGACAAAGTCCCGTGCCCTACTGACATCATTCATTGCTCTACTGACCCTGTCCTCTTCGCTACTGACAAAGTCAACTGCCATACTGACACCATCCACTCCTCTACTGACTGACACCATCCACTGCCCTACAGACACCAACTTCTGCCCTACTGACACATTCATTGCTTTACTGACACTGTACACTGCCCTACGGGTTCCGTCCACACAGAATCCACTGCCCTACTGACATTGTCCAATGCTCCACTGACTGACGCTGTCCACTTGGAAGGTAAGCTAAGTTTATATTTTTTACAGTGACGTTTGTTTTATTATATATTTCTGTGACTTGCGGCTCCTTCTGACTGACAGCGGCTTGTGACTCGTCCCGGGCATCACCGCGGGTAGGATATTCCAGGAAGCGGTGAGAGTACACAGGCTGACTGTGCAGTGTTTCACTGTATTGGATCAATGCTAAGTCAATGCTAAGTTTTATTGTTTATCTTGTAAGCGCATTTTGTATTGGGGGAAATTTCGGAGATGAAAACAGTGCAGGATTATGCTATGCGCCGTGTTCTCTTTCCTTTATGTATTACTGGATGTGATGAGAATTCTAGGAGATTACTATTTCAAAGGCTTGTCCTACTAGACCTTGTGGTGAGTGTATTACCATAGGGGTGAAGTACACGCGGTGTAATGGTGACGGCATTAGAAGAGTTTCCTCCTGTTTCTTCCCTTTGGAGTGGATGCATGATATTAATCATCTAGCAACTAAGAACTGTTTCTTTAATGTACTCTGTGCACTTACTTATTAGTACTGTTGCTAGTGGGAACATTTATTATTATAATTTTACATGTATGGTCTTGACATTTCAGTATATGAATTTTAATTATACTGTACTTATTTCTGCTGAGAGAGCGCTGTTAATGCTGGATTGATTTTCAGATTTTTCAAGCATCTTTTTGTAATTATCTCATTTTTATAAGAGCTGCACTTTTTTGAATTTTCTATTCCCTGAGCGCTGGGATCAGGAGCTTTTAGTTGCTGATTATTTTATTAAAAGATTTGAAATAACTCTTTAGCCACTTGAAGTATCTTGGCATGTGGTGGAAGCAACAGATGATAGTGGGGGGCCCCAGGTCAACGTTTGCATCAGAGCCCACAAGCTTCAAGCTATGCTTCTGTTTGTAAGCCTACTTACATTTCCAGTTCTATATTGAAAAGGTTAGTATAATTTTAGTACAGTTATCCATATTTGGTCCCAATCCCCTTCCTCGGCTTGCCTTTAAAGACATTTATCTGTACCCTTTCTACTTTCCTAAGGAAAGTCCATGCAGTCTGATTAGAAGAATTTTGATTCTCTTTAGTGAACCTGTGAGTATTCTCATTGTGTACTTTATTTGCCAGTGTCCAATCAATTTAAGGTGGCAGCATACAACCCATGGTTATGACTAAAGTCTTAACTTTTCATTTTTAATTCTGACACTGAGGCCCAGAGTTCTGACTGTTAATCTCAGAATTCTGACTTTTAATCTCAGAATTTTGACTTTTAATCTCAGAAATCTGACTTTGAAACTCAGAAATCTGACTTTTAATCTAAGAATTCTGACTGTTAATCCCAGAATTTTGAAATCTCAGAATTTTGACGTTTCATATTAGAATTCTGATTTTGAAACATAGAATTTTGATTTTTAATCTAACAATTCTGACTGTTAATCCCAGAATTTAGATTTTTTATTTTCAGAATTATGACTTTTAATTATTAGAATTTTGACTTTTAATATTAGAGTTCTGAGTATGAAACACAGAATTTTGACTTTAACAGTCAGAATTGGGTTTTATACATTTCTTTCAGGATGGCTCCAGGGCTCTTGCACATAGTCTCTGCTCCTAGTGGAGCGTCCCATTTTAAATCCCTATAAAATTTATAAAGACAGACAAGAACCAGTTTGATCAGAAAACTATTGCAGAGAAACTATCACCAAGCAAAACACATTTTATTAGCCAGATGCAGTCTTCACCAAACACAGGTGCAACATACACGTTCTTGAGCAATTAAACTAAACCATGCAAAGTTAATGTAAAGCCAAAACTTTTTTTTTTTTTTTTGGATAGAGCCAAAAAAGCTTGTCAGGTTTTTTGCTGTCTGTGATTGTTGGAATGATTCACTCTTTCTATTTGTCTTGGTCACCATAGTTTCTTTTTTCATGCTTGTACGATTTCGTCTTGGTTCCCGTTGTGTCTCTGGGGCAGGAAGGTAAGAGAAATCTCCCCAATGGACAGAGATAGGCCAAAAAAAGGGGTCTTAATTATTCCCTGCCTAATCATACAGGTCTTTTACTTAAAGCGTAACTTCACTTTTGTTGAGGAAAAAACATTCCCCTCTGGGTGATCTATGTACATTGCAAGGATTATAACAATCTTTGTTGCAGTTTCCTACCTTTTGTTATTCTGAAGAAATCCCTGTATGTTCCTCTGTGCCTATGTGATGGGTGGGTCTAATGGGAGTGGTTTCATAATTATCTATCAGGTGTGGATCTGCAGAGCACTAATGAGGAAATCTGCTGGGCCTGCATCCCTTTAGATATGTCCCTTTTGGAAATATCTCTCCAAAAATGTCATTTTTGTTGCAGGGGATCCCTGAAATCTGACTTGTATCTTAGGCAGACTTCTGGGAAAATTGGTGAGCCAATCACACAAGCAGGAAATTTTGTTTCTGGGGGGGTGGTCAGTATATACCCTGTGTACATAACAACTCCAGGTAGCCATATTGCAATGTATTCTCAGAAAATTACAGTGGCTGCAGATTGAAAAAGAAAGGTATTTTTTAATAACATTCAATTACAATATGACTTGTGTCGCAATTGTATACGCTATATTATGTTCTATTGCTATTTTTTTTTCCCACGAAAGTGGAGTTACCCTTTAAAGTGGTTGTAAACCTCAGACATGAAATATGAACACAACATATCCCTTTAAAGTGTGTATATTTCTCAATTGAAAGCACTAAGTTCCTCTGCTATCAGCATGAATCACTTCTGACAAGTTTTCCTGACACCAAGAGAAAAATGGTGACAGGGGAGGGACCTCCAGCTAATTGACAGCCTCAGCTCTATTCCTGTGTGTTGTGTGAAGGGGGGTGTGTCCCTTCCCTCCAATCATTTCTCAGAGCTCTCCTCACTAAGCTCTGCAGAATGTAACTTCAGCTCTCCGCCCCCTTTTTTTAAAGTTCAGAAAAGCTGTAAAAATTCTGAACTTTGAACAGATGTAGAGAAGAGAAGACTGCAGATAAACAGTTACAACTTATGTAGGAAGATTTGTTTTATCTCTGTGTATCACCTGAGGCCAGTCACTTCACTGGGTATATGTAAGGGTTTACAACCACTTTAACCACTTCCGGACCGCCCACCACACATAAACTATGGCCAGGCAGCCAGTGCGAACCGACGTACCTGTACAACAGCCCGTGCATTAGATATAGCGGGCGTGCGCCCGCCTTCTTGTCCAACATCAGTACCTGACCTCACAAATGCTCTTCTGGAAGAATGGTCAAATATTCCCATAGACACACTCCTAAACCTTGTGGACAGCCTTCCCAGGAGAGCTGAAGCTGTTATAGCTGCAAAGGGTGGGCCAACTCAATATTGAACCCTACCAAGACTGGGATGCCATTAAAGTTCATGTGCGTGTAAAGGCAGGCGTTCCAATAGATTTGGTAATATAGTGTATATGGTGCAAACACTGGCGGAGGAGGGGAAATGGGGGGGGGGGGGGGGGGCAAGCAAGAGGATGGATTTTAGTACCGGGTGTCAAGTAAATCTATTTTCTATAAATATATACATGGTTGATAGTCTATTCCGTGCGTGTTATAACCCAAAACCACCCTTGACAGAACAAGGCCCTCATTAGCTGTGCACTGGTTTTGATGATCTCAGAGGGCATCTGACTGCCAAGAAGAGGTTGCAGCGAAGGATCTGGTAAGTAAAAGTGCCCTAGACCTAAACTTGCATTAAACTTTCTGTTGCTCGGGCCTCTGCTTGGTCTTGACGGAGGTGTTGGTCCCGTTGGAAGCCATGTCAGAGTTTCTGAGTGATGATAGGTATCCCGGTCGGTAGATGGGGGTGAGGAGGAAGATCAGACAGCTCCTCCTTTGGTTCGACTGCATTAAACCTTGCAGTGCAGGGACAGTCCAACTGCAAGAGGGCATTTTTGAACATCCATGGGATTTGAACCCAGAACCCCAGCAACACTTCACCACCAAGCTGCTCAGGGTTTCTCCTCTAAGCTTCAAGCAATATGCTACTTCCTGAGAATAATAGCCATACACTGCTTTTACAGAGCACTTACCCTCTGCAGCTTTATGAAGGTCACACTTGCCTTCAATATTACTGCAGATCACGTTAACAGCCTGGTTGTAATGGATCTTAGAACAGGTGCTTGCTTGTAATTATATTGCTTTAAATAAAACACGTGTGAAATGAGCACCCAGTTAAATCCCTGTAACAACTCGAGAATGTCTTGAAATTGCCTGCAGCTAATGCATGAATCTCATAGCAGTTAGATATCTGAGTAAACAAAGCATTGCTTGCATGATTCAGCAACTAATCCACAGAATTCTCCTGTACTGAAAAGGTTAAGGTCAGCAGATGATATTTGCTGAAGATCTGTTGCAGAAAACTGGCTCACAGAGGAGAAAGACTCATCCAGTGATTTATTTGTTGCCTGATCCAGACATATAAGCCACAAAGAGAGAGAGAGAGAGAGAGAGAGAGAGAGTGCGAGCAAGCGAGAGAGAGAGAGAAATATAATGTATTCTGAAGCTGATGAACACCAACAGCCAATGGGAGTGAGTCAATTGTTAATCAGTAGGAGAGAGGTGGAGGGTATTCTTCAAGTGTGTAAGTGTTTTAAGCTACTGTAGTGGTGCATGATCATAATCGACGTCTCTCCTTTTTTTCTGACAGTGTGGCCAGCTGATATGAAATCTGTTTTTGGGAGACAGAAATATGACGTAATATGCTATATTAAGACGTTTGATTTTGCCTCATGCTACAAGATTTTAGCAGAAAGTATTTCACTATGATGCTGCTTTGAATCAAAGGCTGTATGGTACAAGTTTGGACGTCCAAGCCTTCGGTGAGCTGGCCACTTTTCCTTTATCGCGTTGGAAAATATGGAGAAGGTGCAAGGCCACTTGGACAGTGGACAAGAGATACATGACCAACTTGCCGTTGACACCGCCTTAAGCACCTTGATAGTAATTCTGGTATATATTGTAGTGAAGGTGAGCGTGGATGGAATTCGTCAATGGAGAGCCCGGGTGTCCATCCTAGTGGTAGGTGCCGGACCTGTTGGGTTGACAGCGGCACTGGTTGCTGTCCGCTCCAGGAAAGTGCTGAATTTAACCATCTTGGACGAGCGCACCAGGACTGCCCTGCTCTGCAGACCTCAACAGATCGCCTTGGACCCCCGAAGTGTTACGTTTCTCTTGACTTTAGGAGTCGATTTTGACAATATTGAAGGATGTTGGGACAATGACCACTTCTTTACCAAGATTGGTGTTTTCCAAGAACATCTTCTGAGTATTCTAGAACAGAGGAAACAAACCCTGGACATTAGAATTCTACTTGGGACCAAAGTAAGTGTTTGGCACAATTATATCTATGTCAAGTTATCTGTCAGTCAGTACTATTTTTATTTTATTTATTACAGGTACTTACATAGCGTCAATTTACATAGCACTTTAAATATAATATACATTCACATCAGTCCTTGCCCCTAAGGAGCTTTCAATCTAAGGTCCCTAACTCACATTCATACATAAATATATACTAGGGACAGTTTAGACAGTAGCCAATTAACCTACCAGAATGTCTTTGGAGCATGTGAGGAAACTCACGCAGGCGCAGGGAAAACATGCAAACTCCAGGTAGGTAGTGTCATGGTTGGGATTCGAACCGACAACCCTAGTGCTGCTAGGCGGAAGTGCTAACCACTTAGCTACTAAAGTAAATCTCTGCACAGCCAGTATATAGTCAAGTACACTGCAGTCAGTTCATTAAAACTGATGTAATTGAATAACTGAGGTATTATCAAATCAACCAGGCAGATTTTATGTTTCTAATTAATTAATAATAGCCTGCTGTATGACCAATATTTAACAGCCTACATTTCAGGAATTACTAAGGACCCTGTCAAATGGAATATTATAGCACATAAAAGTAACAAAAAGCAGTAAACTTCAGTTTCATTATTCTGAAGTCGCTTCCTAGCTGCCTGAACCAGCAATATTTTACTCGATCACTGCTTTCTCATTATCCTCACCCACTGAATTAATTTAGTTGATTTTGTCACAGGTGAAGCATTGCCAGCAATATAATCAGCTGTCTGATCAGGTTCTAATATTGCATATTTCCTTAATCTCTTAATCTCTTTACAAAATCTCAAGTGAAATAAATAATAGGTCTGGAACTCCTTATAATGTTACTAAAAAAAAATACATATGTTCACCTATGAGTAGAAAACATGCACTCTTGGTAATCCTTGGTAACTGTTTTAACTTCTGTAATAATAATATAGGGCATACCATACATCAATAAGGATCACGTGTGTCAAATAGACAAATAGAGTGCAAAATCTGGTGCAACTGTGCATAGAAACCAATCAGTTTCCCGTTTTTTTTGTCAAAGCTTAACTGAACAAGTTAAAATTAGAAGCTGATTAGCTACCATGCAAAGATGCACCAGATTTTGCACTCTGATTGGCTACCATGCAAAGTTGCACCAGATTTTGCACTCTCCAAATAAGGGTTGTATTTATAAACATTTCACATAGCAATTCACCTGGTGAATGTACATTCATCCTATGCGAATGGGTGGGGTGTGGGGGGGGGGTGGGGGGGATTTTATTAGGCTATTTCCTGTGCTGCTCAAATGCTTTTCATTGATTTAGAAGGGAAAATACTGCATCTGGTCACTAGATGGTGATAAGTATCATAGGAATTTTCCATACTTAGCACCATCTAGTGGCCAAATATGGTATTTTGCCTATATATAATTGCCTAATAAAATTATTTTTTGTCCCATTCGTGCATATCAAGTGTACATGCACTTTCACCACGTAAACTGCTATGCAAATTTGTATTTATTTTTTTAATACACCCCTTAAGACAGGCTAGCAGTTAAAAAAGACTTATACTAATGTAACTTTACTGTTAAAAATATATAAGCTTATAGTGCCAATCAGTACATGTGTAATATTCCCTGCTTCTGTCCCTTCCCCCTAATGTTTCCTTCCTCTTCTCCCTCATTTTTCTGTGTTCCTAATAAATTGCAATCAAAAGGTAATTTATAAAAAAATAAACTATTTTAGGCTGAAAAGTAGGCAACTGGTGGACTTCCTTTTCTGATTTACATTATGTTTTTTTCTGAATTGTAGCCTATTCTGAATAGGGCCTCATTATAACTTTTGTTTGCAAGTTGAGTAATGTGCTGACATCCTATATCTCTCAGGACTGCAACCGTGAGAGAACCCAACTAGAATCTGCAGTGTTTTTCAACAGCTAGAACTGTTACAAAGCCTTATGTCTTGCTCTCCAAATTAAATTCTGAAAGTGGAAGAAAAGTTGACTGTCTGCAGCAAAAAAAAAAAAAACTTCAGCACCCCTTTAACTTATTTATAACAAGATCTATTTTAGCACCCTTATTATTGGGGGGGGGGGGGGTTGTAGCCATCTTTTCCATCCATCTCTGTGATTGCAATCACTGTCCTTCCATGGATGGCATAAGCAAATCCTGCACATGCACAGACCAAAAAGGAGTCAAACTACCCTTTTGTTTCAATGTGCGTTTACAGTGCCTTGAAAAAGTATTCATACCCCTTGAAATTTTCCACATTTTGTCATGCTACAACGAAAATATAAATGTATTTTATTGGGATTTTATGTGATAGACCAACACAAAGTGGCACATAATTGTGAAGTGGAAGGAAAATGATAAATGGTTTTTATAATTTTTTACAAATATGTGAAAAGTGTGGCGTGCATTTGTATTGAGCCCCCCTGAGTCAATACTTTGTAGAACCACCTTTCACTGCAATTACAGCTGCAAGTCTTTTTGGGGATGTCTCTACCAGCTTTGCATATCTAGAGAGTAACATTTTTTCCCATTCTTCTTTGCAAAATAGCTCAAGCTCTGTCAGATTGGATGGAGAGCATCTGTGAACAGCAATTTTCAAGTTTTGCCAAAGATTCTCAATTGGATTTAGAGCTGGACTTTGACTGAGCCATCCTAACACATGGATATGCTTTGATCTAAACCATTCCATTGTAGCTCTGGCTGTATGTTTAGGGTCGTTGTCCTGCTGGAAGCTGAACCTCCGCCCCAGTCTCAAGTCTTTAGCAGACTCTAACATGTTTTCTTCTAAGATTGCCCTATATTTGGCTCCATCCATCTTCCCATCAACTCTGACCAACTTCCCTGACCCTGCTGAAGAAAAGCATGATGTGTTCAGGGTGATGTGCATTGTTAGTTTTTCGGCACACATAGCGTTTTGCAATTAGGCCAAAAAGTTCCATTTTGGTCTCATCTGACCAGAGCACCTTCTTCTTGTTTGCTGTGTCCCCCCCATGGCTTCTCGCAAACTGCAAACAGGACTTCTTAAGCTTTCTTTCAACAATGGCTTTCTTCTTGCCACTCTTCTATAAAGGACAGATTTGTGGAGTGCACGACTAATAGTTGTCCTGTGGACAGATTCTCCCACCTGAGCTGTGGATCTCTGCAGCTCCTCCAGAGTTACCATGGGCCTCTTGGCTGCTTCTCTGCCCAGCCTCCCATGTCTTGGTAGGTTTGCAGTTGTGCCATACTCTTTCCTTTTTCGGATGATGGATTGAACAGTGCTCCGTGAGATGTTCAAAGCTTGGGATATTTTTTTATAACCTAACCCTGCTTTAAACTCCTCCACAACTTTATCCCTGACCTGTCTGGTGTGTTCCTTGGCCTTCATGATGCTGTTTGTTCACTAAGATTCTCTAACAAACTTCTGAGGGATTCACAGAACAGCTGTATTTATACTGAGATTAAACTACACACAGGTGGACTCTTTTTACTATATAGGTGACTTCTAAAGGCAATTGGTTCCACTAAATTTTAGTTAGGGGTATCAGAGTAAAGGAGGCTTAATACAAATGCACCCCACACTTTTCAGATATTTGTAAAAAAAAAAAAAATGAAAACCATTTATCATTTTCCTTTCACGTCACAATGATGTGTCACTTTGTGTTGTTCTATCACATAAAATCCCAATAAAATACATTTACGTTTTTGATTGTAACATGACAAAATGTGGAAAATTTCAAGGGGTATGAATACGTTTTCAGGGCACTGTACATCAGTAATTGAAAATCCCATCTTTATGGCACAGCCAGGATGCCGTAAATATCTTAGAAACTGGGCATATGCAAGTGATGTCACCTAAAAAAAAAAAATCAGTTACTCAGGACTAGAAAGGATTTCAAATGGCTCTACAAGGAGTATCTAAAATTGTATTGCAAATAAGCATATAGAATCATTAAATAATGGGGAGTCCAGCTAAGGATGTCGTAATTATTGTCTCGTGAAAGGGTGTCTAAATCCAGGCATTGGAGTATTTCAAACGTACATTCATACATCAGGGACCCTGATGTAACAGGAGACTGTCATGGAGACCCTGATGTAAGAGGGGACTCTGATGGGGACCTTGATGTAAAGAGGGACTCTAAAATCCTCCCATCCTGTACTTGAAAAGTGTTGGGGTTTTTTTAGTTAATTTTTTTTAAAGAAGTGTCCATGCATGTCACTCATCTAGGCGAATGACGTGCACAGTGCTCACTGTGCTTCCTGGGATATGCACAACACATTTCCCAGAAGGCATAGTTTAAATTTAAATTACAAAGAAGGAGGGGGGTGGGCATAGGTATGATCATCGGGGGGCCCGTCCACTGAACCCATAAGAGCCACTGACTGGGCTCACAAACGACCTGGTGGTGCTGGCAGAAAACGAAAGGATCTCAGCAGGTCAACGCTGGATCCTCTGAGTGGATGAGTATCTGAAATGTGTACAACCCACCTCCCGGTAAGTGAGGGTAAAAAAAAAATGGGGGGGTTTGGTGAAGATCCAATTTAACTTCCACTCATCTCCTCCTTCACATCATTACTTTGATTATGTGTCTTTATACGAATAATGTTAGCAATTTATTTTAAAATGCATCCCTGTATTCCCCTTTAACATTAGCTGGGAGACCACATGACTGCTGTGCTTTTCACTCAGCCCCTCCCACTGTAGTCCTTAGATCGGGGGAGGAGAGCGGTGGGAGGTCACATGACTGCACAGAGGTGATCTGAAATAAGTTATTTAGAGGCATTATTTAAAAAATAAATTTGCTTTGTGTAGTATACCTTATTAGAACAGAGGGGCTACCAGTAATCCTACTCTCTGACTTTATCGCCAGTGACTAATAGCGGAAGAAGGAGAGGGGAGGGGTGAGGAGGAAATTGCTCACACACTAGGAGCTGACAGACAGGGAGGGAGGGGGAGAGAGGAGAGGTTTTTTTCCCTTTTATTGGTTGAAATAGATGGTCTTTTTTCAACCAGGCTATGTAACTCTAACACACTGAGAAGAGGGGCACATAAACCGACCACGGGATCATGGATCAGCAGCCATGATTACTGTGGTCAGTTTAACTAGGGGGGCACAGGAACAGGCAGGATCAACCAGGTTTTATACAGCATAGAAAGGGACAGATTGGACATCACAAGCACTGTGTTGTTTAACCTGCTTTAAAGGAACAGGATCTTCTTTTTTTTTTTTATACTGTACTGTAGCTGCTGACTTTTAATATTTATCTGTCCAGGAATCCAGCGGTGTCTTCACCCGAGCCATGCAGATTCACAGCCGGCTCCCTACTGCATGAAGTGCACTGTACTCTCTAATTGGGCCAACGGCGGGGGAAGGAGGAGGGGGAACTCAGCCAGACGTGAGAGTGGGTACCTGTCAAAACCAGGTACTTGCTCCCCCTCCCCCTGAAAGGTGCCAAATTTTGCAGAGGGGGGGGGGCAGATAAGCGGAGCTTCCTCTTTTGGGTGGAGCTCCTCTTTAAGAAAAAAAACCTTTTATGTGCAGCCCACTCCCCAGCCCCCCTTATACTTACCTGAACCCGTTGTCTGTCTATCCAGTGCTGTGTATGACAGCAGCATTGCTGCTCTCGTTCTCTCCCCAATGGCTCAAAGACACCTGCAGGGGCAATTGGCTCCTGCTATCAATCCCAGCCAGTGATGAGGGAGTGGGGGCAGGGCCAAGCTGCACTGTGTCAATGGACACACAAAGCGTGGCTCTGGAGTGAGCCTGCAGGAGTGTCCCCATTGCAATGGATTTACTATGGAGGCACTCAGCAGGAGCCAGGATCGCTTGCGAGGGCAAGTAAGTATTACATATATCATTGAAAACATGAAACAGTATGGAAGTAAAATTTTGAAAGCTATATAAAAAAATGACTAATGCCCTGTACACACGGTCGGACATTCCGACAACCAAATCCTAGGATTTTTTCCGATGGATGTTGGCTCAAACTTGTCTTGCATACACACGGTCACACAAAATCTGATCGGTCTGAACGCGGTGCCGTAAACACGTATGTCCGGACTCTAAACGGGGCAGTAGCCAATAGCTTTCATCTCTTTATTTATTCTGAGTATGCGTGGCACTTTGTGCGTCGGATTTGTGTACACACGATTGGAAATTCCGACAACGGATTTTGTTGTCGGAAAATTTTATAGCCTGCTCTCAAACTTTGTGTGTCGGAAAATCCGATGGAAAATGTGTGATGGAGCCTACACACGGTCGGAATTTCCGACAACAAGGTCCTTTCACACATTTTCCGTCGGAAAATCCGACCGTGTGTACGAGGCATTACAGTTAAAGTGTCACTAAACCCACATCACAAAAAAACTATCAATAAATGCTGTATTACATGCTGTTCATACTCAGTCACTATGAGCTTCATTTTCTGTGTTCTGCAAAAAAACCTGGTTGATCCTGCTGTTCTCTATCTCCACCTTCTGTTCATGTCCCCAATTAAGCTAGGGATTTTGCAGAGTAGTTTTGGCAGCTCTGCACATGCTCAGTTTTCAGTGAGTTTCTATGCTGAGCATTTCCTCCCTGAGCAGCCCATGTGACTATAGAGTCACACATGTGGGTGTATTCACAGTGGTAAATGACAGCCCACCCCCTCCCTCCTCCTCCATGCCCACTAACCAGCTAAACACAATGGGCCAGGATATTACATGTAGATTGATGGAGTCTTCACCTCCCTCTTATTCTAAGACACAGGCTGGAGGGATGCGACACAGCCTGTGACTGGCAGAAATCCACCCACGACGTGCTATTGCCAAAAAATAATAAATATTTGATTTCAAATTTTTTTTTATTTTGAACATGTGACCAGCAGCAGAGGACTAGAAGCTCCACCTGCTTATATTACTCTGCAGACAAGCTGGGAACAAGCTGGGTCATGTGACAGCTGTATATCGATTAGGTACTTAGATTTTTTTTTTTAATTAAAATCATCGTCAATCATCACCATCATCCATATACAGAAACAGAAGGGACAATGTACATTAAACAGTGTGTGTTTAATATCACTTTAAACGTTATAATGATAACTCACAGTGTGCATTTACTTAAAATAAACAATCACAAGCATAAAAATTCTGTTGTCCAGTTGTGAGTTAAAGCGGAGTATACAATAAAACACTATGGGAAGCCTATGCATGTTACCCACCTGTTCATTTATGTTTAGGTTTGGGGCCTACCAAAGTATTTCTCTGGGTTGGAAAAATTATATAAAAAAAACAAGTGTTATGCCAAATTATAAGTCTACAACAAGTCAGACCATTAAAGTGTATCTATGGTCAAAAATTAAAATATATACACACCGGCCAGTTTATTAGGTACACCTTGCTTTAGACGCCCTTTTGCCTGCAGAACTGGCTTAATTCTTTGTGATTCAACAAGGTGCTGGAAACATTCCTCAGAGATTTTGGTCAGATTTGTCGGCTTCACATCCATGATGCAAATCTTCCATTCCACCACATCCCAAAGGTGCTCTATTGGATTGAGATCTGGTGACTGTGGAGACCATTGGAGTGCAGTGACCTCATTGTCATGTTCAAGAAACCAGTGGTGAGATGATTTGAGCTTTGTGACATGGTGCATTATCCTGCTGGAAGAGCCATCAGAAGATGGGTACACTGTACTCATAAACTGTACTCATAAAGGGATGGACATGGTCAGCAACAATACTCAGGTAGGTCGTGGCATTTAAATGATGCTCAGTTGGTACTAAGGGGCCAAAAGTGTGCCAAGAAAATATCCCCCACACCATTACACCACCAGCATGAACCATTGATACAAGGCAGGAAGGATCCATGCTTTCATGTTTACGCCAATCTTTTATTGTTCAATTTTGGTGAGCCTGTGAGAATTGTAGCCTCAGTTTCCTGTTCTTAGCGTCACCTGGTATGATATCCTGCTGCTGTAGCCCATCTGCTTCAAGGTTGGTTGTGTTGTGCGTTCAGAGATGGTATTCTGCATACCTTGGTTGTAACGAGTGGTTATTTGAGTTACTGTTGCCTTTCTATCATCTCAAACCAGTCTGCCCATTCTTCACTGACATCAAGGCATTTTTGTCCACACAACTGCCGCTCACTGGATATTTTCTCTTTTTCGGACCATTCTCTGTAAACCCTAGAGATGGTTGTGAACATGGAAAAACTGTTGGTAGGGGAAAATTGTGCCCACACCCCTAACTACATACACAAGACCAAACCCTCTATACTCAGACCAGCCCGTCTGGCACCAACAACCAGGCCACGGTCAAAGTCCGTGAAATCCCCTTTCTTCCCCATTCTGATGCTCGGTCTGAACTTCAGCAAGTCATCATCACCACGTCTAGATGCCTAAATGCATTGAGTTGCTGCTATGTGATTGGCTGATTAGCAATTTGTGTTACCAAGCAATTGAACAGGTGTATGCAGGGGCGGACTGATAACTCATGGGGCCCCCGGGCAATAGGAGATTATGGGGCCCCCAGGCAATCAGAGATTACGGGGCCACACAGTATACACACACACAGTATACAATCACACAGTATACACACACACAGTATACAATCACACAGTATACACAGACAGTAAAAAAAACACAGATTTATACATACTGTCCCTGGTTTTACTGAGGCTGGCAACCCTCATGGGGCCCCCTAGTGGCCCAGGGCCCTCGGGCAGTGCCCGAATGGCTCAATGGTCAGTCCGCCCCTGGGTGTATGTTGTATGTTGTAACCATACACTGATCAGCGTTAACATTATCACCACTCACAGATAAAGTGAATATGTCAATATGAACTATACTTCTTGTGCTCACTGTGCAGAAATCAGAAATAAGTTGATATTGTAAATGAAACAAAATAAAATAAATAAATAAGAAAAGCCTTTCTACCTCTCCCCTTTCCTTCCCCTTCCCTCTATGAGTCCGACATTGTTTTTGGTATCTCACTCTCTGTCTATCAGACAGAGAGCGAGGCAAAATTTAATAGATCCAAGTTTTGATTTGATAGATCCAAGTTTTATTTGCTGTTGTCTCTTTTTGATCATGCTGTTTTTCTTATTAGATGACAGTGAGGTTGATTTACTAAAACTAGAAGTACAAAATCTGATGCAGATGTGCATGGTGGCCAATCAGCGTCTGACTCCAGCTTGTTCAATTAAGCTTTGACCAAAAAACCTGGAAGCTGATTGGTTTCTATGCAGAGTTGCACCAGATTTTCCACTCTCCAGTTTTAGTAAACCAACCTCATTGTGTTTCTTGTTTTTTTCTGATGCCATCTGGATAAACCTGTGCAATTTTGCATCATTTTTCATGATTGTATTCTGAAACTTTTTAATAAACATTATTGAAACAGAAAATAAATTAGAAAAGAATAGGAGGAAAGCTGCACACTATAAAGTGTCAGGTTATCCACACAAATAGAGTTGTAATTGTAAAAAAAGTCAAACTATGGACAGTGCCTCTATATTTTTATTACAGGTAAAGTGAATAACATTACAGTGGAACCTCGGTTTAAGAGTAACTTGGTTTGAGAGCGTTTTGATTTGTCAGCAGCTTTTTAAAAAAAATACTGACTCGGTTTGCAAGTGTTGTCTCGTAAGACGAGCAGAATTCAACCTAATTGCGCCTGCAGTACCGCATTTGGCCTGACGTGCGGGGGCGCCAGAGCCGAACAGCGGCGATCGCAGCCAATCGCCGCCGTTCGGCAATGCTCGGAAAGGCACAGAAATACACGGAAATACTACGTTTTCCAAGCCTTTCTGACTTTTGCCGAGGTCAGCCGATGTTTACTCGGGCCTTTCCGGCCGTTTCCGAGGCTCTCCGGCACCCCCCCCCACCTCTGGCCGCATGCGGTATTGTATCCCATTGAAGTCAATGCGGAACAAATTATTTTTGTTTCCATTTACTTCAATGGGAAAACTCGCTTTGATATGCGAGTATTTTGGAATAAGAGCATACTCCTGGAACGGATTATGCTCGTAATCCGAGGTTCAACTGTAATTATTTTGTTACAATGGTACCTGAAAGTGTTTGGGATTAGGGATGAGCTCCGGCGTGTTCGCATGGCGCACGTGCCGAGCCCGCCAGGAAGTCGGCATGGCGCAGCGCTAATCACAAGCAGTGAGACATTTCCCGATGTGCGGCTGCAGAGATCGGGAAATGTCTCCCTGCCTGTGATTAGCGCTGCGCCGTGCCGACTTCCTGGCGGACTCGGCACGTGCGCCATGCGAACACGCCGGAGCTCATCCTTATTTGGGATATATTAGGCAGCAAGTGAACATGTTGTCCCTGAAGTTGATGTGTTGAAAGCAGAAAAAAAGGGGGCAAGTGTAAGGATTTGAGTGACTTTGAGAAGGGCCAAATTGTGATGACTAGATGACCGTTTCAGAGCAACTGCAAAACTGCAGCTTTTGTGGGATGTTCCCAGTCTGTAGTGGTCCAAGGAAGGAAATCCAGTGAAACGATGACGGGGTCATGGACAGCCAAGGCTCACTGATGCACGTGAGAAGTGAAGGATGGCCTGTGTGGTCTGATCCAATAGAAGAGCTATTGGAGCTCAAATTGCTTAAAAAATAATGCTGGATTTGATAGAAAGGTGTCAGAACACACCGTGCATTGCTGTTTGTAGTGTATGGGGCTGTGTAAATACAGACCGGTCAGGGTGCCCATCCTGACCCGTGTCCACAACCAAAAGAGAACAAACCAGAAGACATAGCGTTCAATCTCCTGCACTGTGCGGTAGGCCTCTATACAGTCATAAACTCTTTGCTCTATTGCTTTAGACAGGACAATGCACTCCTCGCTGCCCTCCACAGACTGGGAAATCCAGAGCACTGGAACATGAAAAAAGACGTGCGTAGGCCTAGCGCATTATCCCCAAACAAAGGCTTTATTAATGTAAAAGAGTAGGTAAATTACTCACAAAATTAGGCTTGGATAAAAGCATATCATAACATTCCTCCACATGGGTCCATAGACCTATCCACATCTCATGGGGCTATCCCGTAGAGGCATAGGCTAACGTGTTCCCAGGAGTTCCTCTTCCTCTGAGGTTTTTTTTTTGGGAGGGTGCATGTGATCAGCACGGGGCCAATCAGCACTGTCCAGACTGAGGGTCAGGAGTCCTGCAGCCTCATAGGTCAATCGGAGGAGAATGAAAACTCCTCCTACAAGCTTTAACCAGACACTGATAAAAGTCATAAGACTGTTCTAACTGCTGCTGCTCACTGCTTCTATGAGAAAAGGTATTTAGCAGTTTATATTTACTAAAATAATTGCATTTCCATGTTCTGTGTACTGTGGGAGACTGGATATAGTGAATGCAGGGTCCTGGGATAAGTAACACTTTAACTCTCTTGGGCCGTGGGTTGGATACCCCTGCTGTAAGGGAATGGAGCCACCCCAAAAGAGAAATCAGGCAAGGGGAGCATTGAAGGAATGAAACTGAGTAATCATGTGCTTTTTATTAATCCAACAATGGATTTGGAGGTAATCAGATGTAAATGGACGCATGCCTGTTTACATCTGCCTGCCCATTGACTAACATGGAGCTTCTATTCAGGTGCACTTAAAGAACTGAGAGGCAGGTCTGATCAGACCGCCCCTGTGAGAATACCCTTAGGGCCAGTTCACACCATAGAAACGCAGTCCGGATGCGTTCCAGGTGCTTTTCTGCATGCGCGTTTATGATGCGTTCCAGTTCGTTTTTGATGTGTTTTTGGTGCGTTTTTGATGCAGTCCAGTGCTTCCCCCCACCTCTTTTTTTCTTAACCTTTAGGGCCAGTTCACACCACATGCAGTCCAGTGCGTTTTTTTTCTGCATCAAAAACGCATAGAAAGTAGGTTATATAGTTTTCATTTCATAGTTTACACCAGTGCTTGAAGTTCCAGTGCGTTCCAGTTTCGGGAAAAAAAAGTAGAACATGCTGCATTTTTCCTGCACTGGACTGTACTGGAACGCTATAAAAAGCATCAAAAACTGACGGGAACCCACCAGAACGCACTGGAACACCCATGTTCTTATTAATGGTTAAGGGAAAAAAAGGGGGGGGGGGATGCACTGGACTGCATCAATAACACACTAGAAAGCATCAAAAACGTGCATGCAAAAAAGCATCTGAAGCGTTTCTGATGCGTTTTACAGCATTCCAGTACAGTAAAAAATTCAGCATGTTCTACTTTTTTTTTTCTGCAACTGGAACGGCAAGCACTGATGTGAACTATGCCATTGAAAATCATATAACCTAATTTCTTTGCGTTTTTGATGCAGAAAAAACGCACTGGACTGCATGTGGTGTGTACGGGCCCTTAGGGTAAGGAAAGCACATGAAATTCATTTTTTTTTGGTACACAGTTAGGACCAGTTCACACCACATGCAGTCCAGTGCGTTTTTTTTTTTCCTGCATCAAAAATGCATAAAAAGTAGGTTGTTTGGTTTTCAATAGCGTAGTTCACACCAGTGCTTGCAGTTCCAGTGCGTTCCAGAAAAAAAGTAGAACATCCTGCATTTTTTCTGCACTGGACTGTACTGGAACGCTGTAAAATGCATCAAAAACGCACTTGAATGCACCTAAATGCACCAAAAACACACTGCAACACACTTGTCCTTATTTAAGGTTAAGAAAAAAAGAGGGTGGAAAAAAAAGCACTGGACTGCATCAAAAACGCACCAAAAACGCACCAAAAATGCACTGGAACGTATCAAAAACGCGCATGCAGAAAAGCACCTGGAACGCATCCGGACTGCGTTTCTATGGTGTGAACTGGCCCTAAAAGTTTTTATTTTTATGAAATGTTAAAATTGTTCTTTTTATATTTGAATTTACAAAACAGCTGTACCGTGAACACAATTCTCCCCATTCTAAGAGATGGGTAGTCATTTTCTATGACAATAAACACAGGGAGGGACCCAGGACAGAATTATGTAACCGTAAAAGATTGACTGGCTTATATTTTATGGCAGCTGAACTGCAAATATTTGCCATTATGTATGTTATAATCAATGACTGCTAACACTCCAAGGACGCTCCCCGGTTGCCCTCCGATCTGAACGATTCAAATATGTCACATTATCTGGAACAAGCTGACACATCACACGTTCTAATTGCCTTAATGATTCTATGTGTAAGCTCTGCAAAGGGAGTGAGAGGTATGCACTCTGTGCTAATTAAAGCTGAACGCCGAGCAAACAGCTGAGGACACAGCAGAAATGTCTATGTGTCAATTGTTTTATCTGTTATAATTCTATGAAGGCAGTCATGTGATCCAGGCACCCCTGCATAACAGCGCAATTTGTTTCTGGTGCTGCCTACAGTCTACTCTGCAGCTAGGCTATACAGGCCGATCAGGATCAACTCTAGCCTGTGATTGAATAATGATTTGCATGCTTATGCTTATAGTATTAGGCCCCTTTCACACTGGGGCGGTTTGCAGGCGCTATTGCGCTTAAAATAGCGCCTACATACCGACCCGAAACAGCCTCTGCTGTCTCTCCAAGGTGAAAGCCCCGAGGGCTTTCACACTGGGGCGGTGCGCTGGCAGGATGAGAAAAAAAGTCCTGCTAGCAGCATCTTCAGAGCGGTGAAGGAGCGGTGTGTATAACACTCCTTCACCGCTCCTGGCCATTGAAATCAATGGGGCAGCGCGGCTATGCCGGTGGTTTTTAACCCTTTCGCGGCCGCTAGCGGAGGGGTAAAACTGCCCCGCTAGCAGCCAAATACCGATGGGAAAGCGCCGCTAACAATAGCGGCGCTTTACCGCCGACGCCGCCCCGCCCCAGTGTGAAAGGGGCCTTAGACTATTAGCATTGTGCAAAGTGGTAGAGCCCTGATTGGCCCCTAGTGCGGACGCCCCTCCCACCCCCAGTATAAGTGCTGCTATGCAGGGACTTATGACCCATACACACGATTAGAAAATTGTATGAAAAATACTGCTTTCGAAGCGATCGTACAATAGTCTGATTGTTAGTACACAGCTTTCAAGAGCCAATATTATCTGATGGAACAAGCACTATCAATACTTCTGGTATCATTCAATTTTTGCTTAACCACTTCCCACCCGGCCTATAGCAAAATGAAGGCCGAGCGGTGGTTCAGTTATCCTGACTGGATAACTGCCGGCGCGCAGCACGGCGGTCGGTGGTGCCATGTGTCAGTCTGACACACCGCTACACCGATCTCAGTAAAGAGCCTCTGATGGAGGCTCTTTACCACGTGATCAGCCGTGTCCAATCCTCTACTCGCGCCTGACGATTGGCGGCTCTCCTGACAGGGGGGGTCTGCGCTGATTGTTTATCAGTGCAGCCACCCCCGCAGATGCCCACACTGGACCACCAGGGATGCCTACAGGACCACCAGGGATAACTACAATAGATGGATGACCAGGGATGCCACCAATGGCCACCAGGGATGCCAGTAAGTGCCCACAAATCTTGCCAGTTAGTGCCAATTATTATTGCCTGCCAGATGTCTCCTCATCAGTGATGCCCAGCAGTGCCATCTATCAGTGTCCATCAGTGCCACCCATCAGTGCCCATCCATGCCCACCTATCAGTGCCAATCAGTGCCCATCCATGCCACTTATCAGTGCCACCCATTATTACCCATCAGTGCCGCCTATCAGTGCCCATCAGTGCCGCCTATCAGTGCCCATCAGTGCCAGTTTTTTTTTGTAAATTTTGGCCTTTTTTTATTTGTTGCACAAAAATAAAAACCCCAGTGGTGATCAAATACCACCAAAAGAAAGCTCTATTTGTGGGAACAAAGTGATAAAAAATTTGTTTGGGTACAGCTTAGCATGACCGCACAACTGTCATTCAAAGTGCAACAGCCCTGAAAGCTGAAAATTGGCCTGCGCAGGAAGGTGCGTAAGTGCCCGGTATTGAAGTGGTTAATCAGTACAGTTGTCGTTCAAAAATACAATACAGATACACTACAACACATTACATCACGTCGTACGAGAATTTTCGTCGCTTCATTTTCGATATGAGGTTATGCAAAAAAAAAAAAACAGGACAATTATTTGACCAGGCATTAGGCAGCTTATAGACGATTTGATTTTCTTTCCTTCCACCATCAGTGGAAGGAAAGAAAATTACTCGATTCCCCCATCGACACAGTCAGTGTTGATAGAGGAATGCCTCCCACAGCACTTTTGTGTTCTGCCGGCGAGGGGCATGGGGTGCCTTCCCGGCTGACAGAACACGATTACTGTAGCGTCTATAGCCGGTGGCAGTAATCACATGCCAAAAATCTGATAGGCTTGGGTACAATCACCCTGCCCATATATGGATTCAAATTTGGCCGGTCCCTGCTGAACCAGCCTAATTTTCATCCATGTATGGCTGGCTTTAGGGGAGGCTGATATCAAGACAGATTTATGTATTTATGTTAATTGTATGTAATAGTGCATTTAGTACAAATAACTGGATTAAATGGTATTTGTAGTTGAAGCGTTTGCTACCCTAAAAAAAAAAATAAAAAAGATCCTGTTCCCTTAAAGCATGAATAACAGCACAGTGCATGTGTTGTGTAATGTGGCCCCTTGTATCATATAAAATACCTGGCAGATCCTGCCTGGTTCTGTCCCCCCCCCCATAAACTGACCACAGTTTATCATGGCTGCTGAGCCCTGACATGTGCCTCTGTCATCCGCAGTTCCCCTCCTTCCCTGCCTGTCAGCTTTGTAAGTGCCCGCCCCTCCCCTCCTGCAGAAATAACCTGGTAATTTTCAGGCACTCATCTGTCTCCCTTAATGTTAAAGCGGAGTTTCACTAAAAAATACTGCAGCTGCTGACTTTTAAAATAAGGACACTTACCTGTCCCGGGGTCCAGCGATGTCGGCACCCGAGACCGAGCCGTCCCTCGATCCTCGGGTGCTGCCGCCGCCATTCTCACTGAGGGAATCAGGAAGTGAAGCGTTGCGGCTTCACTGCCCGGTTCCCTACTGTGCATGCGCAAGTCGCGCTGCGCGTCTACACTGGTCCCCGTTGTGTTGTGGGAACTGTGTATTTCCCACAACACAACGGGGGTGGGCGGGGAGTCTGCGGCTAGCTGCGGCTAGCTATACCCGGAAGTGGGTGCAGATACCTGTATTATACAGGTATCTGCACCCCCCCCCCGAAAGGTGCCAATTGTGACACCGGAGGGGGAGAGGAATCCGATGAGCGGAAGTTCCACTTTAGGGTGGAACTCCGCTTTAAGTGCCCTGTGTATGTGTTTTATTTAAAAAATGCAGTTTTATACTATATTTCAGAGCTCCGCTCAGCGATCACGTGACCGCCCGCCGCTCTCCTTCTCTCCTCCCAACTGACGTCAGCAGAGGATTCTCAGCTCCACCCGCTGTAGCTGTCAGATTGAGAGAGTGAACAACGGGCGGTCAATTGAGCGCCGAGTGGTGCTGGGATATAAGGTAGAGAACAGAATATTTTTAATAAAACACATACACAGGGCACTTACAGTAGCATTAAGGAAAACAGGTGGGTGAGGGAAAATTACCAACTGGGGTTAAAAAATTCATCATTATTGCATTTAAAGTGGTTTTAAACCCTTTTGTGTGACATTTACCTATAGGTAAGCCTAGAATAAGGCTTACCTATTGGGAGTGGAAATATCTCCTAAACGTGCGCCGTTTAGGAGATATATCACTTGTAGTGCACCAATGTCGTCATTGGCGCATGCGCTGTGAAGAAACGGACCACCATGCCGTTTCTTGCCCCAGCGTGTGCCGTGACTGGCGGCTCCCGCGTGCATGGAAGGAAGTGGGGCGAAGATGGAGGTGGCCTGCTCTGGGGACAGCGCTGGCTTCGTTGGCAGGTAAGTGTCATATAATGGGCTAGTATGCGAATCATACTAGCCCATTATGCTTTTAATTTGCAGGCCTTGTGGGGAGAAAACCAGGAAGTAAAAGGAAGGTTTACTTCCTCTTTAACAGGAAACTATAATGGTTTTGGTGCAGTATGAACTTGGCTTGTGGACTGCCTTGGATCCAGAATATAATACGCTGCAAAGGTAGTGCTTTGACCAGTAATCTTTAAAAGCTTGGGGCTTGCTGTGAGTGTGGTTTTATTGCATTGTTTATCTATTCTGAATATCCAAAGTTTAAAGTGGTTGCCTAGTCTGGGCAAAAAAAAAAGTAAAAGTTAGCAGCTACAAATGCTGTAGCTGCTGACTCTTAATATAAGGACACTTACCTGTCCAGGGATCCAGCGCCATCCTCACCCGGGCTAGTTCTGATTTCAATAGGCTTTGGGTTCCCAGCGCCGGCATCCTAACTGTGGGCAGCCAGCTATGCAGCTGCCCGGCTGCCTGTGCTGCGCTTTGTGACTGGTCCCGCAGTCTTCTGGGACCTGTGATGTGTCCAGAAGACTGCGGGGGGGGGGGGGGACAGGAGGAGTTCCACTTGGATTGCTAAGGTGATCCAAGCGAAAGTAGGAGTGGGTACCTGTTAAAATCAATTACCCCCCTCACCACCAAAAATGGCATGCCCAATATTGGGGAGGAGGGGGAGAAGGACTTAAAGCAGAACACCCCCTTTTGGGTGTAGTTCTGCTTTAACCTGGCCACACACACACATGTGAGTTGGACGAACAAAAATAAGATTCTTCCATCCATGCTTATTAGCATGGGTGGATGAATCTCCCGTTGTAGCTATTGTATTCTGACAACTGGCACCACCAGCTGTCAAAAAATCTTGAGGCCTGGTTCACATCTATGTGTTTTTTGGTGCTTTTTGCATTTTGCAGAAACACACTACAGTTCATTTAACACAGTTTTGTATAGGACACAATTGCATGTAGGCCTTTTTTTAGCCGCTGCATTTTTGCAAAGGGTCAGGGACTTTTTTAAATGCAAAACGGTGTTTTTTTAGGTTCATACTGCATAGGTGTGAACCAGGCCTAAGGCTCCATTTACGCCTATGCAGTTTGCTTTTGAGTGTTTCTGCAGTGCTTTTTGTACGATTCGCGTTTTTGCGTTTTTTATGCTTTTTTTTGGAGGGGGGGAACAGATTTAAAAACGCAAATCGTGTTAAAAATGCAGCAAAAACGCACTACATGCTTTTTCTGCAGCTTCTTCTACATTGAAGTCTACTGAACCAAAAAGCAGTGTTTTACATTTAAAAAAGTCCCTGACCCCAAAAACACAGAGGCAAAAAAATGCATTGATGTGAACCCTTGTTAAAAAGAATGTCCTGCGTCTCTGCAAAAAGCACAAAAAAACATATTGGTTAGAAGGGAGCCTAATGCTGCGTACACACGATCGGACATTCCGACAACAAAATCCATGTTTTTTTTTCCGACGGATGTTGGCTCAAACTTAACTTGCATACACACGGTCACACAAATCTTGTCGGAAATTCAGAACGTCAAGAACGCGTGAGGTACAACAGGTACAACGAGCCGAGAAAAATTAAGTTCAATAGCCAGTGCGGCTCTTCTGCTTGATTGCGAGCATGCGTGGAACTTTGTGCGGCGGAATTGTGTACACACGTTTGGAATTTATGAGAACAGATTTTGTTGTCGGAAAATTTGAGATCCAGATCTCAAATTTTGTTTGTCGGAAAATTCCAACGGAGCCTACACACGGTCGGAATTTCCGACAACAAGCTTCCATCGAACACTTCCCGTTGGAAAATCCGACCGTGTGTATGAGGCATTACTGTGCCTGCATCTATTTGGATTCAGGCTCTTTTCAGTTTAGCAAATTCTGGTGAGGTAAGCCACCTAACAGTTTCTTATATCTCATTATTGGTAAGATCTTTGTGCTTGACTTCCGGGGTATGCACATCTGCTTTGGCCATTATGAGGTGTTACAACTGAACCTGTTTAATTTTCTATCATGGAGAATACAACAGGAAATATGGAACGCACATTGGTGTGCGCAGACTATATTGCATTAAAGGGGTTGTAAACCCTTGCATCCTATGCATTAAGGTGAAATAAACCTGGCAGTGACCGCCCCCCCCCCCCCCCCCCCCCATTTTACTAACCTGAGCTCATCCTCTGTCCGGGGTTCTTGGCTCTTGATTGGATAGATTAATAGCAGCGCAGTCATTGGCTCTCGCTGCTGTCAATCAAATCCAATGACGCGGGCGCTGGGGGGGTGTGGCCGAGTCCTACATTCGGTGTCTATGGAAGCCGAATGATGGACTTGGGAGCGTGCCCGCAAGGTAACCCCCCGCAAGAGCGCTTCTCCTAGGGGGTTATACAATGGGAGGATGAGCCGTGAGAGCCGCCGAGGGACCCCAGAAGACGGTGTTCGGGGCCACTCTGTGCAAAACGAACTGCACAGTGGAGGTAAGTATGATATGTCTGTTATTTAAAAAAAACAAAAAAAAACTCAAAGCTTTACAATCACTTTAAGGTATGCACCCCAAAACTCAAACACACATGCGTGTGTGTATATACAGTTTATATACACCCCTCACATTTTTGTAAATAATTTATTATATCTTTTCATGTGAGAACACTGAAGAAATGACACTTTGCTACAATGTAAAGTAGTGAGTGTACAGCTTGTATAACAGTGTAAATTTGCTGTCCCCTTAAAATAACTCAACACACAGCCATTAAGACATGAAAAATAGGCGTTGTAATCATATAATGCAGAGGGTCAACAGCAGATCCGAATGGCAAACTCCATCATGGGCAGGCACAACATAGCAGAAGACTCAGGACTAGCATTAAAGATGGATAAATTGGTGCAGTCATCAACAGGAACAAACCTTTTGTTCCATACAGGAGTTTACGAAAGAGTTGAATACCACACACACTTCCGATACAACAATGCAACAGCCAATGGTCATCAAATGTATTCTCACCTTTTATTCCACTGACTGTAAAATTTTGGATTTCCCATCACAGAAGCCACCAGGACAAACAGAGAGGGTAAAGCTCCATAGCCACAACACAGACAAAAAGTAAAGGATGTCAGATGTTCTTTTTCCAAATCTTTTTGGAAAATCTTTTTTGCTCGTGTTCAGAGCAGAGGAGTTGGCCGGTGATCAGGACACATTACTGAAGCTGCTAGCAGATTTTGAAAAAGAACATCTGACATCCTTTACAAATTGGTATTTGCAAAGTTGCAACGGATCCAGCTTTACATTGATAAATGTCACTAATGGTTATGCTTTAATTTTCCTTGAATAAGACAAAAAAATGGTGGACTCTAATCTTGACATCGTTACTTCAGACCATTCTCCTCCTGCACACACCCTGCAGACTTTTACCTCCAGGACACTTCTCCTCCTGCACAACACTTTCCTGTCACAGCATTAGACATCCTGTCGCACCATCTTGAGCTGACTAGGCCTCATTCTGAATAAGTCCTAGGAGTAGTTTCACTTGATGATTCTTAATAGGCCAGGGGCCTGCAGTACCCCTTCTTGGCGGCCTTGAACATTTGGTTGAAAGATATTTGATGAGGGACTACTGATGCCTGACTTGCAAACTTTGTGCCCTCAGGCTGCAACAATTTGACACAAAACCCCACAGTCTCTCCTCTGGCTCTGCACCCAGCTCCCCTGGCATGCCTCTTCCAGATCTCAACTGTGCCTCACTCACTGACTCCTGCCCCGAGTCCCTCCTGAAGGATTTTCCCAGACCACGTGGACCGACTGCTTCTCCGGCTCCTCTTCAAGGACACCTCCCCGTGACCGTGTGAGGAGAGGCTCCCTCCCAGCTCCCAATCTCCTCCGCCTGAGTCGCACCCCCCCCCCAGATGGGGGTGTTCCTCCTGCACGCAGTCTAGCACTCCATCCTTCAGTTCACTCAGCCGACAACTCCTTCCAGTGGCCTGTTCCTTCAGGTTATATAGGAGGCCCGCCCCCTGCCAATTCCAGTTGGGGATTGGTCAGGGCCCCCCTTCCAGAACAATCTCCCTGGAAGCAGGGGAGGCGCCTCAGAACTAAAGCATAGGTGGTCACACTCACTGCTACACTAACCACTCCCTGCCCCCAGATCAAAAACAAACAGGCCTAGCTTGCAGCATAGGCCTGCTTAAATTTACCTGTACTGACAGAACCTACAACACTACACCTTTAGCACCTACCTATGGTAGAGGGTGCTACATATATATATATACAGTATATACAGACAGACACACACTTATAAATACAAACAAACATTTTAAAATGTATTAAAATGTGGATGATGTCAGTAGGGCAGAGATTGGTGTCAGTTGGGCAGTATCAGTAGTTTTTTTTGCAATTCTTTTAGGAGCCCCACTGGGGGCTCTGGTGAAATATCAGGGGTTTTGTCTCACTTTTGCGACAGGGAAAGGGGCTAAGGACAGAGATTCCACAGCCCCTTTCTCTGCAGCGTCATCTGCACTAGACAGTTAATGGATGGGAAATGCTCTGTACTGAGCGGCTTCCTGTTCATTCACAAACTGAAGTTTGTGAATGAACAGTTTACTAGGCTTCAGTTAAGAATGAACACAATGAATGATCTGTACCAATCACTCACTGTGCTTATTCAGAAAAGGAAGCAGCCGGTAAATGACAGGGGTCTGGGCGGCAGGGGGAATCTACGCTGCACAGGGGGTGATTAGGATGTGCTCTGGCACACCCCCTGTGCACGCCTATGCTCACAAAGGTGGGTGAGAACCCCCCCTCCCCTCAAAAGAAAATAAAAGAAAAATTAAAGGCCCATAAAAAGCCACAGAGGGAAAATGTCATCTTTGTATGGACTGAACCATTAAAGCATCTAAGCTCCTAAAAACATTAGGTATTTTAGTCTAACTATATTTTCTATTTCAATATTTTTATTAAGATTTTATGAAAAAAGGGAGAGTATACAACTCGTACAAACAATAGTATCAAAATAGAGATAAGATAAGGTCCCACAGCGCAGGTGGGTGATATCAATATTTTCTAGTGGCAGAATTTCTTTAAAATAAATAGAGTCTTCCCTAGTGAGTTCAGATAAAGATCCAATTTTCTATCAAGCTGAAATTGTCAGAAGGACCCAAAATAATCTGTCTGGCAAGAGCATCTGCTCTGAAAGATCCCGGGGCCAAAGTTTTTCCCCAAATGATGTCTCACTGCTGTTCTTAATTAGCCATGGTTTCAAAACATTATTTATACTTTATGTGCCAGGATTAAACCTTCACAATTTTCTCTTCTCCATTCTGCATCTTGTAGAGAAAATTTCCAGTGTTTTTCAAGCATGCTGCTTAGAGGACAAATAGACTTTTATCCAAGCTTGTATAACTGGATCAACATATTCATGGAAAAACCCTGACTCGTGAGGCCAGCAATGCACAAGCACCTGGAATGTCACTGACTCGAGAGTCTTAGGTTATAAACGGATTTAAAGATACATTCCAGTTAAAGTTCTAAATTGAAGCTTTAATGCATAGAGGGAATAGGCAACCTGCCCAAGTTTTTTTTTCATTTTTATTTGATTTTTGTTGTTACTAATAGAATTTTTTTAATTTATTTTTTCATCTGGGTGTTGCTATAGGCCAGTGATGGCGAACCTTGGCACTCCAGATGTTTTGGAACTACATTTCCCATGATGCTCATGCACTCTGCAGTGTAGTGGAGCATCATGGGAAATGTAATTCCAAAACATCTGGAGTGCCAAGGTTCGCCATCACTGTTATAGGCAGTCGGGGCACAATGCTTGTGAAAAAAAAAAAAGCTTTGTTACTGGTAACATTGTGCCGGAAACTTGTGACTTCAGAGTGTACTGAGTTTGCAGAGTGCACTGGTGCACAGTTATGTTGGAACAGGAAGGGGCCATCCCCAAACTGTTCCCACAAATTTGTTCAAAATGTCTTGGTATGCTGACGCCTTAAGAGTCCTTTTCACTGGAGCTAAGGGGCCAAGCTCAACCCCTGAAAAACAACCCCACACCATAATCCCCCCTCCATCAAATGATTTGGACCAGTGCACAAAGCAAGGTCCATAAAGACATGGATGAGCGAGTTTGGGGTGGAGGAACTTGACTGGCCTGCACAGAGTCCTGACCTCAACCCAATAGAACACCTTTGGGATGAATTAGAGCGGAGACTGCCAGTCAGGCCTTTTCGTCCACATCAGTGTCTGACCTCACAAATACGCTTCTGGAAGAATGGTCAAACATTCCCATAGACACACTGCTAAACCTTGTGGACGGCCTTCCCAGAAGAGTTGAAGCTGTTATAGCTGCAAAGGGCGGGCCAACTCAATATTGAACCCTACGGACTAAGACTGGGATACTATTAAAGTTCATGTGCGTATAAAGGTAGGCGTCCCAATACTTTTGACAATATAGTGTATGTTGGCCCTGAGTGGAGATACTTCATCATTCAAACACTGAGCAGAGCAGAAATGTCCATGGCACATGCTAGACATTACAGTATATAGCTGCTGAATTCCCATTAAAGTGTACATTTCCCTAAATATTTTTTTCTATGTGTTTCCACATATGTGTATTTTATAAATCATAGTCTCTATCATTTTCATGTAATTCTTCCATCTGAAGTACCTGGTTGATCCTAGCAGTCACCTTTCTTCCTTCTTCTAAACTGACCACATAAAGTATAGAAGCTGATTTGTGTTGGCTTGGTCAGTTTTCATTATTTGGGTGGCCTTTCAGGGATACAGGACACTGTGCCCACACAGAAAGCCTCCCAATCACAGCCTGCCTCTAGAACACACCCCTTGCTCACGCACAGCCTGCATCTTGCCTCAGGTTGAACAGACTTATACAATACAGGCATGCTGTGTGTCTGCACAGTGTCCTGTAACTCCGTCCCTGCACAAACAGGAAGAAGTGATGTATGGTCACATGACAGAACTTTTTAGCCTTATACGAAAGGTAGGAAAGATCAAACTAAGCAAAACAAAAACAGTTATGGTGCCTGCATAGTTATAACTGTGCAAACAGAGAGTTCAGTGCTGGTATAGAATAGAAGCATAGAATTCACCATCAACAGAGCTCACAGGTGCTTGATTCACAGTCACCCATCTGAGAGTAACAATCCACAAAGATGATCCACACAACTGTTGTTGCTCTAAAACCTTGCTTTTATTCAGGAAATAACAGTGTACAGTATGCAGGTACAGTCAGTTGACGCGTTTCAGCCCACAAAGCTTTAATCACAATGATTAAAGCCATGTAGGCCGAAACATGCCAACTGACTGTACCTGCGTACTGTACACTGAGGTTTCCTGAACAAAAGCAAGGTTTTAGAGCAACAGCAGTTGTGCGGATCATCTTGAAGGATAGTTATAACTGTATTAGATAGTGTCTATAACATTTTATGTTTCAGTACTTTTAAGACTTGCGATCACAGTTATCAGAGAGAGAGATATCTTGCAGCATCAACATATTTATTATAGGTACTTTATATAGTGCCGTTAATTTACACAGCACTTTACACATACAATGGATATAAAAAGTCTACACACCCCTGTTAAAATGTCAGGTTATGTGATGTAAAAAAAAAGATAAAGATAAAAGATAAGACAAAGATAAATCATTTCAGAACTTTTTCCACCTTTAATGTGATCTATAAACTGTACAACTCAATTGAAAAACAAACTGAAATCTTTTAGGTGAACGGAAGTAAAAAAAAAAAATAATAATAATGTGGTTGCATAAGTGTGCACACCCTCTTATAACTGGGGATGTTCGGAATTAAACAATCACATTCAAACTCATGTTAAATAGGAGTCAGTACACACCTGCCATCATTTGAAGTGCCTCTGATTAACCCCAAATAAAGTTCAGCTGTTCTAGTAGGTCTTTCCTGACATTTTCTTAGTCACATCCCACAGCAAAAGCCAAGGTCCGCAGAGAGCTTCCAAAGCATCAGAGGGATCTCATTGTTAAAAGGTATCAGTCAGGAGAATGGTACAGAAGAATTCCAAGGGATTAGATATACCAAGGAACACAGTGAAGACAGTCATCATCAAGTGGAGAAAATATGGCACAACAGTGACATTACCAAGAACTGGACGTCCCTCCAAAATTGATAAAAAGATGAGAAGAATACTGGTCAGGGAGGCTGCCAAGAGGCCTACAGTAACATTAAAGGAGCTGCAGGAATATCTGGCAAGTAATGGCTGTGTGGTACATGTGACAACAATCTCCTGTATTCTTCATATGTCTGGGCTATGGGGTAGAGTGGCAAGATGGAAGCCTTTTCTTACAAGAAAAACATCCAAGCCCAGCTAAATTTTGCAGAAACAGATGTAGCACCCTGATGTTTAGACAGGGTTGCTATCAAATTTATCTGAAAAGTGCACTTTCTTTAGAAATTAATCCTAACCATGAAAGGGATATTTTTTGTGTTTGTCCCCCAAGCCAAAAATTTCCCAGTCCTCCTCTGGTAAGAAGGACAAAGACTTTTGGTAGGTGAATCCCCATTGGATTCTTCAAAACATACCCAAAGCTAGCATGTATTTCAGATTTCCAACAACCATTCAATACTGAATTTGTTTTGGGTGTTGTGGCCCGTTAGGAAGGTTCAATGGAATTTTTGATTTAAAGTGGACTTGATTAATATACCGTAAATCCATATATCATAAAAATGACCCATATTTGGGGTCCCGGCAATCAGGATTAGGAAGACAACTTGTTTTTTTTATAAAATATTACAATAGTACTGTTTAAAACTGTCACTGAATGTTTAAAATAATGTCAATTTTTAAAATTTTTATCCATATGTCAATTATAATAAAAAATTACAGCACAGTATTTATTAAAGCAATGTTATGTCCTTTAAAACTATAGGTAGGCAGATAAGTCTGTTTAATTGTCAGTTTAATTGTCAATTAAACTGATGCATATTGAAGCTACAAAATGTTGCCTGGGCATTTAGGGTTCAATGATCTAAGTCCCCCTTAAGTTCTCTCTGAAGAACCCCCTTGAGTGTTCCTGCTTCCTGGCAGTATAAAACAAAGTTTGCACCTTCTCTTGTTCCACAATGCTATACTGGTCCCAGCAGGCCCACATGGGGGTGTGCTTTTGATGTGCAAATAAAGTCTCCACTTGCACAGTCATTTTAATCCCAACTCCAGCTCATGAAAACTAACCAGCCTGGCACTTAGTAAAATAATAAAATAACTCTGTTGCTCGTAAGGGGTCGCTTTGTAGCAGATACCAGGAGACTTCTTACAAGAATCTGATGTATTGGTACCTGCCGCCACCCGTTTTAGCATTGATGTTCCCCGGACACAGCTTGTTGTGTTGGTGATGCAACACTCAGCCTGGCACACTGCTTCACATCTTCTGGGACTGACCTAAGATCCAACCCTTTTGGTAACAGGCTCTAGGGATTAAACACAAACTTACAGACTTCTCTCTTTTTGACAATCCAGCTACAGTGCTCCTTAACTTAAAGCGGGGTTCCACCCAAATTTTGAACAATATCTGTATGTATTCTCTTCCTTGCCTAGATGCTGACATGCCGTTTAAAAAAATTTAAATCGCCGTAATTACCTTTTATTTTTCTATTCTTCTTTGCACTTCCTGGTTCTCCTCCCGTGGGAGTAGGCGTGTTTCTAGCCTCTCCCAGACTCCTGGGAGCTAGTCTCAGGCTTCCCAGTATGCCACTGAGCATGTGCGGGAACGAGCGGTGAATGCTGGGAGCACAGCATTCACCACATCCAGGAAATAAATGCTTGTGGGCATCAAATGCCCACAATGAAGATGGAAACCGCCTGCAGTGAATAATATAAGTTATTTTTTTCGACTAAATCTGACACAGGCGGACATATTACACACAATATGTGAGTATGTAATGCTGAGAAGAAAAGTTTGTGAATGAACTCAAAAAAAAAAAAACGATAGATAGGTGGACCCCCGCTTTAACTCCTATGTTCAGTAAGAGATACCGCAAGTCATTGCTGAAGCATCTCCTGAATGCCGCTAGGGCATGCATCCGCAGTATGTGGAAACAACAATCCCCACCCACCGCGTCGCCTTGGTTTGCCAGGGTGAACGACATCCAACAGATGGAGTGCCTGACAGCTGCAGTCATTGACAGGACAGAAGAACATAATACATGCTGGGTGTATTGGGATATGTTTCACTTGATGAATATTCATCCTATTCTTAACTCAGATCGCTCCTCTTGGAGCTCAATTCCTGGTGCCATCCATCCCACCGTACCCCTACCATCCCTTGCCAACACCCCCCTCTTTTTTTTTTTTTTTCTTTTTTTTTCATTCTTTATATACACTAGGTGTCTACTTTTCCACTGCACTAATACTGGAAAAACTACCAGGTATGCTCTGACTTTGAGGTACTGCTGCTCTGGGTCTAGGGAAGTCTACCCCTTACTATAGGGGGTCTTCATAAGGCCCCTGCCTCCTAGTAGTGATGTATTTGCGAGTTGCACCACCTCAATAGAAGGGCAACAAAGCTAATAAAGGGTCTGGAGGATCTTAGTTATGAGGAAAGGTTGCAAGCTCTGAACTTATTCTCTCTGGAGAAGAGACGCTTGAGAGGGGATATGATTTCAATATACAAATACCATACTGGTGACCCCACAATAGGGATAAAACTTTTTCGCAGAAGAGAGTTTAACAAGACTCGTGGCCACTCATTAAAATTAGAAGAAAAGAGGTTTAACCTTAAACTACGTAGAGGGTTCTTTACTGTAAGAGCGGCAAGGATGTGGAATTCCCTTCCACAGGCGGTGGTCTCAGCGGGGAGCATCGATAGCTTCAAGAAACTATTAGATAAGCACCTGAACGACCGCAACATACAGGGATATACAATGTAATATTGACACATAATCGCACACATAGGTTGAACTTGATGGACTTGTGTCTTTTTTCAACCTCACCTACTATGTAACTATGTAATAGTATAGACATGTTAGCATTGTCCTCCTATAAGCCTTCAATGCAGTGTGGTTTCTCTTAGGGTGTGTTGGGCCTTGGACTTTAGTTCTATCATTTCAATGTGGTTTTATTATGTGGTTCTATTATTGTTACATCTCTTTCCTGGAGTACTTTGCACTTTTGTCTGTATGCATTTTGCATGGTTCTACCCAGGGATGTTTTCATAACTTGTTGACATGTCATTCTATTATGTTTTATTGCGTATCTCATAATAAAAAAAAATAATACAAAATAAATAAATAAATAACTCCTGCTACAATACTCACCCTGTCTCGGAAACTGTCTTTTCACTGATTGACCTTTCTGCTTAGTTGCTGCTCTTTTGGCTCTTATTTGCTTTACTTCTTGGGACCAGGGCAGAAAAAAAGGGTGAAGAGGACCCAAGATATTGTGTGACTACACTAAGGACACCTTGAAAATAGGAATAAGAAATAGAAATTTGGAAATATCACAGGCTCAGCTAGAGTTAAAGTAGGTTAATTTGGGGGGAAAGCACTTTAAAAAAATGTGCAAGCTTATGCTGTCATCTATCAGCTGCAACCCTGGTTCAGCTTGTATTCTATGGCACAGGTTTACTTGAAGCACAGTTGCAGTGTGGCCTGGATAGTATTTAACACATCATTGATTTTACAGCTTGCCTGGAAAGGATTTTTTATATAAATTGACACGCTATGTTTATGCAACCTATAGGGCTGATTATATTAACTTTACAGCTATGTTTATGTCTTAGTTAATGCTCTTTTATGTATATGTGATATCTAAGATTTTAGATCTAGTTTAAAAAAATTAAGAGGAAAGAATAGGTTTTGTTGCCCAAAGCAGTTAGCCACGTTGTAGAGGATGTTTTCAACGCTATTAAATACAATAGTCCAATAGGTCTTTTCTTCGATTTTTATTATTTTATTTCATAAAACAGGACTGTAATTTTTATCTTAACCTGTAGAGATTACATTCTAATTGTGGGAATTTACCAAAAAGTGAAACCCCTTCTGTGTCAAAAATGTAAAGTAATGCAAATGATATCCTTAGTCTCCACAAATAATCCATACATACCTACTGTACTAGTTAATGGTCCTGAAATATATTTTTCCATATAAATCTAATGGCTCCCACTGCTGTCAGTCAAATCCATACACAGCCCAGCTCAAGAGCGAGTCCGCACAAGCGGCTTGCTATAGGGGCACCCGGAGAGGAGGAGGAGCCAGGAGTGCTAGTGGGGGACCCCAAGAAAAGAGGAGGAGCCAGGAGCGCTAGTAGCGGTTTGCTATGGGGGCACCCGGAGAAGAGGAGGAGCCAGGAGCACTAGTGGGGGACCCCAAAAGAGGAGGTTCAGGGCCACTCTGTGCAATACTATTATATTTAGGGAAAAAAGCCTTTAGAATCATTTTAATAGATGAGGAGACATAGGTGCTTAGAGTGAACTGAAAATCCTTTTTGCTGAGTTTTTGGTGCTGACAGCTAGCATAATACCAAAATAAGTACGGTAGTACCTTGGATTACGAGCATAATCCGTTCCAGAAGCATGATTGTAATCCAAAGCACTCGTATATCAAAGCGAGTTTCCCCATAGGAATCAATGGAAACTCAGATAATTGGTTCCACAGTCACTGCTGGTGTATGCAGTACTGTATGTGGCCAGAGGTGCGGGAGCGCTCAGAGACGCTTGGCGACACTCTGGAATGAAGTGTCTCTGAGCGTATCCGAGCGTCACCGGCGCCCCATGCACCTCCCGCCAAATGCGGTACTGCACACCCCAGCGGCTTGAATCCTGCTCGTCTTGTGAGACAACGCTCGCAAACTGAGTCAGGATTTAAAAAAAAAAAAATAGCTCATATTGCAAAACGCTCGTATACCGCATTACTCACAATCCAAGGCTTCACGGCATTTATTTTTTCATTTAAAGACTTCATGAAAATTATTATACACTGGTAGATTATACAGTATGTGTCTATATATATATATATATATATATATATATATATATATATATATATAGTCAGGTCCATAAATATTGGGACAATATTGAGCAGTTCCTTTCCTTCTCCATACTCTTCTCTTCCCATCACTCTGGTACAAGTTGATCTTGGTCTCATCTGTCCATAGGATGTTGTTCCAGAACTGTGAAGGCTTTTTTAGATGTTGTTTGGCAAACTCTAATCTGGCCTTCCTGTTTTTGAGGCTCACCAATGGTTTACATCTTGTGGTGAACCCTCTGTATTCACTCTGGTGAAGTCTTCTCTTGATTGTTGACTTTGACACACATACACCTACCTCCTGGAGAGTGTTCTTGATCTGGCCAACTGTTGTGAAGGGTGTTTTCTTCACCAGGGAAAGAATTCTTTGGTCATCCACCACAGTTGTTTTCCGTGGTCTTCCGGGTCTTTTGGTGTTGCTGAGCTCACCGGTGCATTATTTCTTTTTAAAGAATATTCCAAACAGTTGATTTGGCCACACCTAATGTTTTTGCTATCTCTCTGATGGGTTTGTTTTGTTTTTTTCAGCCTAAAAATGGCTTACTTCACTGATAGTGGCAGCTCTTTGGATCTCATATGGAGAGTTGACAGCAACAGATTCCAAATGCAAATAGCACACTTGAAATGAACTCTGGACCTTTTATCTGCTCCTTGTAAATGGAATAATGAGGGAATAACACACACCTGGCCATGGAACAGCTGAGCAGCAAATTGTCCCATTACTTCATTACTTTTGGTCCCTTAAAAAGTGGGAGGCACATATACAAACTGTTGTAATTCCTACACCATTCACCTGATTTGGTTGTAAATACCCTTAAATTAAAGCTGAAAGTCTGCAGTTAAAGCACATCTTGTTTGTTTCATTTCAAATCCATTGTGGTGGTGTATAGAGCCAAAAAGATTAGAATTGTGTCGATGTCCCAAAATTTATATATATATATATATATATATATATATATATATATATATATATATATATATATATATATATATATATATATATATATCTCACAAAAGTGAGTACACCCCTCACATTTTTGTAAATATTTTATTATATCTTTTCATGTGACAACACTGAAGAAATGACACTTTGCTACAATGTAAACTAGTGAGTGTACAGCTTGTATAACCATGTAAATTTGCTGTCCCCTCAAAATAACTTAACACACAGCCATTAATGTCTAAACCGCTAGCAACAAAAGTGAGTACACACCTAGGTAAAATTGTCCACATTGGGCCCAATTAGCCATTTTCCCTCCCCGGTGTTATGTGACTCGTTAGTGTTAAATTTGGTGTTATGGCACCTCATGGCAAAGAACTCTCTGAGGATCTGAAAAAAAGAATTGTTGCTCTACATGAAGATGGCCTAGGCTATAAGAAGATTGCCAAGACCCTAAAACTGAGCTGTAGTACAGTGACCAAGACCATGCAGCAGTTTAACAGGACAGGTTCCACTCAGATCAGGCCTCACCATGGTCGACCAAAGAAGTTGAGTGCACGTACTCAGCATCAAATCCGGAGGTTGTCTTTGGGAAATAGACGTATGAGTGCTGCCAGCATTGCTGCAGAGGTTGAAGGTATGGGGGGTCAGCCTGTCAGTGCTCAGACCATATGCCGCACACTGCATCAAATTGGTCTGCATGGCTGTTGTCCCAGAAGGAAGCCTCTTCTAAAGATGATGCATAAGGAAGCCCGCAAACAGTTTGCTGAAGACAAGCAGACTAAGGACATGGATTACTGGAACCATGTCCTGTGGTCTGATGAGACCAAGATAAACTTATTTGGTTCAGATGGTGTCAAGCATGTGTGGCGGCAACCAGGTGAGGAGTACAAAGACAAGTGTGTCTTGCCTACAGTCAAGTATGGTGGTGGGAGTGTCATGGTCTTTGGCTGTGCTGCATGAGTGCTGCCAGCACTGGGGAGCTACAGTTCATTGAGTGAACCATGAATGCCAACATGTACTGTGACATACTGAAGCAGATCATGATCCCCTCCCTTTGGAGACTGGGCCGCAGGGCAATATTCCAACATGATAACGACCCAAACACACCTCCAAGATGACCACTGCCTTGCTAAAGAAGTTGAGCGTAAAGGTAATGGATTGGCCAAGCATGTCTCAAGGCCTATACCCTATTGAGCATCTGTGGGACATCCTAAAATGAAGGTGGAGGAGAGCAAGGTCTCTAACATCCACCTGCTCTGTGATGTCATAAAGGAGGAGTGGAAGAGGACTCCAGTGGCAACCTGTGAAGCTACACAAAATATTGACATTTTGGGCCCAATTTGGACATTTTCACTTAGGGGTGTACTCACTTTTGTTGCCAGCGATTTAGACATTAATGGCTGTGTGTTGAGTTATTTTGAGGAGACAGCAAATTTATACTGTTATACAAGTTGTACACTCACTGCTTTACATTGTAGCAACGTGTAATTTCTTCAGTGTTGTCACATAAAAAGATATAAAATATTTCCAAAAATCTGAGGGGTGTACTCACGTTTGTGAGATACTGTATGTAGCACTCTGTTCTCTGACTCTTTAGGCCGCTCTGTCCCCACTGACACACCTGGTTAGTTGTAGACTTCTCACACCTGTTTAACTTAAGCGTTAATATGCTACCACTCTATAATATTAAACAGAAAATAGACCACAAGTAACTTGAGAATTATTGAGCGATATGCAAATACAATGCATAGAACAAATAAACAGGACAACAGAATACACTAGATTAACTAACAGGCTGGTCAGCCTCACCTACAACAATTAACTTATGCTGCAATAAGGCTAAGCCCCATTACACTAGTCCATATAGTATCAGTAAGAATAGCATCAACCATGAATGCAAGAATGGCATAAAAAACACCTCACTCTAATTCTTAGCAATAGCTACTCAAACAATGTTCTTGGGTGCATTCTACACATACAGCCCCAATGGCAGGGGAGTGTATAAGCTATTGGTAAAGGGGTACCCCTGGCGGTGTCCAAAGTACCTGGTGCCTAATTGTTAAGGTCAGCCATCTGCCATTGGGGCCCTTCTGTAAGGTGGTGCACATGTAGCTGTCTCTTTTAGCCGACCGTCTGACATCAGCGACGTCCCGCTGACGACTTCCTGGTGCGCTCTCCACATCTAGCCCGAGACACTGGAAACCACCAGTGCTGCCGAGTATGCTGGAACTGCGCTGCCTGTGAGGTCCCCCCGGAATCCTGAGACACCCTTGGTCCTCGTTACAGACGTGCCTTAATACTACCACTGTCTAGTGAGTGCAATATCTTATGATTAAACCGCGCTTTGTCAAATCTCTACACTTAGATTGGCGCTGCTCTTTTTATTTTTATGTTCGCAAAAGATAGCTAATAAGCTGTTGTTGGGTAAGGATCTGACTCTATTGCTTTAACTGTGGGCAGTAAGGCTTTAAGCTCTGTAGCACCAATCCTGGCATGCAAAATGTCCAATCCCAAAAGCTTGGGGGTTAGTTGGCCCAGCAGTCTCAGTCCTCGTGATCGGCTCCTCATGATCAGATCCTCTTATTCAGGTCCTCTCCGAGGTGGACACACACAGAATCCAGTCTCCCCAGCTTGGGTCCCAAGGCACAGCAACCCTCTCTGTGGCTCACTCTCTTGCTCTGGCCCTTACAGGCTCTGTCCTTGGTGTGGGCAGACACAGCACAGGTCCTCTCACACTGGGTTTCCCACACTGTCTGCCTGCCATCCTGAGCAGACCCGTGCAACAGGTGTGCACTTGTTGCTCCCCATGCTGTTCTGTCCCACTTTCTGCAGATTTGCTCGGGAAAAGTTATGTCCTCTCCACCCCTGGTGTGCAGGGAAACTTGGGTATTAAAGTCCTGCAGCCTTTAGCCTCAATAAATTTGTGTTGAGCACCCTCCCCTTTAAGGGTTACATAGTTAGTCAGGTTGAAAAAAGACACAAGTCCATCCAGTTCAACCAAAAAAAAAAAAAAAAAAATCATACAATCCCATATACACAATCCTTCACCCACAGTTTGCTACAGCAGGGGAAAAAATTCCTTCCTGATCTCCGAGAGGCAATCGGATTTTCCCTGGATCAACTTTACCTGTAAATGTTAGTACCCAGTTATATTATGTACATTTAGGAAAGAATCCAGTCCTTTTTTAAAGCAATCTACTGAGCTGGTCAGAACCACCTCTGAAGGGAGTCTATTCCACATTTTCACAGCTCCTACTGTGAAGAAACCTTTCCGTATTTGGAGATGAAATCTTCTTTCCTTTAGACGTAAAGAGTGCCCCCTTGTCCTCTGTAATGAGATGACCTTAAAGTGAATAACTCAACACCAAGTTCACTATATGGACCAGTCATATATTTGTACATGTTGATCGAATCCCTCCTTAATCTCCTCTTCTCAAGAGAGAATAAACGCAGTTCCTCTAATCTTTCCTCATAGCTGAGCTCCTCCATGCCTCTTATCAGTTTGGCTGCCCTTCTCTGCACTTTCTCCAGTTCCCCGATATCCTTTTTGAGAACTGGTGCCCAAATCTGAACTGCATATTCCAATTGAGGTCTTACTAATGATTTGTACAGGGGGCAAAATGATATCTCTCTCTCTGGAGTCCATACCTCTCTTAATACAAGAAAGGACTTTGCTCGCTTTGGAAAACAAAGCTTGGCATTGCATGTTATTATTGAGCTTATGATCTACCAAAACCCCCAGATCCTTCTCCACTATGGATTCCCTGAGTTGTACTCCCTCTAGTATGTATGATGCATGCATATTCTTAGCCCCCAAGTGCATAACTTTACATTTATCTATATTAAACCTCATTTGCCATTTAGTTGCCCAATTAGACAGTACATTGAGGTCGCCTTGTAAATTGGAGACACCCTGTAAGGTCATTATTCCACTGTATAGCTTGGTGTCATCTGCAAAGACAGAAATGGTACGTTTAATCCCAGACCCTATATCATTTATAAAGATATTAAAAAGTAAGGGTCCCAACACTGAACCTTGGGGTACACCACTGATAACCTTAGACCATTCAGTGTAAGAATCATTAATCATTTTTTTAGCCAGTTTTCTATCCATTTACAAATTGATTTTTCCAAGTCTGTAGACCTTACCTTACACATTAGCCATGTATAGGGAACTGTGTCAAACGCTTTTGCAAAATCCAAGTATACCACGTCCACAGCCACCCCTCTGTCCAAGGTTTTACTTACCTCCTCATAAAAAGAAATCAGGTTTGTTTGACAACTTCTGTCTTTCATGAATCCATGCTGTCTGTTGCTTAAAGTATTTATTTCCAGCAAGAACTCGTCTATGTGGTCTGTTATTAAAGTCTCCAGTATCTTTCCAACTATAGAAGTTAAATTAAGTTAAATTAAGAGGTCTAAAGTTACTTGGTAAAGACTTTGATCCCTTTTTTAAATATGGGCACCACATTGGCCCAACGCCAATCCAGTGGTACCATTCCAGTCATTAACGAGTCCCTAAAAATTAGAAACAATGGCTTTGAAATGACAGCGCTCCATTCTTTTAGGATCCGTGGGTGGATGCCATCTGGTCCAGGTGCTTTATCCACCTTTATTCTGTCTAAATATTTCTAGACCATATCACTTTTGAGCCATTGTGGATCATTTGGGGCTGTGTTAATACCACCCTCATTTTGGACATGAGCTCCCCTTTGCCAATCCTTTGTATACACAGAGCTGAAGAAAGTATTTAATACATTAGCCTTCTCTTTGTCCCCAGTCACCCACTTTAGATAATTTTGTAAAGGGCCTACATGCTCAGACCTGACCTTTTTAGTATTAATATATTTGAATAATTTTTCGGTGATTGTCCTACTATCTTTTGAAATCTGTCATTCATTTTGAACTTTTGCATCCTTGATTTCCGTTTTACACACAGTGGGGACGGAAAGTATTCAGACCCCCTTAAATTTTTCACTATGTTATATTGCAGCCATTTGCTAAAATTATATAAGTTAATTTTTTTCCTCATTAATGTACACACAGCACCCCATATTGACAGAAAAACACAGAATTGTTGACATTTTTGCAGATTTATTAAAAAAGAAAAACTGAAATATCACATGGTCCTAAGTATTCAGACCCTTTGCTGTGACACTCACATATTTAACTCAGGTGCTTTCCATTTCTTCTGATCATCCTTGAGATGGTTCCTTAACCTTTATTTGAGTCCAGCTGTGTTTGATTATACTGATTGGACTTGATTAGGAAAGCCACACACCTGTCTATATAAGACCTCACAGCTCACAGTGCATGTCAGAGCAAATGAAAATCATGAGGTCAAAGGAACTGCCTGAAGAGCTCAGAGACAGAATTGTGGCAAGGCACAGATCTGGCCAAGGTTATAAAAAATATATAAATTATATATAAATATAAAAATTTATATATATAATATATAAAAAAAATTCTGCTGCACTTAAGGTTCTTAAGAGCACAATGGCCTCCATAATCCTTAAATGGAAGACGTTTGGGACGACCAGAACCCTTCCTAGAGCTGGCCGTCCGGCCAAACTGAGCGGGGGAGAAAAGCCTTGGTGAAAAAGGTAAAGAAGAACCCAAAGATCACTGTGGCTGAGCTCCAGAGATGCAGTCGGGAGATGGGAGAAAGTTGTAGAAAGTCAACCATCACTGCAGCCCTCCACCAGTCGGGGCTTTATGGCAGAGTGGCCCGACGGAAGCCTCTCCTCAGTGCAAGACACATGAAAGCCCGCATGGAGTTTGCTAAAAAAACACCAGAAGGACTCCAAGATGGTGAGAAATAAGTCTCTTTGGTCTGATGAGACCAAGATAGAACTTTTTGGCCTTAATTCTAAGCGGTATGTTTTGGAGAAAACCAGGCACTGCTCATCATCTGTCCAATACAGTCCCAACAGTGAAGCATGGCGGTGGCAGCATCATGCTGTGGGGTGTTTTTCATCTGCAGGGACAGGATAACTGGTTGCAATCGAGGGAAAGATGAATGCGGCCAAGTACAGGGATATCCTGGACGAAAACCTTCTCCAGAGTGCTCAGAACCTCAGACTAGGCCGAAGGTTTACCTTCCAACAAGACAATGATCCTAAGCACACAGCTAAAATAACGAAGGAGTGGCTTCACAACAACTCTGTGACTGTTCTTGAATGGTCCAGCCAGAGCTCTGACTTAAACCCAATTGAGCATCTCTGGAGAGACCTAAAAATGGCTGTCCAAGAACGTTTACCATCCAATCTTAAAGAACCGGAGAGGATCTGCAAGGAGGAATGGCAGAGGATCCCCAAATCTAGGTGTGAAAAACTTGTTGCATCTTTCCCAAAAAGACTCATGGCTGTATTAGATCAAAAGGGTGCTTCTACTAAATACTGAGCAATGGGTCTGAATACTTAGGACAATGTGATATTTCAGTTTTTCTTTTTTAATAAATCTGCAAAAATGTCAATAATTCTGTGTTTTTCTGTCAATATGGGGTGCTGTGTGTACATTAATGAGGAAAAAAATTAACTTAAATGATTTTAGCAAATGGCTGCAATATAACAAAGAGTGAAAAATTTAAGGGGGTCTGAATACTTTCCGTCCCCACTGTATTCTTTTATAATATTTGTAGCATTTAAATGATAATAGTGTTCCTTCATTTTTATATTTTTTTAAAGTTCTTTTCTTATTATTTATAGCCATTTTAACTTTTGGCCGTGAGCCACATAGGTTTTATTTTTAGCCTTTTTTAAACTTATTGCCCATGGGAATATACTTTGCAGTGAGTTCACATACAGTCTTTTTTGAAGAATTCCCATTTCTGTTCTGTGTCCATTGATGCCAACATTCCCTCCCAGTCTAAGTCCTGGAGATCAGCTCTCATCCTTGGAAAATTTGCTCTCTTAAAGATAAGTGTTTTTATCTTTCCCGTATGTGTTTGTTGCTTACAGCTAACATTAAATGAAATCATGTTATGGTCACTGCTGCCCAGATGTTCTTTTATATGAATATTGGTAATAAGCTCTGCATGGCTTGAGATTGCCAGATCCAGTGGAGCGTCATTCTAAGTCGGGGCCTCAATAAACTCCATTACATCTCCCAGAGTCCATGGTGTCTGCATGATAAATCCTTTCTGCCATGGATTGGTTGAAAGCTGCCAGAAGGGGGGCAGGAGCGAGCAAGGGGGGATACACAGAGCCCACTCCGATGACAGTGCAGTGGCCAGGGAAAGGAGAAAAGCAGGCATGAGACTTCTTTATAGACCTTGCTTTGTGCACTGGTGAGCAGTCATGTTGGAACAGGAAGGGGCCATGCCCAAACTGTTCCCACAAAGTTGGGAGCATAAAAATGTCCAAAATGTCTTGGTATGCTGACGCCTTAAGAGTTCCCTTCACTAGAACTAAGGGGCCAAGACCAACCCCTGAAAAACAACCCCACACCATAATCCCCCTCCACTAAATTATTTGGACCAGTGCACAAAGCAAGGTCCATAAAGACATGTATGAGCGAGTGTGGGGTAGAGGAACTTGATTGGCCTGCACAGAGGCCTGACCTCAACCCAATAGAACACCTTTGGGATGAATTAAAGTGGAGACTGCTGGCCAGGCCTTCTCGTCCACATCAGTGCCTGACCTCACAAATGCGCTTCTGGAAGAATGGTCAAACATTCCCATAGACACATTCCTAAACCTTGTAGACAGTCTTCCCAGAAGAGTTGAAGCTGTTATTGCCGCAAAGGGTGGGTCAACTCAACATTGAACCCTACGTACTAAGACTGGGATACCATTTAGGTCCATGTGCGTGTAAAGGCAGGTGTCACAGTACGTTTGGTAATATAGTATGTGTGTATATTTATATATATATATATATATATATATATATATATATATAAATATATATATATATACATATATACATTAGGGAAACGTAATCCATCCATCCATCCATATCTGAATCTACTCATGTCTGAAACTGTGTAGGCATTTGTTGCCTTTGATATTGCTTGAAAGGATTATACTTGCTTTGTAAATCTCTCCTGAAGATATTGTGAAATAAAGCAAAGAAGTTTTTAAGTGCAGCAACCTCTTAGACTTTTTTTCTATATACAAGGTCGGTGGGAAGACCTGATTGCTGGCACTAAACTGTAAGCAGAGTGTGGTTCTCCTCTACAAGTGAATGTATACATTAGGGATACACTGATACTTTTTTTCAAGTCGATACCAATTACCTATACCTTTGCCTGGTTCACATATGGACGGGGCCTGTTTGCAGCGCGACTTGTAAAAGAGTCTGGTGAGGTGTCGTTCAGTGGTTTCGGTGCGATTCCAATACAAGTTGTTAAAGCGTAGGACGTTGGACATTGCACTTGAACCCAGCTGAAAATCGTATCTGTCTCTATAAATCGCACTGCGGCCGGCCCCCACATATGTGAACCGGCTTCATAGAAAAAGATTTTGGTTCACATGTCATGTGAATCGGATGCAGTTCAAAATGCATCCAATTGACATATATGTGAACTGGGTCTAGGCATTGGTTTTAGTATCGGAGCATTTGCACAAGTACACATACTCGTGCAAATGCTTAGTATCGGCACAGATACCGGTATCAGTACAAAGCTAATATACAGTATTTATATATACTGTTCAGTATATACACAGGTGTATGTGTGTAGATAGATAGATAGAGAGAGATATACTCAATTGTGTTTTCGTTTGCTTGTTTTACAGATTCCTTCCAAAATTCCCTCCACTCTACTCTACAACCTTGTTTTCCTTCTAGTTGAAACAGACAGCTTGCTATATATTAAGTACTTACAATGCTCCTTTTTCATTTTTTATAGGCCTCTTGCACACGATACTCCTTTGAGCATCTACTTTTTCAGACTTTTTTTTCAATGTATTTGCGTGCATTTTCATGCATATGCGTTTCTGCAAATTAGCACGCACGCACAAAACTTATTTTTGGATTTTTGTTCTGAAGAATATATAAAACGGCATGTGCGTACGAATTTGCACACTTTTGTGCGCAATCACGCGTATTTGCGTGCATGATGCTTAAATTACTGACCAAAAATGCAGATTTTTCTGTATATATTTTTTTTTTACTGAACAATGTACGGCTCTTGTTTATGCGCCTGTGTGCATAGGCACATTATAATTCTTGGGCCGTATTTTAGCTCAGTAAAAAAAAAAAAATCTGTACTGAGCTTTTTCAAGCTGCAGTGTGCAAGATGCCTTATTGTTCAACAATATGCATTTTGTAAATTAGCTTTCTAAGTTAAGAGCTTTGAACCAGAGAGAACCCTAGCTGTTGGGAGACATGTTTCCTGCCAATCTGTATAACATGTCTCCTGTTACTATGGTATTGTGAGATCAATATTGTACAATCAATGTAAATGGAACAGTTTTTGGTAAGAAAGACTGATGGGAGACAGTAACAAATGTATAATTAGTTAGTTAATCAAAGGTAATTATGTTTGCATTGTCAGTAGCTTCATCAAAGGTTGTTATATTTGAATATTCCATTCATTAGACTTCTGTAAAGTTGCAGTATCATGGACATGCAGGTGGGATCGTTCTGACATTGCAAGACATTCCTGGAAGATGCAAAGGCATTGCAAGAAACTGCTAGAGAAACTGATGGAATATCACAAGCTACTATGGAGACCGAATGGACATTGCAAGAGACTGCTAGTTACTCCATTAACCACTTGACCTCCAGAAGATTTATCACCCTTCATGACCAGGCCATTTTTTACGATACGGCACTGCTGTACTTTAACTGACAATTGCGCGGTCGTGCGACATTTTTTTCCCACAAATAAAACGTTCTTTTGGTGGTATTTGATTACCACTGCGCTTTTTATTTTTTGTGCTATAAACAAAGAAAGACCGACAATTTTTAAAAAATATATATTTTTTACTTTCTGCTATAAAACGTATCCAATAAGAAAATAGAAAAAGCTAATTTCTTCATAAATTTAGGCTAACATGTATTCTGCTATATGTTTCTAGTAAAAAAACAAATCCCAATAAGTGTATATTAATTAGTTTATGCGAACGTTATAGCATCTACAAACTATGGGATATATTTATGGAATTTTTATTTATTTATTTTTATACTGGTAATGGCGGTGACCGGTGACTTATAGCGGGATTGCAATATTGCGTGGGACTATCGGACACTAACTGACACTTCTGACACATTGCGGGAACCAGTGACACTATAATGCCCCGTACACACGGTTGGACTTTGTTCGGACATTCCGACAACAAAATCCTAGGATTTTTTCCGACGGATGTTGGCTCAAACTTGTCTTGCATACACACGGTCACACAAAGTTGTCGGAAAATCCGATCGTTCTGAACGCGGTGACGTAAAACACGTACGTCGGGACTATAAACGGGGCAGTGGCCAATAGCTTTCATCTCTTTATTTATTCTGAGCATGCGTGGTACTTTGTCCGTCGGATTTGTGTACACACGATCGGAATTTCCGACAACGGATTTTGTTGTCGGAAAATTTTATCTCCTGCTCTCCAACTTTGTGTGTCGGAAAATCCGATGGAAAATGTCCGATGGAGCCCACACACGGTCGGAATTTCCGACAACACGCTCCGATCGAACATTTTCCATCGGAAAATCCGACCGTGTGTACGGGGCATTACAGTGATCACTGTACTAATGATACTGGCTGGGAAGGGGTTAAACATCTAGGGTGATCAAAGGGTTAACTGTGTGCCTAGCCAGTGTTTTTGTGTACACAATGCTGCTTTCACTAGGGGAAGAGATTGATTCTAGTCCCTGCTTTGCAGAGACACAAGATCGGTCCCTTCCCCCCTGTCAGAACTGAGATAAGCCTTGTTCACATAGGCATATCTCAGACATCAAGTCCCTGGGACCCGCAGATCGGCTTCTGCTGTGAATTAACACAGCAGAAGCGGCCCACCGGCAGTGCACACCCCCTGCAGGCAGAGGTGCAGGATCACGTGCATATATACAAGATCCTGTGCACAGCTGCCGCCCTGTAACAGTAAAAGTACTATAAGGCGGTCAGCAAATGGTTAATACCTTGTAAGCAGGCTTCCCAGCAGCTTTAACTCACATGGCCGCAAATGCAGCTGGGGCCCCACCTACAAACAGAGCTACCATGGCTACTTCTATAGTATTCAATGCCAAGTCCAAGTAACATCACATGCATGGATGCTGGCCTGGGATCATCTTCCCGCATCCCCTTGATTATGGTCCAAATGAACCCCTTACACATAGAGCACTTCTTACACAGGCCTGCGATTTAACATGGTCTAGACTAGGCTTATGGGAATCCAACTAAACACTTGGGGACCGTGTCACATGGGGGCCTGAGTCACCTTGCACATGTTGCATGATGGGGTTAACTCTCACTACTAGGAGGGTGACTCCTCTGCCTAATCACCACCTGCTCCTGAGCCAATCGAGTTTGATAAATATTCACATTTACTTCTTCTTCCCAAATGAGTCTGAACCTACTGTTTTGCCTTTCTTATATTCTCAGGCTTAGACAAGAAAAAGACAGTGGCTTTTCTTTGAATTTTACTTAAATAACAGGAGAATTACAAAAATCTGGTAAATTGGTATTGCAATCCAATGTGCATGGCATGAACAGTTCCCAAACAGTGTCACTAAGGTGCATAATAAAAGATTATCCACATCCTGATTATATTATCAATACAGTCCCACTAGCTTGAAAGGAGGAGTGCCTTCACTTATTGCTGCATCTTCTTCTCCTGCCGCAGACCGAAGCCTAACATTAGCTCCTGCTCCCACTATATAAAGGTACAGGGCAGAGCTGATACAGAGGACACACCTCCCAAGGGGAGTAGCCGCACATTTGGAGGAACACCCGCCTACACTCCTCTCCTCTAAAATCGGGCACGTCCCCGTACCTGCAACAACCACATGACACACAAGATAAATACACAACCTACAATATGCATAAATAACGCAGTAATGTTCTGGAATAAGCAATAACCATGAGCATACAGTATATACAGCACAAACCATTAACTCTATAACTTAAAATCACATAGTCTTGGTAGTTATTTTCCCTTTACACATAACATAGGGTGATAGAGCGTCTGGCATATGTTCAAGTTGTCTGGTAACGAGATGAGGCCGTTGAACATAAAACATCAAGTCCACTCCAATGTTGAGGAACAAGATCTCTTCCCCCACATCCCTTTTTCATCCAGAAGGAGGTGGTGGTTAAATGGGGTGATCCCCACCTTTTTACATTACAGCAGGTGGGAATTCGGACAGACGAATAGCCTCGTTAGTTCAGTAGGTCCGTAAACAGTCTGGATTCGCCTCAAACCCATGTCTAACTCAAACTCCAATCTTATTCCTACTTCTGTCGTTTAGAAGCTGGTGGAGCAGATAATAAACCATGATGTGTGAGGTGTATCTGTTCACTGTTAGAGAACAGCTGGAGCCAATAAATACAGTATGCACTGAGCAGTCAGTATGTTTATGTTAACATATAAAAAAGTTTCAGCTGGAATTCTGTGGTAAAGAAGAAGTATCAATACAGCTTAACCATTGTTAAATATCCCAGGGGATCAAATGCACTTGGTCATGTCACTGATCCTTGATGTGATTCTGCAAATAAAGAATATAGTATTTTTTTCTGTTTCTGCTGGCTGTCAGCTCCACCCCAGGCTGAAGTCCAATTTATGGGCGTTCCTATGGGTGGAACCACAGTACACAGCACTGTAGCTAGCTCCCCTCTCCTCTCTGTAATGTGAGCTCATAGTGCAATGATGTCTCTGCCTGCTGCTGCTGACAATCCTGTGTGTTCTCTATGCACACATACACAGAAGTGTTGTGCTGACAGGCTCCACCCCCCATGCTGTGATGAATGATGGCATTGTCACTGCTCCCTCGCCTCCATGTTTGCTGTCACCCAAACCATAGTGGATATTTTTAGTTGAACGTCATGTCCCATATTGGAATTAAAAATGCTTTTTTAAAGTTGGGGCTGATACCTTGTCTCAGAGATGGCATACAGCCAACCATTTAGGTGCTATTCAGTTTGTGACACACACCAAAATAAAGTGTAACTATGCCTTAAAACCTCTTTGGCCAGGTTTGTGCATGCTGCACTTTGCATTCATTCATGTAGCTCTTACAAGTACAAGTTCACGCACAGAATTGCATAGGAAATGAAAGAGATTGTAGGGCTCATGTGCTGGCCCACTAAGGGAGATTTTTGACAAGCAGTCGGGTTATCTACAGCTGTGGCCAAACGTTTTGAAAATGACACAAATATTCATTTTCATAAAGTCTGCTGCCTTTTATGATGTAAATTTGCATATACTCCAGAATGTTATGAAGCGTGATCAGATGAATTGCAATTAATAGCAAAGTCCATGTTTGCCACGAAAATTTACTTTATCCCCCCCCCCCAAAAAAAAAACATTTCCATTGCATTCCAGCCCTGCCACAAAAGGACCAGCTAACATCATGTCAGTGAGTCTCTCGTTAATACAGGTGTCCGTGTTGACAAAGACAAGGCTACAAATCACTTTGTAATACTGATTGGGTTAGAATAACAGACTGGAAGCTTTAAAAGGGGGGTGGTGCTTGAAAGAATTGTTTTTCCTGTTAACCATGGTTACCTGCAAGGAAACATATGCAGTCATCATTGCTTTGCACAAAAAGGGATTCATATGCAAGGATATTGCTGCTACTAAGATTGCACCTAAGTCAACCATTTATCGGATCATCAAGAACTTCAAAGAGAGAGGTTCAATTGATGTAAAGAAGGCTTCAGGGTGCACAAGAAAGTCCAGCAAGCGTTAGGACCGTCTCCTACAGTTGATTCAGCTGCGGGATCGGGCCATCACCGGTGCAGAGCTTGCTCAGGAATGGAGGCAGGTGTGAGCGCATCTGCACGCACAATGAGGCAAAGACTTTTGGAGGATGCCCTTTCGTCAAGAAGGGCAGCAAAGAAACCACTTCTCTCCAGGAAAAATATCAGGGACAGACTGATATTCTGCAAAAGGTACAGGGATTGGACTGCTGTGGACTGGGATAATTTTCTCTGATGAATCTTCTTTCAATTGTTTGGGGCATCGGGAAAATACCTTGTCCAGAGAAGAAAAGGTGAGCACTACCATCAGTCCTGTGTCATGCCAACAATAAAACATCCTGACATCATTCATGTGTGGGGTTGCTTCTTAGCCAAGGGAGTAGGCTCACTGACAACTTTGCCCAAGAACACCATAAATGAAGAGTGTTACAAAAACATCCTACAGGAGCAACTTCTCCCAACAATCCATGAACAGTTTAGTGAGGAAAAATGCCTTTTCCAGCATGATGGAGCACCTTGCCATAAGGCAAAAGTCATAACTAGGTGGCTTGGAAAACATAACATCGAAATTTGGATCCATAACCAGGAAACTCCCCAGATCTTGTGGTCAATTCTCAGGAGGCGGTAAATAAAAAAAACCTGCAAATTCTGACAAACTCCAAGCATTTATTATGCAAGAATGGGCTGCCATTGGTCAGGATGTGGCCCAAAAGTTGATTGACAGCTTGCCAGGGCGAATGGCAGAGGTCTTGAAGAAGGGCCAACACTGCAAATATTGACTCTTTGCATAAACTTAATGTAATTGTCAATAAAAGGCTTTTACACTTATAAAATGCTTGTAATTATACTTCAGTATACCATAGTAACATCTGACAAAAAGATCTAAAAACACTGAAGCAGTAGACTTTGTGAAAAATAAAATTTGTGTCATTCTCAAAATGTACCAGCCACGGCTGGTAAACCACAATATTTTGTTGGAATGATAACAGGTGGGTATAAGCCTTGGAGATGAAGGTACAACATACCCACGAACATGAAGCACCACTCAAAAACCTATGCCTTTTGTCACATACTGCAGTATCCCAGGTGCCAGTTCTAAAAGCTTATCCATGCTTGCTATCCATAAATTGTAGTAAGAGGAGCCGCACACTGTAATCCAATTCAAAAATAGTCTTTACTGATGTAGTACAGCTGTAAACCAACATGGTCCTTGTGATCAAGCCAGTTTGGTGAAACGTATTAAAGATGAGAGGTCCTGGGAAGGGACCATGTTGGTACATACTGATATACTAAATATGCGGCGCTAAAAATAAATATAAAAAAAATGAATATTAAACCAATAACTCATCCATACAGTATCTCACAAAAGTGAGTACACCCCTCACATTTTTGTCAATATTTTATTATATCTTTGAATGTGACAACATCGGAGAAATGACACTTTGCTACAATGTAAAGTAGTGAGTGTTCAGCTTGTATAACAGTGTAAATTTGCTGTCCCCTCAAAATAACTCAACACAGTAAAATCTTAATGCAATGCCCAAAAGGTATATATAGAGAAAGTGCACGTGCTCCGTATATTGCACAAAAAAATCCTTAATATTGCAACAGTCCAAACATAATGAACCGTGATGGTGATTTCTTTATGCAGGTGTGCACACGCCCCCCACCAGGTGTACCCTCACCTTAAGGGCTTTTGTAAAAAAGCCTGTGATAAATAATATTATCAGCTTGGGAAGATCCTGCTATGGTTCCTCTTTCATGTAGTGGTTAGTAATGGCTTAAATGCTGCTACAAAGATGACTTCTTCCTCCTGATCACAAGCCAATTTCCTCCTGGTCTCCTCATATATCACACATGTGAAAGGCAATAAAAATTTGCAATGGTGTGATAACATTTTAAAACAGGTTTATTAAGCTTAATATCCCACATAGATGTACACTCACATTTAGCACAATAAAAATAAGCCTTGATATACTTATGGACAGCAAAAGGTGGGTGATAATGTCACCTGGAGACCGAATCTGCAGCTACGGTTCCCAGCTTTCTCCCCGTCCTTAGCCTGTAGTACAAAAAACACCTCACTTCCTTCCTCATCAGCCGATCAAGCTCCTCCTACCAGTTTCATCACAATCTTGTGACTTCCTCTGGGACAATTCCGTCAATTTTACATCAGTAAAAACTATTTTCAGATTGGATTACAGTGTCCGATTCTTTTTACTACAATTTATGCACCAAAGGTAAAGCTACACTCTAACATATAGTGGCTATAGTTTTATTTTGTCTACTTTAGCTACTTTCAAAATGGCTTTTGACTGGTTTCGGGCTGGTTTAAGTTGGCTACATATTATACATTTTTTTTTGTTTTGATTTCCTTTAGATCAGTGGTTCTCAACCTGGGGGTCGGGACCCCCTCGGGGGTCAAATGACGATTTGCCAGGGGTCACCGAATTCTGGGCTGTTCCTGAAACCCGCAACGCTCTCCCAGCCTTTTTGAGGCCGCCCAGCAGGGGTGTCCCTGGAGCCCACCCAGCCTCTGCGCAGCCACCCATTCAGTTCACGACATGGCTGGGGGTCAGAGACTAGAGGTCAGCTGACTGGTGAGGAATGTGAAGTGGGAGGGGCTGAAGAAGACCCTATCTCCTGATTTCGGCATAGGTGTCACTGCTACGAGACACCACAAAGTCAGAGACACATTGAGTAACACTGCCTGTGATTAGAGTTGCCATTAAAAGTCCCCACAACAGTTCTCAGATCAGCAGATGACCTTGATCAAGAGCACTGAAGTGGGCTGATCAGAACCCCTGCCAGCACTGCCACTCATTCCATTCCCCCCACCAAGGAGTAGGAGAAGGAATAAAATAGAGAATACATGGAAGGGATAGGAAAAGAGTGGGAGGAACAAAGAAAAAGGGAGAGCAAGAATAAGAGAAAGAACAAGAAAGGCGGCTAGAGAGAGGGGTGGGGAAAAAAAACAAGAAATTAGGATAGAGAGAGATAATAGGGAAAGAAAGGAGAACAAAGAAAGAGTGGTACATCCTAAAATGTCCCATAAGGGGTTTTAATACTGTACTAGTGGAAGGGTCTCAGGGAGCACTAAATGTCCGTGGGTTAGGGGCGCAAATTACTTGTCTTGCCTTGGGTGCTGACAACCCACGCTATGAAAATAATTTTATTGTTAGCGGTCCCCACAACTTGGGAAATTTTATCAAGGGGTCACGGCACTAGAAAGGTTGAGAACCACTGCTTTAGATTTACCCTTATCTATGTAGTGCAAGGGCCTAGGTTTAGGTTTGACCTTATATTATATGGTTTTGGTAAATCTAAAGTAAAATTGTACAATAAAATTTTATAATGTGTAGCCAGCTTTGAAACAGGCTTTGGGTCTACAAACAATGCGCTGCACACAGCCATCCATGTGCTTTGGCTGAGGATATATGATTTGTGATGACTTCACACAACACATGATAATATGATAGGATTAAATTACATTGCAGGGCCCGTGTGTGGACCTAACCAAGATTTTTGACAAACAGGCAATATTTCATTTGGATTGGGAACAGGTGAGCATAGGCCTGATAGTGGTATTGGAGTTGGGTTTTGTCCTGCTCCAAAGGCACATTTTCACTTGAACAATGAGTGTCTATAGTTTTATTTTGTCTATGTTTAGCTAATTTTGAAATGGCTTTTTTCAAGTTTTGGGCTGGTTTAGAAACAGGCTTTGGATCTTCAAATGAGGCCCTTCACCCAGACATTACTGTTCTTTGGCTGGGGATACAGGATGATGATGACATCACGCAACACATGGTCAACATGCCAGGATCAACACACACTGGTGGCTGAAATCATACTGCATGGGAGTGGTTTTATAATTATCAATCTGCAGGCCTCTAATGAGGGAAATGGCAGGGTCTGCATCCCAATAGATGTGATTTCACTTTGGGAGTATCTCACCAAAAATGACATTTTTGTTTCAGGAGATGCCAAAAATCGGACTTGTATCTTAGTGAAGACTTTTGGGAAAATCAGTGCGCCAATCACACAAACAGAAAATTACATTTTCAGGCGGTGTTCTGTACACCATCTGTATAATGAATACCTCCAGGTAGCCATATTGCATTTTATTTTATAAAAAATTACAGAGCTACAGATTGAAAAGGAAAGGTAATTTTTAATAACATTCATTTACAATATGACTTGAGTCGCAATTGTAAAAGCGATATCATTTTTTTTTTTATGTGCTATTTTTTTTTTTTCCATGAAAGTGCAGGAATGCATATGATGTTCTTAGGTTGAAGTGGAGAAATCCGAATGATGCCTGCAGCTGCAGGCATTATTTAGGCATCATTTTTTCCAACCGGAAATTCCCTCACATGTAAAAGCAATCATAGCAGTTCAGACGCTAGATTGCTTTTACAGGCAAGGGGAGGGGCGACCGGGGAGCCGGAGAATGATTCGGCGGCAGAGGCGGTTTACCATAGGACTGACCGTGGACCAGGTGGTCCTTTGCCATCTGTATGACCCTTGGAGGCCGCAAGCAACATCATGCAGCTCTGGCAGATGTAAACACTGTCGTTTTTTTAGCAGGAAAGCAGGAGATTTTTTTTTATCTTAGGCTTTCCAGCATAGAGGAGATATGGGGACTTATGGACCTCAGATTTTTCCATAAAGAGGACCTGTCATACCCTATTCCTATTACAAGGGATGTTTACATTCCTTGTAATAGGAAAAAAAGTGATCAAATTTTTTTTTAAGGGAAAGTGTAAAAATAATGAAAATAGAAATAAAATAAACAATAAAAAAAAAAAAATGTTTAAAGCATCCCTGTGTTCTCGCATGCAGAAGCAAACACATACATATGTTGTGCCTGCATATGTAAACGGCCATCAAACCACATAGATATCGCCGCAAACTTTCGAACAAGCATAATAATTATAGTGTAAGACCTCCTCTGTAACTCTAAACCTGTAAAAATGTACCAAAGTTTGGCGCCATTCCACAGGTGTGGGAAATTTTAAAGCATGACAAGTTAGGCATCTATTTACTTGGCGTAACATCATCTTTCACATTATACAAAAAAATTGGATTCTCTTTAGTGTTTTTTTTTTTAATTCATGGAAATGTTTTTTCACAAAAAAATTGCGTTTAAAAAATTGCTGCGCAAATACCGTGTGACATAAAAAATTGCAATGACTGCCACTTTATTCTCTAGGGTCTCTGCTAATATATATATATATATATATATATATATATATATATATATAATACCATATTTATCGGCGTATAACACGCACTTTTTCCCCCTTAAAATCAGGGGAAAATCGTGGGTGCGTGTTATACGCCGATCCCCGCCGATCCCTGCTAATTGTGAACTATCGGTGGCGATCGCCGCCGACATTCACATAGCGAGTAGTTTTAAATATGGCGCCGCGGAGTTCGGAGGGACTCGGCGAAGCTGAATGAGCGCCGCCGAAATCACAGTGAGCCGAGATACACATAGTCGAGTGTATTCGGCTCATTCCGGCGCCGCTCACAGTCACGCCCAGTCCCGCCATTGGACCTGTGTTATGTCCATCATAGGGCGGGACTGGGTGGGACTATGAGTGGAGCCGGAAAGAGCCGAATACACTCGACTATGTGTATCTCGGCTCACTGTGATTTCGGCGGCGCTCGTTGAGCTCCGCCGAGTCTCTCCGAACTCCGCGGCGCCATATTTAAAACTAAATGCAGCTATGTGTATGTCGGCGGCGATCATGGACACTGGGGGCAAGCATGGACACTGGGGGCAAGGCTGCACTGACCACTGGGGCAAAGCTGCACTGACAAGGCTGCACTGGGGCAAAGCTGCACTGCCAAGGCTGCACTGGGGCAAAGCTGACACTGAAAAGGCTGCAATGACACTAACAAGGCTGCAGATGAACACTGATGAGGCTGCATTGATGGGCATTTTAATGTGAGTTTTTTTTTCCTTAAACTTCCCTCCTAAAAGTTTTTTTCCTTAAAATTCTCTCCTAAACTTGTGGTGCGTTTTTTACGCCGGCTCGTGTTATACGCCGATAAATACGGTGTATGTATATATATATATATATATATATATATATATATATATAATGTTTGGGCGTTTTGAGTAATTTTCTAGCAAAAAAAAAATATGATTTGTACATGTAGGAGAGGAGTTCCAGAATAGGCCTGGCCTGGAAGTGGTTAAGTGAAATGTGAAAAACAATGTTGCTGACTGCATTTAGGCAAAGTACTACAAATTCACTCACATGGACACAAACAAACCCTCCTTCAATTCCTTTAGAATAACAAAAGGTAGGAATCTGCAACAAACTGTTAAAATCCCTGCAATGTACATAGATCACCCAGAGAGGAATGTTTTTTCTCAACAAAAGTGGAGTTACTCTTTGAGATCGTAATTTTTTCATGCAAAGCCACTTGTGAAAGATCCCATAATTGTGTTAGATGGTGTATTTGGTGTGTGCATATATACAAAATATTCTGAACATACTGCCAGTAAGGTACTTAAACTGCAAGAAAAAACATGTATAAATCCATTGTGCAGTCAGACTGCAAAAAGGAGATATGCCCAGATCATGCAATTATATGGAAGGCAATCCAGGCAAATATTTAAACAGTAACTTCATGTTCCGATTAACTGATGAGGCTAAAATCTCCCATGTAATTACCATGAAATAGCCATCCAACAATGCATCCAGTCAGACCGGTCTTCCCAGCAGAGAACAATCCGTTTATTAAAAACATGCCAACACAAAGCAAAATTAATGACTTTCAAAACATTTGTCAACCACGATAAGCTCTCCCAGAGTGTGAATCTACAGTGTACAAATTAAAGTCCAACTTACCAACGCAAACAAAAATTCTGCACGTGGAAAACAACAAAGGCAGCTTCCAATTTGAAGAAAAAAAAAACTATATTTAATTAGATATTTTTTATTTTGTTTTTCCCTGGAGTCTGATCAGAATGCTGGTTAGCTGCCATAGCGAGGGTTGTTTGGCCTCTCCATAAGTACAACAGGCAAACACATAAAAATGCTGTTTTAAAGCCAAGTGGTTTTCAAGTTATTTATTCTAATTACCAATAGCCATTTTGTTCAAATGTGTTGTAATACTGGAAGGATGGGAGCCAATGTGAAATGACTGGAGTTTTGAGAACTTCATGGTGTTGTAGAAAATTTATTAAGGAAAATATTTAGTGAAATCCTTTGATTTACGAGGTCTTACATTCAAGGTTTTCTTTACGATGTGACGAAAAGAAAAGAAATACAATCTGGCTTACTTTGAGTGTGTAGCACAGTAGTTGATGCCACAGTCTGGTTCATGTTCTAACTGGGTTTTAAAGAGGAAGTAAACCCTGGTGGGTTTTACTTCCTCTTTATTTCCCTGCAAAGGTAAAGCATAATGGACTACTATGCATCGCATAGTAGCCCATTATGTGTCATTTACCTGAAACCGAAGCCCGCGATGTCTCCGTTGTCCCCACTAGCAGGGAGCGTCCATCTTCGCCCCTCTTCCTTCCGGGGCCACGAACTCCGGCTCTGTGACTGGCCGGAGTTGCGTGACGTCACTCCCGCGTGCGGGAGCCGCCAGTCACGGCATGACCCCTATTAGAAACGGCACGGTGTGCCCTTTCTAAAGTGCGCATGCACCGTAGTCATCGGCGCTTGTTTTTTTAGTAAATATCTCCTAAACCGTGGAGGTTTAGGAGATATTTCAAGCACCTACAGGTAAGCCTTAATATAGGCTTACTTGTAGGTAAAAGTGGTTCTACAGGGTGTACAACCACTTTAAAGCCCTACTCCATGCACTACAAAAGAGAAAACCCCTTAAAGGCTAAGGCCCCCTTCACACTTGTACAACTTGTCCTACGACTTGGGACTACAAAGTCACATGACAAGTCGTTCCCCATGATTTCCAATGACAACTATTCATATTAGTACGACGTCAAGTCGTGCCAACTTCAAAGTAGTCCCTGCACTACTTTGGTCCAACTTTGATGCCAGTTCAGGTTCATAGACCTCAAGTCTCCTTGAAATCACGGCAAAATCGCGTCAAAATCGCGCCCGTGAAATTGCGTCAAAATCGCGCAACTTTGAAGTCGCAGTAGTGTGAAAGGGGCCTAAGTTCACGTTTTGTTTACCTTTTTTTTTTTTTCTAAATTCCAGCTCCCCTATGTACCAATATAGCATTAATGTACTTCCTTTGCAAAAATAAAACAGTGTTCCATTAATTCTACACACTCTTACCTCGCTGGCTTCATGGCTGTTTAACCGCTTGCCAAACAGCCACCATCATTATACTGAGGCAGGTCGGCATGATCCCGCGAACCATCATAGCTGTACATCGGTCCCTTGCCCGCTGCACTGCGGGGGTGCCGATGCGCGTGGCCAGCGGTCGCGATGACCGCCGGCCATGCGCAATCGCAGGCACGAGAGCCAGAACGGGGTTGTGTGTAAACACACAAATCCCTCTTCTGTGAGGAGAGGAGAGACAGATCGCGAGTTCCTACTAGCTAGTGTGCAGAATAAATGGAGAGCTGTTTTATTTTTGCAAAAAAAGTTAAGTAATGCTATATTGGTACATAGGGGAGCTGAAATTTAGGGGTAAAAAAGGTTAACCTTAACCCCGGAAAGATTTACCCCCTTAAGGACCAGGCCAATTTTTGCGATACGGCACTGCGTCGTTCCCCCTCAGATCTACAGCGACTGCACTTCCAAGTGCACTTGAAGTGCGCTTGTAGTGCAGAGTGGATTTGCCTTTAGTAAATAAACCCCTATGTCTGCTGGTTACTTGCCTTATACCCCTTTAGTAACTTCAGACCAGGCAAAGGCAATGTTTCAAAGCTTTACTGAAAAATAAGTTAACACAACAGTTCAACATGAAGTGCAGTCTTTTCCTACTGTCCCTAATTCCTAACGTCAGGCTTGTGGCTGCCCCAGCATACCTGCACAGGAAAGAGTTAATTCTTGGCAGAGTCAAGGCAGAGTCAAGTCAGAGGCGAAATGTTCAATGTCATTTAATTGGTGTGCTATTACTTTGTGGAACATTTCGCCGAATGGTTCACGAAATATCGTTGTTTTTGCGGCGAAATTGGTCCCATAGGAATGAATGGCGAAATGTTCAAAACTAGAGTGGGAGGTGACAAAAGCTGACAACCCCATAATCATACCACTCTAACTCCTCCCACAGCTTTTAAACTACATAGACATTAATATACCGAAGGTGCGGATTGTTCCCGATTGGTGTGCTATTACTTTGTGGAACGTTTCGCCAAATTTTTAATGAAATATCGTAGTTTTTGCGGAAAATTGGCCCCATAGGAATGAATGGCGAAATGTTCAATGTCATTTAATTGGTGTGCTATTACCTTGTGGAATGGTATCTTTAGGGAGGTAAAAGGTGTACTAAAGCGCTGATATGAACTAGTAAATAAATAAATAAGTGACAAATACTGGAAGATGGCCAAATAATATAGCTGCAATTATTATGTATGTGAACTGATATCACACAAAAAGTGTTGTTTATATTCAGAATGTATAATGCGCTAATATTAACCTCCCAATATAACACGGTGTAACCTCCTAATGGTTAATCAGTGAATCATGTGCAAAATAAGCAAACGGAGCCTATTATAAATAACATAACATCCTTCACCATAACAAAATCCTAAAACTAAATATCAATGTGATAATAAATTATTGAACACAATAAAAAAGAAAGAAAGATGAGATATATTAATGTGATGAACCACAGTGCACAAATATCTCAATAGGACAGCATACCGCTGTGAAGAAATGTAACATCTTTGGTGATTGATGAATTTAGACAGGTTTCAATGAGTAACCCCAGTGATAGATGGCTTGCTTATATATTCAGCTGCTCATTAGCATGGGCTGGCTTCTGGCTTTCAAAGAACTTCCGCAGTATGAAACAACAAAAAAAGAGACCATTGCGCAGATAGTATATTTAATATTCCCTATAAGCTAAGGGTAAACTTCACTCACACTTTCCAGCAGAATGAATCGCATATGTAAGGTCAGTTGCATACAGCTAACAGCTGGGATCTCCTCACACGCCAACAGTGCACACACAGCACTGCTCGTCACTGGCTCCTCCCGACCGGTTTCATCACTAGACACGTGAAACGTGAAAAAGTCACGTGTCTAGTGATGAAACCGGTTGGGAGAAGCCAGTGATGAGCAGTGCTGTTTGTGCACTGTTGGCGTGTGAAGAGATCCCAGCTGTTAGCTGTATGCAACTGACCTTACCATATGCGATTCATTCTGCTGGAAAGTGTGAGTAGACAGTCCAGAGATCTCCACTTGCTTCCATGTCCTGCGTCTAGTGGCTGCCCTGTTGCATTCTGAACACAAGAGGTCAGCCACTCAGCACTCAGAGAATGCTTTGCGCAGGACCCGGAAGCAAGTGGAGATCACTGAAGTAGCTGTGTCTACTTCAGTGGTTTCCAGCTTCCAGGGGCATTGACCAGGTATGGTATATACATAGGTCTAAGCAGGACCAATGTAACTACATATAAAATATCCATACATTGAGTTATTTTTAAAAGAGACGTATGGGAGTGTTTTTTTTTTTTTTTGTGGATTCATACTTACCTAGGTGGATGCAGCATCACTCTCATGCTGCATCTGTCCCCCAATGGCTCTAAGACTGAAAACTGAGCTATCAAAGACCACTGACTGCTCGGTTCTCAGAGCTCCTTGAGTAGAGAGCTGGTGACTGTCACTGACTCTCTGCTCCCCCCCCCCCATGCTCACTAAAGCGCTGGGCTGTGGAGAGGCAGAAGTGGCTAGCTCAGGCTCTCAGCAGCTCATTGAGAGGCTGAGCCAGGTGGCGGTCCAGGCATGTGGGCAGATCCCAACCATATGGTCACGATCATTCCGGAGCCAGGACCGGCTCTGTGACGTCAGCAGACAGCGGGCTTCAGTCTGCTGAAATCGGGTCACAGGAGTGCAGAACGAACTGCTCTTCTGTGATCCACAGCAGAAGTACAGCCAAACGAGCTTTGGCTCTACTTCTCCTTTAAATATGTTTCTTTGGACAATATATGGACAAAGCATAGGTTCTGTAAAAAGTGAAGTTTTAGAGGATTTCACAAAGTTTTCCAATCTTTCAGTGCAAAGGCTCAAACTAATGGATACTTGATGTACACGAAATAGAACACAGAACAGGTTTAAACGTTTGCATATTAATGCAAATGTAGTGAAGACCGATGTTCTTTTGTACTTTATAATTCATTTTATTTCAGTTTTTCTTGAATTTCTGGGCTCAAACATTCTTTTTATTCTGCATCCTTTTTATGTTGTATATAGTCACCAAATGGTTTGTGTTTATGTCTTTATTTTATCCATGTGTTCCATGTGAATGGTTGTTTACAACATGTTCTTATTTTTAAACTTTTTTGTGGCTTTAGAAAAATGTTCTCTCACACTAAAATACTGTAAACTGATGTTTCATAAAAAGTTCACCAAAGCTGACTTTGTGTCTGTCAGTATTAAATGCTTGCAACCCTTATTAAATATCAGCACAGCTCACTGTGCCCATTGCTCAAAGCTGCCTGTGCATGGGATGAGCTTTTTTGGACAATGTTGAAGATTTCCTTTTAAAGCCAAACAGTCCCACAACCAGCCCACGTTTGAACACTTGCTGGAGAGAGAAAGTGTTGCTGGATGCAGCTCTCATAGTTCTGAACTGCAGTCTCCTGTCTGGTATAGGTGTTTTTCTTAAATCATATAAAAATGTGTGTAAAGAGCGCCTACCCAAAAAAATTGTGTATCTTTTTCTGTGAAGCTGCCCCTTTAAAACGTGATCACACACCCTCATATGCAAAAAGAAATGTAAAAAGTAGGAGCTGCCACAATACATCTAATAAACCATTACCCCAAAATTAAATTTTATCTTGCAAGATCCAAACATATAACAAAAAAAATGTGCATCAAAAAATGTCCAAAACTACAGAAACTCGCAAAAGATAATCCATCCCCACACCAAGTGAGCTTTCAGATCTTCCACATCTTCCTCCTAAGTAGTGCATCAAACAACCACCTCTAAATAAATAAAGGTCAGAAAATGATTGTTTAAAAAACTCAGGATGTCATCAGTCAATGTGATCTTTAATTGGCAAGTTGTTCTCTGTTAATTGTTAATAGACTTGTTTCACTATCTCAGAGTCTTCAGGAAGCAAGGAGCTTCCTGAAGACGCCAAGATAGTGAAACTAGTCGAGGCTGCATTATTGCTGTCACTTCTGGTCCTGTTCTGATGTCAAATCTGGGGCCTGAACTTCCGGGTTGTGGAGTCTAATGTGCGGTGAGACAGGAGCAAGTGCATAGTAAGGCTGTTTTGGTGCTGATTTTGGGCACAATTAAATGTGAGTGGGCACCCTCCTCTTCTCAGGTCCCATCCCGGAACTCCTGGCCCCTCCTTCCTTCCGGGTGTCCCCACAGCAAGCTTGCTCTGGGGGCAACCAAGCAGGCTAGCTCCCGAGCCACGGCTCTGTTTGTCCATTCACACATGGAGCCGCTGCTCGGCAGCCAAACCAAACTGAGCATGTGCAGAGTGACTCCAAAGGCTCTGTCTTATCAGGAGATGGATTAGGGACAGTGGAAGGGGAGGATCAGAGAAGACAGTATCAAACAGCCTTTTTACACATTGCACAGAATTAACAACTTAGGTTCTACAGTGAGTATAACAAGCACGCTTTATTGCATATACAGACTGATTTTACTGTTGTAGGTTTAGTAACACTTAGTCCATTTAGGTCCTGTCAAAGTTCCTAATCTCCCAAAACATGTTGGCTGCTTTATGTGATCATACTATGAACTAATAAAGTAGAACTAAAGGCAAATGTTGTTTTTTTTAAATTTTGGATCGAGTAAGGGAGGGTTATAGCCCCTGTCAGATTTTTTTTGCAATCTGTGTCCCTTTGGGGAGATTTCCTTTCACTTCTTCTATCATAGCCAAAAAAAAAGGAGTGAGGGGAAATCACTCCAAAGTAAAAGGAATTCCTGGTTGTCACAAGGGTCACAAGAAGTAGTGGAAGATTCCCCCTCTCATTGTTCTGGTGACAACCCAAAGCTTGGGTTGTTCTTTCAAATTCACTCTCGGTGATAATGGTAAACTGGACAAATAGAGAGAATGACTCTCCCTAACGGGGGGGCACAGACATCAGTGAAAACCTGACAGGTGTCCTAATCCCTCTTCACTCTAAACAAAACTTAAAAAAAAAAAAAAAAGGGAGGTTTTGCGTTCAGTTATACTTTAAAGCATTTTGGATGCTTGCCATTGGATTTGGTGCTCCTGTTTGTTTTTTTGTTTTTTTATAGTTTTAATCTCTTTCTCTTTCCCACCAAAGGAAAGCCTCCTCTGGTGTTTAATGTGAGCAGCCTCACCAGAGCCAATGAGCCTGTCAATTGATTATGTTCTCTTCATGAATAAGTGTTGAAGTCCGTCTTGGATATGTCTTTATGGCGCTCTAAAAACTTGACAAAGGTTCTAGAATGGGAATGGGAATGTTTTGCCAGTTGCAGAAGCAACCCAGTTGAGCAAACAACCAGTGGCATCTCCAGCTTTCATATTTAGGGGGGGCACATGGGGGGACAGGGACAAAAGTAGGGGGCAACTATAAAATGTAAATTTAAATATATATATATATATATATATATATATATATATATATATATATATACATATATATCCTGGGGCCCTTTACTACGATCCCACAACGGGCCCTTTCACATGTTCTGCAGTGAGCTCCCTTCCTACTGTATTGCCCCCCCCCCCCCGGGTGGCAAAAAACAAGAGATATATGTCACCAGCATACCAAGAGAATATAAGGGTCCAAAGCAGTGGGAGAACTATCAGGGTTGCAAAGGTTGTCTTGCCACCGGGCCCTGGTGTTCTGCCACTGTGGGGTTCCCCAGCCTCCTCTTGCTGTCCTGCCCCTGCTATTGACAGCGCTGGTCTGGCATCTCTTGGAACTTACAGGCTGGTTCTCCTGTCCTAAGAATGGGAGAAATCAGTCTGTTTTTTCAGTAACTGAGAGTCCTAGTGGAGTCCTTCCTGCAACTCGCCCTTCTCCCTGCCAATGAGGATGCAGGGGAAGGAGCAGATCGGGCGGCCGTGGTTGTGTGAGCGCTCGCATTATGCAGTGTCAGTGAGCAGAGGGAGGGGGGAGGAATCACCCGCAGGAGCTGACTGGGGACGCTCTCCCTCTTAATAGAGATTGTGTTACTCCAGCGGCGGCCCAAGTAAGATGCGGCGCATCCACTACTAATAGAAACAAAAAGACATTGCCTTTTTGTAAAAAAAAAATATATTTTTTTAATTGAGGGGGCACATGGTGGGGCACAGCATAATGTTGGGGGGGGGGGTCAGGGGCCCCTCTGCCCCCCCCCCAGTGACGCCATTGCAAACAACATATAGTACTCTCAAAACTCACAGCCTGAATTTCTGAAACTAGAAATGATTTGATTGCATGTGTTTAGTTTACAGAGGAGTACATCAGGAAGATGTCACAAGATGCATGGCCCAGAATCCTTATAGTTGCTGATGGATCTTGTGGAGAGTCAAGCTTTCTGCTGGGTGTCAACTCAGAATACATTGTGGAATCCTGTAATGCATACGGGGCCAATGCAGCATTTGAAAGATTAGACCAGCGGCAGGTAAGGAGTTTAATATTATTAATAAACGTTAAACAGTTAAACTAAACTGAAACCGATCTGGCCTTAAAAGTGACTAAGATAACAACAGCCCTGGCAAATAAGAATCTTGTGGTACCTCCAAGTACCTATACTGGTTTTCAAGTTGATACCTATGTTTCTGTTGAGCCCCATGGATACCAGGTCCAGGCTATACAGGACAACAACTAAAACCTAAACCCCAACCCTCCTGATGTTATGACCTCTCCAGTCATTTAGCTGTTAAATGCCAGAGTTTAAGTGAGAATTATGGGCACTTGGCAGTTGAATGATGGGGGAGCCTTATAACAGGATGAGGAGAAAAATACTACAAGAAAGACAAACAACAAAGGTCGCATTGGCCTAGTGAATTATTCCACGGATACTTTATTACAAGTCAAATACAAATTATATACTCACAAACCATGTGAGTTCACAGCACATCAAGCCATTGGGTCGTAGCCCAGTGGTAAGTAAGACCCTGAGTGTTGCAATATCAAAGAGACTCAAACCCTCTTCATAGTCAAAATGATTATTTCTTGACTTTGAAGAAGAGGGTTCGCCCTCGAAATGCATAACGTAATTTGGATCCTAGACGGCATCTCTTTGATGTTGGAACACTCAGGGTCTTACTTACCACTGTGTCACTAGCTAGTGGCTTGATGTACTGTGAACGTACATGATTTGTGTGTATATATTTTTTTATTTGGCCTGTAATAAAGTATTCATGGGATAATGCACTAGGCCAGTGCGCTCTTTGTTGTTTTTTTTGTTGCAGTGCTCTTTGGACCACCCCAGTCATCTGAGGGCTGCAAGGCCTGGGTCATCCTCTGACAGTGCCTTATAAGGAGTGCGCCTGTGTTTTCGTCCTTAGTCCACCACACTCATGAGCAGGAGGTGTTAAAAACGTTTTTCTTGTGGAAAGAAAAATAATGACCTGTAAACAAGTTGAAGCCTTGTATGCAGCCTTGGCCTATTATTCAATAGGATCCAAGGAGGACACTCAACTAGGATCGAGACATGTACTTGTGGACGCTACAGTATTCCTGCACTTCAGCTACCTTAGGCCCTTTTAGGGCCAGGCCAGGTGTACATTAAAATAAGCCTACTTGCTACTAAGTGATGAAGCATTGCACACTTGAGTAGAATAATAAAGCAGACCCCTATAGATGCCTGCATATACCTTGCATGTACCTTAGATTTCCTTACCTTAGCACCAAGCATCCAAACCCAAGGTGCTTATTATAAAAACTGTGGAAATGTCCAACAGGAAGCTGGCATTTTAATTCAGTGCCCAGAATTTGAGAACTTCAAGGGTCCTCTGCAAGGAACTAAGGTACACCCAATTACTCCTAGCGTGCTTGTTTAAAACATCTTTTGCCACTTTACAAAGTTGTCAGTAGTGACAAATTCACTTTCTCTCCATTTCATTTGTATCCCAATATTAGTTATTACTGGTGTAAGCAATTTTAGCTGTTGCTTGTGTGATCTGAGCCCCTGTTTTGTCACATTCGGCTACCCATCACATTTTGCTACCCACTGGAGTGCGCATGCGCGACACCGCCATATGCGTTCCAACACTGTTGTAAGACACCACTTTGCCACAGAGCCCCCCCTCGCGGGCTCGCTTCGCTCTCCACGCTTTGGGCACAGCCTCGCTTCGCTCTGCATAATTATAATCTAACTCTATGTCCACTTAGATGGTGGGGCTTGAACCTGGACTCAGGGGTGTGGCCACAAAATTCTGCGCAAGCGCAGATCTCCACGGCGTCGCGCATGCACAGTCCAGCGGGTAGCCAAATGTGATGGGTCGCCATATGTGACGAAACACCCCAAATAGTTTGTCCATGGAGGTGCTGGGCATCAAATCTCCAATATATTTAGAACTTACATTAAAACACAGAAATACCAAGTAGATTTTGCTTTGACCAAAGTTCTTCTTTGGGGCTTATTCATACCAGAAGCTGCGTATTTTTGCATGTGCGCTGATGTGCTTTTGATGCATGTTTTTACATGCATTTGCGGTGCATTTTTTTCCCAAGCTTGCATTTCCTTTGAGGTCACTTCTGCCTTCCATCTTCTTTGGGCTTTTATGAGCACTACACTGCATTGTGGTGCATTTACGTGCATTTACATACATCTGGGCGTGTTTCTGCATATTTGCAGAAAAATGTAGCTTGCTGTACCATTTTTCACTGCACCGTAAGGGCCCTTTCACACCGAACGCAGTTGGATGCAGTTTACTGCAGTTGGATGCATTTTGAACAGCACTCCAACTGCACAGACAGCCCAAAATCAAGATAATCTTATGGGCATAGTACACATCATTGCAGTGCAGTTCAGTGCAGTTAAAACAAAGTAGTGCATGCTGAATTTTTCTGCACTGCAAATGCAGGGAAAACACTACAAATTTGCTTCAAATGCACCGCACTGTGTCCATTTAAGCCAAGAAAGCCAAGCCCAAAAATATATACAAAAATGCACTGAAAATGCAGTGTTAAAAGCAGAGCAAAACGCATGCAAAATGCGCATGCCAAGCACGCGTCAAACGCGTTTCAGATGCATGTAAACATGCAGTCAAAAATGTGCAGTTATGTGCAGTTTCTGTTGTGAATGGACCCTAATGATGTGATCTATGCCCATACGATAATCTAGATTTTGTACTGTCTATGCAGTGGGAATGCAGTCAAAAAAGCAACTGCATTTGGTGTGAATGGGCCCTTAGATCAGTATTAAACCCAAAACCAAATATAATATATTGCAGCTTAACAACCATTAGATGTGGTGGCTGCATTAGTTGTATTTTTTCCCCCTGTGTTTTCACCTGGTGATCTGGACAGTAACATACCTCCTGTATTGTAGTGCCCACACTCTGGATGAAGGAGCTCAGGGGTATCTTTGGACAGCAGCATTGAAGAGAGTGTTAAATGTACCAGCAGATTTAAAGAGGAGGGCCCATTAAAAAAAAAAAAAAAATTAAAAGTCAGCAGCTACAAATACTACAGCTGCTGACTTTTAATTGGACACTTACTTGTCCCGGGGTCCAGCGATGCGGGGGAACGAAGCCCCGCTCGCCTCCCCCTCCGTTCAGCGGCGCCGGCATTGCAACTGTGGGCGCCGGGCTGTGGCTTCACCCACTGCGCATCCGCGCCCGGGATTGGCCGCTCAGTCACCTGGGACCTGTAATGGGTCCCAGGTGATTGACAAGAGGGAGGGAACAGAGCTGAGTCCTTCCTGTGCCGAGGAGGAAGTGATGTCACCAGCCCAGGCACTGAAAGAGGCAAACTAAGAGGGACCCCCTAGCAACAGGCATTCCAAGGTGAGTTAAAAAAAAAAAAATTCCAAATGTTTTGTTTATTTTTTTTTAGGAATTTTCATGTATTTTTTATTTTTTGGGTGGAACACCACTTTAAGTACACTGACAAATGGAAGCCAAACTCCAGCTAATACTAGCAGTTTCAGCAAACTTTTTTCTCCTTTTTGGGTATGGATTTTACATAAATAAAAAAAGCTGATTATTGTAGGTACCCCTGTCAGTGGTAAATGGTTTGTCTCATCTCTGTAACTGATACATTTACTGGAGAACTTGTTCTTTTTTTAAAAACAAAAGACATACTGGCTGAATCACCAGATGAAAATAAAAAAAAAAAAACTAAAAAAGGAAACGAATGCAGCAATCACATCTAAGAATAGGTAAGCTGCAATATAATAAATGTTTGCTTTAATACCACTTTAATATTTAGGATGTTTCATGAAAATTATGGAGTTTGCAGGAAATCACACTCTCAAACATTTCCCTGTGCACAAATAATTTGGTTAGACATTCAATTGTATTCAAATACTTTCCTAAATGTATTAATTGCACACACAAACATCCTGCTTACAGGAAATTGGATTCACTACAACACATTTTCATATTGTCCATATGTAACTCCTAATATATTCTGTAGATATGCCCTTGTGTTTTTCAATCATCAAACAAATTTCATTAAAGCAACCGTCTCCTTTGCCAGTGTTTACAGAAAATCTGGCAAAGGAAAACTGTAAAGTAACCAAAACTCTGCAGTCTGTCTGTGAATATTATTTTTCGGATAATCTGGACCACGCTCCCGGGTATCCTGCCTAGGCGACAATGACATCCTCAACCTGCCTGCAGCTGCAGCCCCCTGGGAGGCCATACACCAGTAGAATGTTTTTTTTTTTTTTTTTGCAACATTTGTGTAATTTTCTAATGGTTATTGGGATCAAAATTTGTTTGTTTTCGACCATAGTGGAAAGAAAAATCAAAGGACCAGGATGACATTTTTTTTTTTTTAAAACACAAAAAATTCTAACTGTGAATGTAGTTTTCATTCAGAAATAATCATACGTATTTAATGAAACCTGTTTAATACTTCTGGGATTATATTCAAATAGCAGGTCTGGATGAAACTTTGAGGGCTTTCAAATGAAATCCTTTGACTCAGTGGGGTTGATTTACTAAAGGCAAATAGACTGTGCGCTTCTGCATGTGCAACGGCACCAGAGCTTAGTAAAAGTGGAAGAGCTCTGTTGACTTCCATCATCCAATCATGTGCAAGCAAAAATGCTGTTTTTTTCCCCGCCTTGCGTGTGATTGGGTGTTCTTTGTAAAGCGAAGCTTTACCTCATTTACTCAGCTCTGGAGCAACTGTACTTGCAAAAGTGTACCGTCTATTTGCTTTTAGTAAATCAGCTTCAACGAGGGCAAGAAAGACTGTCTAATGAACATTACGGTTGATTTACTAAAACTGGAGAGTGCAAAATCTGGTGCAGCTCTGTAGAGAAACCAATCAGCTTCCATTTTTTGTGTCAAAGCTTATTTGAACAAGCTGAAGTTAGAAGCTAATTGGCTACCATTTTCAGCTGCACCAGATTTTTCACTCTCCAGTTTTAGTAAATCAAACCCATAGTTTCAACGAATGTTTGAGCAAAAATTGAACCAAGTACAGCCAGCCTTATGCCGCGTACACACGATTGTTTTTTCCGACAACAAATGTTGGATGTGAGCTTGTTGGCGGAAAGTCGGACCGTGTGTACGCTCCATCATCATTTGTTGTCATACTTTCTGCCAACAAATGTTGGCTAGAAACAAAATAAGTGTAGCGCTATTAGATGAAAAAATGTCCAGTATGGAAAACGTTAAACCAACAGTTTCAAGTATAAATGATGTGGAGAAATCATCAATATGTACATAGATAAAGAATCCTCAAAGAAACACTTCAAGCAAGGATGTATGTCATCTGAGGTAAACGCAGACACACCAGCACCAAATGTGAAGAGGCTTACCGGACGAGGTGGACCCAAAGGGGCATACGCCGGAATGGGTCAGATAGGCTTAGGTGGTGAGTAGTTGAAGATGGCCCAGGAAGGCGATGATGGTGGATGGACCCACGTGTTGTTGTATCTCTCAAGGCGATGCAGGGATCCAGAGAAGTGTGTGGGACGGACCACACATCGTTATCCCCCTCAAGGTGATGTTTAAAGATCAAATGAAGTGGGTGAAAAATGGAAAAAAGGGAATGGCCATATAGTGTGAATCCGTTTAAGAAAAAAATGTATTAAAGTAAAATAAAAAGATATACACTCACATATAGATCGATATAAAAACAGCGCTGTGAATAAAATGTGGCGACAGTATGGTCCTACCCCACGCGTTTCGTCTTCATAGACGTCTATGAAGACGAAATGCGTCGGGTAGGACCCCACTGTCGCCACATTTTATTGACGGCGCTGTTTTTATATATTTTACTTGAATAAAATGTGGCAACAGTATGGTCCTACCCGATGCGTTTCGTCTTCATAGACGTCGTCTATGAAGACAAAATGCGTCGGTTAGGACCCCACTGTCGCCACATTTTATTGACAGTGCTGTTTTTATATCGATCTACATGTGAGTGTATATCTTTTTATTTTACTTTAATAAATTTTTTTCTTAAACGGATTCACACTATATGGCCATTCCCTTTTTTCCATTTTTCACCCACTTCATTTGATCTTTAAACATCACCTTGAGGGGGATAACGATGTGTGGTCCGTCCCACACACTTCTCTGGATCCCTGCATCGCCTTGAGAGATACAACAACACGTGGGTCCATCCACCATCATCGCCTTCCTGGGCCATCTTTAACCACTCACCACCTAAGCCTATCTGACTCATTCCGGCGTATGCCCCTTTGGGTCCACCTCGTCCAGTAAGCCTGTTCACATTTTGTGGTGGTGTGTCTGCGTTTACCTCAGATGACATACATCCTTGCTTGAAGTGTTTCTTTGAGGATTCTTTATCTATGTACATATTGATGATTTCTCCACATCATTTATACTTGAATCTGTTGGTTTAACGTTTTCCATACTGGACATTTTTTCATCTAATAGTGCTACACTTATTGTGTTTCTTTCTGTTTTGCTTTGTTGGTTGTGTTAGCTGCTTACCCCTCTTTCTTTAAGGCAGCGCAGAATTGTTTTGTATATATAACAAATGTTGGCTAGCAGGTTCTCAAATTTTCCGCCAACAAATTTTTGTTGTCGGACTTTCCGATCGTGTGTACACAAGTCCGTCGCACAAAAGTCCACGCAGGATCGGAATCAATTACGAGCCAGAAGCGCTCGGTCTTGTAAAACTAGCGTTCGTATTGGAGATATCACATGACTATTGAACTTCCTTTTTATCGGCTTGCCGTACGTCTTGTACATCACTACGTTCGTAATTGTTGGCCAACATTTGTGTGACCGTGTGTATGCAAGACAAGTTGGAGCCAACAACCTTGGAGTCAAGTTGGAGTCAACAACCCAACCTTCAAACAAAATTCCACGGTTTTGTTGACGGAAAGTCCGATCGTGTGTACGGGGCATAAGTCTACAAATGCAGCCCATAGTGCTGGGTCTTCCAAGGTACACAGCCGTTAATTTAAAAAGGAAGGCATACAGTATAGCAACACCTTGTAGTATCTGCTATTACCCAGCTTAGTAGATTTTGTAATGACTTGTTCACTTAACCTGAAATAGAACTCTCTTAGTTTTAGGGAAATTTAGTTTGTGGCTCCTCTGTAGCCAGTGGAGCAAGGTTTAATTGCTTTTGGCTGTTGTGGGTTCTGCTAGTTGCAGGCTCAGCTGCTCTCCACTGGTTTCTGGAAGGTTCCAGAATTTAGTGGGTGGAAAAAGCAGACCCTCACATGCATTTTCATACAGCCTCAGACAATTCCTGGCAGGAGTGATTGGCCAGTAGGGGGCTGAGGTGTGTATAAATGGGCAGGGGCCTGGAACATCTTGGTCCTTGTTCCTATGGGAGAAGACACAGCCATTTGGATCCCAGCTCCAGATAGATCTAGGGGATCTGACCTGGATGCAACCAGTACAGAAGCTGGTTGGTATTGCAATAAAGCATTGAAGTACACAGGGCACAGTGAGAACAAGCCTAAAAGATCCTAGAGACTGTCTTGCTACCTTTTTGGAGAGCTCACTCCAGTTTGCCTACTCAGGTTTTACCTTCGCAATGGGATTCACTGAGTTTTAGTTCACTAGACACTGATTGGGAGTGGCTGCACCCTAATGAGACAGTTTGTTTAGAAGTGTCCTCCATTGTCTTTCTGCTAGTTTGGAGTATCCTAAAGCTCACCCGCATCCTACACAAGGTAAACCAGCCAATACACTTCAAAAAGACCTGCACTGCCTGCTTTCTGAGTTGAGTGACTGTGATCTGCTGTGTGCCTGGCTGCCATGTGCCTCGCAGGGAAAGGAACCTGGGATATTACAGCCAGCCCACATACCTCCCTACCTTTTGAGATGGGAATGAGGGACACCTATCAGCAAAAGTATGCAGGCATAGGACACCCCCCTCTCACGCCCCCTTGAAGGAGAATTGTACAAAAAAAAAACAAGATTGGTTAAACCCACAAGTGCTTTTTTATCACTACTATTCCGTTATAGTGGCTTTTGGAATTTACAAATGCAGCAATTTAGAAATCAGATGAAATATTTAGCACTGGAAAACACTTTTTGATAGATAAAAAGTGCATTTTATACACTTCTATATAGATCAGACCAAAATGAGGAACAAATGAGGAGGAATGAGGGACAGAGGGACATTGCTCCAAATCAGAGACAGTCCTTCAAAATCAGGGAAACTTGGGAGCTATGAGCCAAGTCTGGGGTCTGTGCTACACTGATAATATGTAAGGTAAATGGTTATGTTTATCCTTACTGGAGTTCAACTGAAGTAGACAGGCCAAGTTGAACACAGTATAAGTGGAATATGGATTCTATAAAAGTGTCTTATAACAGACTCCAGTGACCTCTGTTATATCTTTGTTTAAACAAAGTGTGTGTTCGGTCTCCTTATTTGTCCATACATTCAGTGAAGATTTATAGAGAAAATGTAAAGAGAATAATGTTTAGTTCAGGCTCTTGTAACAAGTTACATAATGGACATGATCATTGTAAAAATAAAACTCCTTCGACTTCTATTGCGAGTGAAGCCGATGTGGGATTATTCAGACAGCTTGACGTGTCAGTGTTGATTCATTGCTTGTTTTAATAGAATGCATGGATAGATCTTTGGGGTGCCACGGTTAAGACACTAAGGTGTTTGTTTTGGCAACATAGAAAGTACATCTTAGGAGAGAGAACAGCATGATAGGATTCCTCCAGGCAATGCGACGAGAAATGCTTTTATCAAAGTTCATCTTCTATCGTTATAGGGAAGTAAGGATTATAAAACATAATGGCTGATAACCTACAATTCATATTCTCTTTTTTGATTAAAGAGTACCTGTCAGTAGAGAAATATTGGAGCTGCCATTGCTGACTTGATCTTGAAGGTGCAGACTTATCTTTGTTGTTAGAAAAACATGAAAAAACACGCTATTAATCTTAAAACGTACCAAGCAACAACTTTTCTGTGAGATACTGACACAGTGACAAAAATTAAACTTAGATAAGCTGCACTAAAAAAATGCATTACATATATAAATACAAAACATATATAACAAAGGTGTAATAATCCAGTGAAGAATGATCAAATAACTGAAAGTGATCCAAAGCTAATTTGAATTAACAGTGAAAACTATTTACCCAATAAAGTCCAGTACTATAAATGCTCTAGTGAAAACTGCTCAGTAATTCCGATACATCTTCACCACCATCCAACACCTTTGAAAAGTGATCATGTGAATAGACACCACCTACAATGGCTGAAAAAGGGCTTGCTTACCGGATCAGATAGACCTCTCAATACAAAAGGTCAAAAACGCCTTTGGCTCCATACCCAGCCAGGGCCTTTCATCAGGTCAGTCTTCTAAACAGGGGGCATCCATCCTCCTCATACATTGATCCTAGAGGTGCCCCAAAAATGAAGAAGACTCCGCACAGTGTAAAATCCTCAAAGTTTTAATGAATTAATAACGCACTTACAAGATTGTAGTGTAAAAACGCCTGAATTCGTATGCATAGCTGCCACACATACAAAAGCCCATCTTTGCGGGACACGAGTATGGCAGTGATGTCAGGATGTCGCTCTGTCCTACGCGTTTTGTCATATGTATGACGTCGTCCAGGGGCACAGGCGGCGCATTGAGTAACCGCTTAATATACCTTATATCTAAACCACACCTCGACCTGAGTCGCAGGACGACACATATAGAGCTCACAGCCAAGCTGTAGTAAAACCAAGCCTCACTTACAAGTAGGAAGAAAAAGTTCTAACTAGAACCATAAACAGTCCCCAAAATATTTAGTTGAAAACTAAATTTTTGTGTAGAGTGCTTGGCTACATAGGATGCATGCTATGCAACCAAGCACTCTACACAAAAATTGTGTGCTCACATTTACAGGCTTTCACTTCTGGACGAGTTTACACATATATGGAAGTCTGTCATTGATGTGGATTCACCTGTTATTACTGCCCTGGGTGATGGAGCTGCTTTGATTGCCTCCCTGAAAGGAGCATTCCTGTCTTTGTGATGCTGAATTTACTATGTTAATGGAAGCGCTTGATGACCGCTCTTATCGGGGGTTACACTCATTGCGGTAAGCAGAACATGAGAGTGAATGATGTCACCTTGGCTATCTTGGAGATTCTTGCTTCCATCACGGCTTGTGAGACTACTAAATTTCATTTTTCCTCCTTTCTATCTGGACTTTTTTTTAGTATTTTCGATTACACATTTATCTTTTACACACTTTTAAGTATTGATGTATATTTGTAATCGCTATTTAGACTGTAGAGCAGATTTAATTCAGCACACGTACCCCCTTGGATAAGTCACTAGAACTTTCTGCAATGTCCTCTGGCAGCAGCTCTCCAGGACACTCCACGGGCATCAAAGCCTTCCACACTTTTGCCAGGGACACTCCACAACATCAGGCAGAAGCAAACAATAACCAGAGCTTAGGAGAGACCCATAGAAAGCTGAACCATCTAACCAGCATTGGCTGGCTACAGCCCAGCAACACAACATTTAGGCTAGGGACACTACTGCATAGGGCAGGGTCCCTACATACAAAGAACATGATAATTTGTAAATACCCTTCTATGAGGTGACTATTCTGACAGATGATAGATTGTGTGGCCAATAAACATACATGTAATATAATAACAAAAAACTATGTGCTAAAACAATCTACTCCCAAACCCAAAAGAAAACACTAATAATAAACCAGACAAAAGTTTCAAAATTACTTTGTCAAAATTGTATACTATCCAAACAATGCAGGGCACTATTTATCCCACCCAACACACATGATAAATAGCTAATAAATCATGTATAACTGATACTACTAAGTAATTAAAAAAAAATTATAACCTAAAACAAACATAAAACTATAAAATAAACAAAATATTCTTCATAAATTAAAAAAATTATAAAGTTTACTGCATCAACTTGTAATAAATCAATATCAATAATATGTTCATGATCGTTCCTTAAATAAATCTCAGTGCATAAACCCACAATGCAAAGTGAATTTGATATCTGCTATAACCCTTTAACCATTATCAGTTGCTCAATTGTGTATTCAGTCAGTTCTATAATACTATAGCGTCAATAATCATTCCTTAGATGAAAACCAGTGTATGAATAAACTTGATATTAATTGTTTACCTTACCAACTGTTGAAATTTGTTGCCTGATATATTTGTTCAATGCAAACAAGCAAATGAATCGGAGTGCATATTGTGTGATTTCGGCATTTTCTCAAGAGTGGTCAGGCAGGGCTTGGTGATGTCATACATGTCAAACATGTTTGTGCACAATTGCATGTGGGACAATTGTACAACACATATTACGTATCATCTAAAAAGAAAATGCTATGTGTGGGGGAAAACTAACACATCACCCTGAGCACCTCATCAACACCGTGAAACATGGTGGTGGCAGCATCATGTTGTGGTGCTTTTCTTCAGCAGGGGCAGGGAAGTTGGTCAGAGTTGATGGGAAGAAGAATGGGGCCAAATACAGGGCAATCTTAGAAAAAAACCTGAGACTTGAGACTGGGGCGGAGTTTCACCTTCCAGCAGGACAACGACCCTAAACATACAGCCATACATGGAATGTTTTTTTTCTCAAAGCATATTCATGTGTTAGAATGGCCCAGTCAAAGTCCAGACCTAAATCCAATTGATAATCTGTGGCAAGACTTGAAAATTGCTGTTCACAGACGCTCTCCATCCAATCTGACAGAGTTATTTTGCAAAGAAGAATGGGCAAAAATGTCACTCTATAGATGTGCAAAGCTGGTAGAGACATCCCCAAAAAGACTTGCAGCTGTAATTGCAGATAAAGGTGGTTCTACAAAGTATTGACTCAGGGGGTCTGAATACAAATGCACGCCACATTGTTCAGATATTTATTTGTAAAAAAAATTTGAAAAACCATTTATCATTTTCCTTCCACCTCACAATTATGTGCCAATTTTTGTTGGTCTATCACATAAAATCCCAATTAGGAACATTTACGTTTCTGTTTGTAACATGACAAAATGTAGAAAATGTTAAGGGGTATGAATACTTTTTCAAGGCACTGTATATAATTCTGAACATTAGCTCTTATATATTTTAAGTGTAGCTCATTGTACCCATATTCATGCATGTTTTTTTGCAATGATTTAACTTGGAGTGAATATCTTTGTGGTATGATTGTGGTGTGCTTACTCTATATGTTCAAAACTATTGTACAAGGTTTTTTTTAGCTTTTAGTTCCACTTTAAGTATTCTTCAGCCTAAAAATGTGCATTTTAACATGTGCAAAAAAAAGGGGGGAAAATAGTTGTGGCAGTGAAAGTGTTAAAAAGTATATAGTGAAAGAAATATGTAGGCAACCTTTGCTGGCCACTATCTGAAAATGATAGCTGCCTTGCTAGCTTTAAAGTGGCACTAAACTATTTAAAAAAAAAGCATTCTATTCAAGTAGGTACACAAAAGAAGTTCCTTCTATGACTCTCAGCCTCCTCCAAATCTCCAATTTTTTTTTTTTTTTTTTAGTTGCTAGGATTTGATTTCCTCTTAGTGGGTGGCTACATTTGTTCTACATGGTCCCACTGTGTGTGGGAATGTAGCCACCCTCTCCTGCTCGCTCTTGAGATGGACTATGGCACCCACGGCCAGGACGGCTGATAGGGGGGACCACCGGTCCTCCTGTAGGGGGCCCCGGCACACAGAGGGGCCCAGACAGCAGGACGGTAGGTGGAGAACAATGCCTTCTGTGTCTCTCACCCAGGTTTCTCCCCCTCTCCCTCCCATCGGCGTTTAGCTGCTGGGTGGGAGACATGGAGGGATGATGAGCTTAGTCCGCTGCCGCTGAGTTCCTTCCCCCGCCCACACTCACAGCTGGGACAAGGAGACTGGGGCGCTGTATTGTGCTCTCCTTCCTGTCAGAAGAGCATTCCACTATATAGCAAATGGGAACGCGGATTGCGGTTACTGTAGATCGCATTGCACTGTATACACAGGGCCGTCTTTAAGGCAGGGCAAAAGGGGAAGCTGCCCTGGGCCCTGTCATTATTGTGGGGCTCAAAGCAGCTGCCCCATACTTGCCAACTATCCCAGTTTAAATTCCCTCGTCCCTTGAGATTTTAGTCCAGTGCTGTGTCCTGATATCTCAGTGTGAAGTTCTGTTACTAATGCTGTCCAGCTCTGCCCTATTGTTGTGTACAGATGGCTCACCTGCAGACCCTGTGTTTACATGTAAATACCAGCATTGATATGTAAATATCGGCTGCATCCATATGTGATTAGCGGCGGGCCGGCAGCATTTATATGTAAATAGAGGCAGTATTTATATGTATATCATGCCCCCCTGAGGTCATATCCACCATCACCTATACGGAATGCTGCCCACTGGGGAGATAAAGGGGCATGCTGGAAATTGATCACACCCACCCCTCCCCCCAGCACTGCCACTGATCCCAGGAGTCCTAGGATCCCTAGGAGTTTTCTGTCCATTAATGGGTCCCCTCACCTCCTCGGTCCGGAGTGTGCAGGCAGTGAGGAGATGATGTGCTGTAACCTCTAGCAACCAATCAGTAAGCAGTAATAATGTGCAGTAACCTCTAGCAACCAATCAGTGAGCAGTATTGATGTACAGTAATCTCTAGCAACCAATCAACAAGCATAAACCATGTGCTGTAAGCTCTAGCAACTAATCGGTGAGCGGTAACGATACACTGTAACCTCTGGCAACCAATCGCAATCGTTGCCTGATATGATTCAGTAAACTGATTTTGAGTCTAGCTGCTATTTATTGTATGCCTCAAAGCAGGTGGAGAGTGAAACTGCACGGGGGGGGGCCAAGAAAATTTTTGCCCAGGGTCCAATCAACATTAATGACGGCCCTGTGTATACACACGACACCCCCTATCCACATTTCCTGTTGCCGGGAGAAGAGCAGCCCTTGGAGGAGATGTGTACAGTGCAATGCGATCTACAGTAATAGCGATCTGGTCTCATGTCCTGTATACTGTAGGTGAATGCTCTTCTGACAGGACAGAACAGAACACAGCACACCTCCTGCTGGCTTTTAGTGGCTTCCCTCTGAAAGTTAAAGGAGGAGGGACGGGTGGCTATCTGTGTTGGGAAAAGTAATGGGGATTAAGGGAGGGAGGTTATGTGGTAGGAGGAGGGGGGGTAGGGGGCGTTAAACCAGGAGAGGGGATGCTTTTGCTTGGGGGGATTAGTGCTGGGGGGGTTTCAGTAGGGAAGAAGAATGTGTGCTGGGATAAGTAACTTTGAGGGGGTTGTGCTAGGAGGAGGGATTTGTGGGAATTTGCCCTAGGAGGGGGATTGAAGTAAGAAGATTTGTGCTGGGAGGGGAGATGGGGGGATTTTGTGCCAGAAGCGGGTGGGGGGATTCGGGGCTAATAGGAGGGATTAGGGAGGATTTGTACTGGCAGGGGAGATTTGGGGGGAAAAAATGTGTGCTAGGATAGAAAAAGGGGGGGGGGGGAGACCCATCAGTTAGGCTGTACGGGGCACTGTGATTTCTAACAGCGGCCCTGTCCGCGGCTGTCAGAATACCTGAACAGCAACTTGGATGCCATCACCGTCTGACAAATTTCACCCACCTCCTTCAACAAAAGTTGTTTAGCATTCAACTTTTGCTGAGTCGGGTGGTGCTGGCAGGGCACCTAAGGCTCAAATTTTGGCTGATTCAGGAAGAATCAACTGAAATTCGAGCTGTGCACGGCAGCTTTTATGTATCTCTTTTTTATCCTGGCCTTACAAAACAAATTATTTATCTTGGTAGAGTGTTTCACTTAGATAGCAGGGGTAAACAAGCAAGCAGGCTGGAAAGTAAATTTCAATTGCATTTCTATCAAACCCTGGCCAACAATAACAAAGCCTATCTTTACACTTCATTACTTGAACTGATTACCCGCTCTTTTCATGATACTACTCACTGACTGGTGTAGACATATCATAGCATCTTGTCATTGGTGGCAACTCAATAGTGTGCTCATATCTTGCTACTAGCATCATTTAAGGGGGTGCGTGAGTGTTTACTAATGAGGTGAACAGCCTGGGCAAATGTTTTACCACCCATAACTCACAGCAGATTCAATGGACTACAAAGGTAGTGACTTCAACATATGTATGCTCTCTTGAAATCTGCGAGTCCCTTTGTCATGGTGGCAAATGGTGGTGGTCCTTCCATTCACAGATCCTTTCTATGGGACTTGAGTCAATGGCTCTGTTATTGTTTTGATGTCAGTTTAGCATGCTTCTGGGACCAGTCAGAATTCATAGACATGTGGATTTGCAGTTGGCCATCTTCTGACCATAGCCAGATCTAGGGGGGGTGGTTGGATTGGCTGCACTCCCTCACATTTAATTTGCACCCCTCCAATGGATGCTGTGCCTGGCCCATTGGGCTCCTCCCATCCCCGCACAGCACACAGTCTGGGCACAGGCAGCAGAGGTCCTCCTCCCCACACAGCACATAACTGAGATCAGATTCCGGTCACAGCTCCAATCTACAGGGGTAGCTGGCTACTATGTTTGCAGTTCTGACCCATGAAACTTCCAGATCCAAATGACAGCACAGCTGCAGTAGCCAGCTATACACTGTGCAGATCGAAGCTATGATTGTAAGAGAATCCCATCTCAGTTATGTTCTGCGTGGGGTATAGGTGCCCTACCAGCAGTGACCTTATCCTCCGTCCTGCTGACCCCCTGTCCTCTGCACTGCTGACGCCTCTCCTCTGCCCTGCCAACCCCTTTTACCTGCCCTGTTGATCCCTTGTCCTCTTCACTACTGAATCCCTGTCCTCTTCACCGGTGACCCCTCTCCTCTGCCCTGCTGATCCCTGTTCTACACTTTGCTGACCCCTGCTGACACCCTATACACTTCCCTACTGACTTCTGTACACTCCCCTGTTGACGTTTCATCTTCTGCCCTGCTGACCCCTGTACACTGCCCTACAAAAAAATGGCCTCTATACACTGCTCTACAGACTGTTGACCCTATCCTCTGCCCTGCCAACCTCTGATCCTTTGCCCCACTGACACTTTTTTTTACTGCACACCCACATCAGACAAAATAGATCCAGCTCTGCTTCTGACCTGCATCTGATGTAAGCAAAATTCCATTGACGCAGGCCCTTATTTTGTTGATCAATATATATTAAACTTTATGACTTGTTTCACAATCTTCAAATGGCTGAACCTAGACCTAGAGTACTGTACACGGGTAAGTAAATATAACTGCTTTACAATAGAGTCCCTAGTGCTAGCCCACTATTATAGATGTATTAATGTGTCTGCATGTTTTAATTTAAAGAGGAATTCCAGGCTAGATCAAACTAGGCTTAAAATGGTTCCCACCCACCTTCTAACTCCTATTCTAACTACCCTGTAGGAGGAAGTTATCTATTCTTACCTATTCTCAGGGCATTCTGGTCTAGTTACATGATCGGCTCCCAGCGCCCAGTTTCAGGGGAATGGAGAGAGCAGAATGCCTGGGTAGTGACATCACCCATGGGCTTACTAGAGGGCATACGCTGTCGGCTGTCCCTTTTCTCCTCTGAAGGGAGCACTTGGAGCCAAACATGGGAAGGTACTGGAGCACCCTAAGAATAGGTAAGTATAGACATCTTCCTTCTACAGATTAGTTGGTATAGGAGTTAGGAGGAAGGTAGGATCCGTTTTAAGCTTAGATCTAGCCTGGAATTCCACTTTAATGTCCTTACACCAGTTTAGTAACCTGCCCCCTATTCTGTTGAGGGCCAGTTCACACCTTTTGTGTTGGACTTTGCAGCTGAGTCCCAATGTAAAGAGAAGGCAATTTGCCTTGTTTTCTATGACGTCCATTCACAGCATTGTGTTGCAGTGCTGTGCGCTGAAAAAAATAAACAAACTGCATGCACATCAATTCTCAGCACAGTGTGTTTCGACGCAAGCTACCACATCGCAACACTGCTGATATCAATAGAACTGAATTAAATTATTATTATATAGGATTTATATAGGTGCCAACAGTTTATGCAGCGCTTTACAATGTAGAGGGGGGACAGTACAATTACAATACAGTTCAATACAGAAGGAATAGAAAGGGCCCTGCTCGTTGAGCTTACAATCTAAAGGGGCGTGATCTGATGGAGGTGCCTCAGGTACAGTTCATAGATGAAGGTGGTGTAGGCTTCCCTGAATAAGTGAGTTTTCAGGGATTGCCTAAAGACGGACAGAGTAGGACCTGACCGGACATACTGGATCAGGGTGTTCCAGAGGATGGGAGAGGCTCTGGGGAAGTCCTGGAGGTGAGCATGGGAGGAGGGGACAAGGGAGCTAGAGAGCAGGAGGTCTTAGGAGGAACGGAGAGGACAATTTGGGCAATTTCTGCAAATGAAGTTGGTTATGTAGTTGGGGGCGATGTTATGGACAGGCTTGGAAGGTTGTGGTTAGTATTTGGTGGAGTAGGGGAAGCCAGTGAAGGGATTGGCAGAGAGGAGCAGCAGTCACAGATCGGTTAGTAAGGTGTATAAGTCTAACAGCAGCATTCATAATAGACTGAAGAAGGGAATAGCCTGTGTAAAGGTAGGCCAGTGAGGAGGGAGTTGCAGGAGTCAAGGCGGGAAATAACCAAGGAGTGAATTCGTTTTTCCAACAGGTAAAGCTACCTGCTATCACTTGAATGCTACGACAGCTTTGAGGTGCATACATTTGAGTAAAACTGTGTGCAGAGATGTTAATAATAAGCTCACAAACAATGCAGAGTCATTTCCAGCATAGGACTTTGTAAACAGTCATTAAATTAATGATATCCTGCCTATGTGAATAAAGACCTCTTGTTCAAACAATTCTTATTTTTCCCCTCCGGTCTATTGGAATAAATACAACTGTGTAATTATTCTGTGAGCAAGTCATTTACATCATACATGTACTCTGCTCTCACCTATGAGTGCAATACCTTGCTGCAAATAGATGCTGTTTTAGGCTTCATTCACAGGGGCCTATGGGGGAGATTTACTAAAACTGGTGCACTCAGAATCTGGTCCAGCTGTCCATCGTAGCCAGTCAGCTTCTAACTTAAAGGGGTTGTAAAGGTAAAAATTTTTTCACCTTAATGCATTCTATGCATTAAGGTGAAAAAACTTTTGACAATACCGCCGCCCCCAGCCCCCCCGTTTTACTTACCTGACGCCTCGAATCTTCGCTGCTCGTTCTCGTCATCTCCACTGCAGCTCAGCCTGGTCGCTGATTGGCTGCAGTGGATGGATTGAAAGCAGCGCAGCCATTGGCTCGCGCTGCTGTCAATCACATCCGATGACGCGGCGCGCTGGGGGGCGGGGCCGAGTGATACAGCGAGCGGCTATAGCCGCCGGCTGTATCACGGGAGCGCGCCCGCAAGCACTCACCACCATGCGAGGGAGCTCGCATTAAGGTGGTGAATGCTTGCGGGGAGGAGCTGAAACAAGAATATGGTAATAGGTACTTGTGCGCACACCAAAATAATTAAATAATAAAACTAATAAAAAGCCAACAATAAAAATATATAAAATGCCTTCAACAACGTCAAAAAATAGGAAAAAATAGGAAAAGATAGCAGCCACAAATAATAGTGTTCACACACCTAAAGGCAATTGCTAAAAAAAGGGGGGTAAATCTGCGGCGCTAATTAAAATATGTAAAACCACCAAACCATACAAAGAGGTAATATAACCAGATCTCCAGGTATCGATAATGTCTATTGCTTGATCTTCCACTAATTTGTGCAATCCAAGGTCACAGAAAAGCCAGTATTGCATCAAAAAATGAAATGACTAAAACCAAAGACTCCACAGAATGGGAATACTGGGTCGCTGTTTATAAATAGCCCATACAAATGTATATAAATTAAAGGTCCATTGAAATGAATAAACAGTAAAAAATATTGAAAAATATATAAATATATATAGAACCACAGACTCCACAGCTTAAAAAGATCTTCAAACCACTACTCAAATAAATAAATCTAAATTAAAACATATCCTTATAAACTAACTGCAATTGTGATAATTAGTGCAGCAATCAAAAAATAAATAAGTGATAGGTGAAAAATGACTAGTGAAACAATATGTGTGGTTTTCACAGAATAAAAAATCACGATCTGATAATACCAAAACTATAAATAAAAGTGACTAAAAGTGTCTAATGAAAAAGTAAACCATAAATTGCAACATAAGTGATGTAACAGGGTGTACATGAATAATACTGCAGAAAGCAATAAATTTAAATAGAGCAATCTCCAAAACGTCCCATCCAAAAAAAGGAAACTAATCAATCAATAAAGTAGCAAGTAAAAAATATTGCAACAGATTGTGATCACACAGAGTGTAGATGAATGAATATTACTTAGAGAAGATAATAAATATAAATAAACAGTCTCAAAAAAGTCCCATAGAAGATAAGATCTCCATTGTGACAGATAATTGAAAAAAAACGTGCCAAACAAAGTTGTTCCAAAGATATTCAGTGATAGATATAGTGTGTAATGGTAGCGGTTCCCCCAGCCTCTCACCTCCCGGCTGAACGATCACAGCCTATTTAGCATGTAACAGATGAAAACACCGGCTTCCCAGTCTCCTTGTTACCAGAGGTCTCCAGAATGCTGCTTTCAGGTTCAGCTCAAAAGAAAGGAAAGGGCTCCATAGTGTAGCAAGTAATTTCAATATTTATTTCATCAATATTCCACTTACATAGAAAACTGGGTAACACAGAAAGCTCTCAGGCTGCTCTCAGCTCAACGATCCCGGCCGTGATCGGAGAGACAAGCTGCAGCCGAAAAGATCCGCCTCTCTCTTCCCTGACGCGTTGCGTGACTGTCACGTCACTTTCTCAAAGGGTATCAATACCCTTTTCGGCTGCAGCTTGTCTCTCCGATCACGGCCGGGATCGTTGAGCTGAGAGCAGCCTGAGAGCTTTCTGTGTTACCCAGTTTTCTATGTAAGTGGAATATTGATGAAATAAATATTGAAATTACTTGCTACACTATGGAGCCCTTTCCTTTCTTTTGAGCTGAACCTGAAAGCAGCATTCTGGAGACCTCTGGTAACAAGGAGACTGGGAAGCCGGTGTTTTCATCTGTTACATGCTAAATAGGCTGTGATCGTTCAGCCGGGAGGTGAGAGGCTGGGGGAACCGCTACCATTACACACTATATCTATCACTGAATATCTTTGGAACAACTTTGTTTGGCACGTTTTTTTTCAATTATCTGTCACAATGGAGATCTTATCTTCTATGGGACTTTTTTGAGACTGTTTATTTATATTTATTATCTTCTCTAAGTAATATTCATTCATCTACACTCTGTGTGATCACAATCTGTTGCAATATTTTTTACTTGCTACTTTATTGATTGATTAGTTTCCTTTTTTTGGATGGGACGTTTTGGAGATTGCTCTATTTAAATTTATTGCTTTCTGCAGTATTATTCATGTACACCCTGTTACATCACTTATGTTGCAATTTATGGTTTACTTTTTCATTAGACACTTTTAGTCACTTTTATTTATAGTTTTGGTATTATCAGATCGTGAATTTTTATTCTGTGAAAACCACACATATTGTTTCACTAGTCATTTTTCACCTATCACTTATTTATTTTTTGATTGCTGCACTAATTATCACAATTGCAGTTAGTTTATAAGGATATGTTTTAATTTAGATTTATTTATTTGAGTAGTGGTTTGAAGATCTTTTTAAGCTGTGGAGTCTGTGGTTCTATATATATTTATATATTTTTCAATATTTTTTACTGTTTATTCATTTCAATGGACCTTTAATTTATATACATTTGTATGGGCTATTTATAAACAGCGACCCAGTATTCCCATTCTGTGGAGTCTTTGGTTTTAGTCATTTCATTTTTTGATGCAATACTGGCTTTTCTGTGACCTTGGATTGCACAAATTAGTGGAAGATCAAGCAATAGACATTATCGATACCTGGAGATCTGGTTATATTACCTCTTGGTATGGTTTGGTGGTTTTACATATTTTAATTAGCGCCGCAGATTTACCCCCCTTTTTTTAGGAGCTGAAACAGCCGCCGAGGGACCCCAGAAGACCAGGTTCGGGGCCACTCTGTGCAGAACGAGCTGCACAGTGAAGGTAAGTATAACATGTTTGTTATTTTTAAAAAAAAATAATTTTACCTTTACAACCCCTTTAAGCTTTTTCAATTAAGCTTTGGCAATGAAACCTAGACCTTATTGGTTTCTATGCAGAACTGCACTGGATTTTGCATGCTTCAGTTTTAGTAAATAACCCTCAATGTGTATTTACTTTACAGAATGCAGGTTCTTGCTGGTAGACTAGCAGGAAAATCTACGCAAAATCTACCTATGCAAAATACGCATCTAAAGTACTTGCATTTAGAACATGCAATTCTTTCAACTACATTAGGGCTCATTCCATGTCCTTGGGGTCAAGTTTGGGCGGAGGGTCGCGCTGGACTGGTGCTACTGGAGGCTGCCTAATGGCAAGTTACTGTGTGGAGGATATAGAGGAAATTGCTTCCAATTGGTTATATACCAGTTGTAGGTGGTGGACTCCATTGGGGTCTAGGCCTCAGGGCTGATCCTGGGTGGGTGCACAGGGTGCACCGCGCCAAGGCGCCACAAGCTGAGACAGAGGGGGGCAGTATTGCCGACCGCCCGTTAATTTATGGGCAGCCCATACATTTCAGCTGCCCGTATATGCCCATTACAGGCAGTGGTGCTTGTAAAAAATATGGCTGCGGGCTGACATGGCAACTGTGCATGCACCATTCTGTGCTTGGAAAAGCTCATACACGCTCGCCCATTTTTGGCTGGGTGGGTGCATGCACAGTGACATAATAGCGTCGCCTGGAGCCATTTTTGAAAAGAAAGGCAAGGCACTCAGTCTTGGTGGCGGCGCCTCACCACAGATAAAGACACTGATGTGACAGGGGGGTAATATAAAGGGGGGTTGTCAGGGAAATGGCCGTAGGAGAACTGGCAATAGTGGCAGTACTGGTAATGGTCGCCTCCAGCACATCCCCGTGCGCACTAATGCAAGAGATGCAAACGGGCGCACGCAGATTTGCAATGGAATCAACAGGCACACACACATGTGCAGAAGCGCCAATTGGCGAACGCGCGTACGCACATCACGACAGATGCGGTCACTTGCTGGCCTATATAAGACTGCTGCTGAGCCCATCTAATTTCTGGATTATCGTCAGCCTTCCTGTGTTCCTGAGCCTCTGTGCAATTGCTGTTTGGATTTCCCATTGTGACCGGGCTTGTTCCTGACCTGTCTAATCTGCTCTCCTGGTTTGACCCCCTGGCTTGCTTTACCGACTTGTTGCCTTCTCCAGTACCTGATACCGGCTTGTATCACAGACTTTGCTACAGTTATCTGTTCCTGCCTGCTTCCTGATAACAGACCTTTGGCTTGTCTCCGTTTCTGCAACCTGCCTCTTCCTCCTGCCGGATCTACTGTGTTTGACCCCTGGCCTGGCTTCCACTACTGTTCCTTGTGCACACCTTGCCAAGTGTTACCGAGGATTCCTAGAGACTTCAGCCCAGCTGTGTTTCCTGTATTACCCAGTATTCTTCAGGTGCCTACCAGCTCTTCCCTCCGGAATCCATCTGGCAACCTGTGCTTCTCTGGGCACTACACCCTCTGTACCCAACTTCAGGGGTGTACTGCACTCAGCCGCAAGGGGAGCCCTCTCGGCATTTTGGCCTCCAACCAGGTACGTGACAGGGGGCAGAGGAGGACACTACAGTCTACTCTGCAGTTTATGAATAACCTGTATGGTAATCATTACAATTTTAGTTGCTCTACGCTAGTGAGATATTCCTATGGCCTAAACTAGGGAGATGTATTTCTCTGTTCCAGTGTGGCTGCTGTGGGGGGTGAAATGGACAGAGGAGGACACTGATGTGGGGGGAGGTAGAAGGAAGGAGGCAGAGGAGGACACTACTGTAAGGGAGAGTGAAGGGGGCAAAGGAGGTCACTGATGTAGAGGAGGGTGAAGGGGGCAGAGGAGGACACTACTGTAAGGGAGAGTGAAGGGGGCAAAGGAGGACACTGATGTAGAGGAGGGTGAAGGGGGCAGAGGAGGAAACTGATGTAGGGGGATAAAGGGGGCAGAGGAGGACACTGATGTAGAGGAGGGTGAAGGGGGCAGAGGAGGACACTGATGTAGAGGAGGGTGAAGGGGGCAGAGGAGGACACTGATGTAGAGGAGGGTGAAGGGAGCAGAGGAGGACACTGATGTAGAGGAGGGTGAAGGGGGCAGAGGAGGACACTGATGTAGAGGAGGGTGAAGGGGGCAGAGGAGGACACTGATGTAGGAGAGGGTGAAGGGGGCAGAGGAGGACACTGATGTAGGGGAGGGTGAAGGGGGCAGAGGAGGACACTGATGTAGAGGAGGGTGAAGGGGGCAGAGGAGGACACTGATGTAGAGGTGGGTGAAGGGGGCAGAGGAGGACACTGATGTAGGGGAGGGTGAAGGGGGCAGAGGAGGACACTGATGTAGAGGTGCGTGAAGGGGGCAGAGGAGGACACTGATGTAGGGGAGGGTGAAGGGGACAGAGGAGGACACTGATGTAGGGGGATGAAGGGGGAAGAGGAGGACACTACTGTGAAGGGAGGCAGAGGAGGATACTCAGATTCCAAAAAATGCCAGGGTTTATAGATGGAGAGGTGGAGTCATTACCATAGAAACATTTGTAAAGGGGAGGAGTTAATAAGAAAAATGTGGGGGCGCCAGAAATATTTCTGCACCCAGGCGTCTGTGACCCTAGAGTCGGCCCTGTTAGGGCGGCTGCTACCTTACTGATAACGATAATGGGTCGTTACCGCACGGAACACTTGTGTGATTGGAGAGGAGCGCCCAATGTCCATAAAAATGTCTCACTTGATGTTTTTTATAGTTTTTTTAATTGAAGATAAAAAGCATACAAAGTATACATTTATCTTCATGAAACAACTATAAAAATCATCAAGTGAGACATTTTTCTGGACCCTGGGTGCTCCTCTCCAATCACCCAAGTGTCCTTGGCGTGGGCCAGGAACAGTAAGGCCACTTTCACACTGGTGTGCTTTTGCAGTGCTAAAAACACACCTTTCCAGTGTGATAAAAGGACATGAAAATTATTCCCCTTTAAATCCTATGTAATGCACCTTTCATTGTAAGCCAAAGGAAACGCATCAAAAGTGCACCACATCTTCATTTTTGGTGTGTTTTTTGAGTCACATGTCAATGTCTCACCCGTGTGTGCTGGGAGTCAGGGAACCATGTTGCAAGGATCTGTACATAATTCCTGGAAACTGAAAACATTTCAGTTCTTGCATGGTCAGCATACTCACCAGACATGTCACCTTTTGAGCATGTTTGGGATGTTCTGGATCGGCGTATACGACAGCGTGTTCCAGTTCCTGCCAATATCCATCAACTTCGCACAGCCATTGAAGAGGAATGGACCAACATTCCACAGGCCATAATCAACAACCTGATCAACTCTATGCGAAGGAGATGTGCTGTACTGCGTGAGGCAAATGATGGTCACGCCACATGCTGACTGGTTTTTGGACCCCCCACATACAGTAAGGCCGGGTTCACACTGGTACGCCACGACAGTGTTACCACTTTGGATCCAACTTTGCCCTGCGACTTGAAGTCTGACATGCGTCCGACTTCAATGATTAGGGATCCGACTTTGATCCCTGACAATAGCAGGCACTGTGTCTGGTATGAATTTTTAGGGGAAACTCCACGCCAAATTAAAAAAAAAAAACGGCATGGGTTCCCCCTCCAAGAGCATACCAGGCCCTTCGGTCTGGTATGGATTTTATGGGGAACCCCCACGCTGAAAAAACGGCGTGGGTGTCCCCCCAAAATCCATACCAGACCCTTATCTGAGCACACAGCCCGGCAGGTCAGGAAAGGGGGTGGGGACGAGCAAGCACCCCCCCTCCTGAACGGTAGCAGGCCGCATGCCCTCAACATGGAGGGTGGGTGCTTTGGGGCAAGGGGCCCTGCGCCCTCCCATCAAAAAGCACCTTGTCCCCATGTTAATGAGGGCAAGGGCCTCCTCCCGACAACCCTGGCCGTTGCGGGCGGGGAGCTTATCGGAATCTGGATCCCCCAGATCCCGGCCCCCCACCCTATGTGAATGAGTATGGGGTACATTATACCCCTACCCATTCACCTAAAAAAAAGTGTCAAAAATAAAACACACTACACAGGTTTTTAAAGTAATTTATTAAGGCAGCTCCAACGTCTCTTCCAATCTCTTTTCCCCTCTCCGGCTCTTCTGTGTCCTCCGCTGATGTCTTCTGCCTCTGTCGGTTCTTCTCCCCTCTCCGGTTCTTCTCAACTCCCACTTCGGTTATCTCGTTGTGTGCTCGGATAAGGGTCTGGTATGGATTTTGGGAGGGACCCAAACGACGTTTTTTCGGTGTGGGGGTTCCCCTGAACTCCATACCAGACCTAAGGGCCTGGTATGCTCTTTGAGGGGGAACCCATGCCGTTTTTTTTTTAATTTGGTGTGGAGTTCCCCCTCAAGATCATCAGAGCACAAGTCGCATGCCAAAGTCGGATCAGTCAAGACGGCAATCCGACTTCAGTGATATTCAGTGGACTGGAGTAGGATCAAAGTAGTGCAGGGAATGTTTTCAAAGTCGTACTGACTTGTGTCGGACTAGTTAAGACAGCTCCCATAGGGAAACATTGAGTTTCACACGTTATGCGACATGAGGTCCAAATGTCAGAGCGTTTGTCGTACCAGTGTGAACCCGGCCTAAACTGCACATTTTAGAGTGCCCTTTTATTGTGGCTATCCTAAGGCACACCTGTGCAATAATCATGCTGTCTAATCAGCATCTTGATATGCTACACCTGTGAGGTGGATGGATTATCCCGGCAAAGGAGAAGTGCTCACTAACACAGATTTCGACAGATTTGTGAAGAATATTTGAGAGTAATAGGCCTTTTGTGTACATAGAAAAAGTTGTAAATCTTTGCATGCAGCTCATGATAAATAGGGGTAAACACAAAAGTGTTGGGTTTATCATCTTGCTCAGTGTACTTTAACCACTCAAGGTCTGCCCTATAGTAGTTTTACTGCTAAAGGGCGGCACCTCTGCACCGGATCATGTATATATATGTGATTCGGCTCTTCCGGGTATGGGTGCGCATGCGTACCGCTGATGGCTTGTGATCACACACAGTGAATTCAATGTCTACTGGCACCCACCCGTCATCGAGCAGAGAGGCAAAACGGCGGTCTGCCTATGTAAACGAGGCAGATCGCTGTTCTGATAGGAGAGAAGAGGTAAAATTTGTGTATTACCTGCAAATGTATTACCTGCAAAGCAAGTAAAAAGATTCCATGTCTTCTCCTAGTAAAAGCACCTCACACTGTATAGTAAAACACTGGCTAGGCACACAATTAACCCTTTGATCACCGCTGATGTTAACTCCTTTCAAGCCAGTGTCATTAGTACAGTGACAGTGCATATTTTTTTAGCACTGATCATTGTATTAGTGCCACTGGTCCCCAAAAAGTGTCAGAATGTCCGCCGCAATATAGCAGTCCTGCTATAAGTCGCTGATCACAGCCTTACTAGTAAAAATAAAAAAATAAAAATATTCCATTGTTTTTAGACGCTATAACTTTTGCGCAAACCAATCAATATACGCTTATTGGGTTTTTTTTTTTACCAAAAATATGTAATGGAATACATATTGGCCTAAATTTATCAACTTCTTAATTGGATATGTTTTATAGCAGAAGGTAAAAAAAAAAAATATATATATATATATATATATATATATATATATATATATATATATATATATATATATATATATTTTTTTTTTTTTTTTTTTTAAATTGTCAGTCTTTTTATGTTTATAGCGCAAAAAATAAAAAATGCAAAGGTGATCAAATATCACCAAAAGAAAGCTCTATTTGTGGGAGGAAAAAGAACATACACTTTATTTGGGTACAGCGCCGCGCAGCCGCGCAATTGTCAGTTAAAATAACGCAGTGCCGCATCGCAAAATAAGGCCTGGCCATGAAGGGGAGTAAATCTTCCGGAGGTCAAGTGGTTAAAAAGTGTGTTAAAAATGCGATATGCGTTCTTGAAAAAGCATACCGCATTTTCAAGTGCACCAGTGTGAAAGGGCCCTTAGGCTGAGGAGGACAGGAATAGGCAAGCTCTATTTGACCTGCTGCAGCTTCTAATGCACACCATGAGAAGCCTACAGTGTGTGCAGTGAAACCAATATAAGTAATTTCAGAAGAGGAGCTACAGCTTTGTAAGACTGGCGGTAAAGTGGGAGTTAAGCCATAAGTTGGCCCTTCCACGTTGATAAAAAAAAATACTCAATCACTTAAAGTGGTTTTAAACTATCCCCGACAACTTTCTCTCATGTAAATCAGCATAAAAAACCCTAATGAACACTGCTTGTAGATATCGCCTTACTTGCTTAGTATTGTTGTAATCCTTTTTGTTCTTTTAGAATGACTTCACTGAGCATGCCCAGATCTCCCCTGAATTACGGCACACTCTGTGTACTTATCTGTCTATTATCAGATCTTCCTAGGGCACAACTCGGAAATCCCACGAAACTGCATAATCACTCAGAGCTTCATTCTACACCCCATGTGACCATGTGACATCACATGCAGTGTAAACTTGGGCATCGGACAGGATTACTGCAGCCTTATCAGCTGAAGCTGATAAGACTGACACTGGCAAACACTAGATAATCGACACAAGTAAAAACTATGAAATAAAATGAGCAGTTAAACAGGGTTGCCATAGAAACGGATTGAGAAGGAGGCTTGGTTAACAGTACAGGAAGTGCTCAATGTAAGGGCGGAAATACACTCTACTGTGGACTCAGAAAACAATACTTAAGATGGCGCTGCCTAACCCCTGGTAACAAGTTTTTTAAAGTTTCTTTAAACCGTAAGTAATATGCGATTTGGGCTGGATTACAGTGGCTATAGTTTGATAATTACTTATTATAATGGACTAAATGAAAAGCAGCATCAGAGTGGGAGAGTTTACTTCCTCTTTAAGTAGGGTTGTGTGATCACATAGCTCCCAACTGTCCCTGATTTTGAGGGACTGTCCCTAATTTGGAGCAATGTCCCTCTGTCCCTCATTCTTCCTCATTTGTCCCTCATTTTGGTCTGATCTATATAGTTGTATATAAAATACACTTTTTATCTATCAAAAAGTGTTTCCCAGCGCTAAACCTTTCATCTGATTTTTAAATTGCTGCATTTGTAAACTCCAAAAGCCAATATAAAGGTATAGTAGTGGTAAAAAAAAGCACTTGTGGGTTTAAATAATCTTGTTTTTTCATACAATTCTTCCTAAAGGGGGCGTAACAAGGGGCGTGTCCTATGCCTGCATTGCTTTTGCCGATAGGTGTCCCTCATTCCCATTTCAAAAAGTTGGGAGGTGTGTGATCATGTGTACCCCAAATCCAAAAATATATATATATTTTTGGGGGGCTCCAGCAGCAAACAGGTAAGGGCATTGTTTGGTGCAAACTCTACTGTATAGGGAGAATGAAAGTAAAAGTATTACATAACACAGCAGTGGCGGAAAATTGCACAATCTTCTTTAGTGTTCATTTATTTATAGAGTCAATGGCCGAAAAATGTTTTCAGCTTTAAAAATGAAAACACATATTTATTACTTTTTATGAAGCCAGACGGGCATTCCGATCAGGTCCGCCTGACTAATGGCACCCCTGTGCATTTGCTTACGTGAAGCCCATTTCTCTGCAGGTCGGTAAATTGTGCAATTTTTCATGCAGAGATGTGAACCTAGGGCAAGTGACTCCTGGTGGTACTACTCAGTTACTGCAGAGAAAGTGCTGCAAACCTATAAAGATTATACAATTGAATCAGGACCTCTGTATCTCTGTTGTGCTGATCATAATATACAACCTGCATTCACTTTCCAAGATATGTTTGCGACCAATAGAGTGAAACAGTAGGTCAGCAAACAAACAGCGCAGTTTTTTTTTCCTATATTTTTATTATATGAAAGCCCATGTAAAGTGAAAACAGTAAAATTCCAATGTCAAAAAAATTCAAGAGAATACATGCCCCAAACCACATAAAAAAACAAGCAAAGCCGCATACATTCTCACAAGGCAAGGTGTGAATAGGGCCTGTGTTATGGTCCCCGGCAAGACAAACAAAGGATGACT